>NW_024067711.1:0-325665 GCF_009389715.1 Phoenix dactylifera | reverse complement strand
GCCTTCTGGAGACTCATGCCACGTTTCTCCATCAGTGGCACACATTTCCATGTATCCTAATTTTTCGGATTTAGTCCATGCTTCGAGATAAGCCCACAATGCTGAATCAGTCTAGTTGCAGCAGCTTTCTTCCTAATGATGAACCAGCATGTATTCTCAACAATACACGCCTTGGAGCATGTGCCCATGGCCCCATGCTCTTGGGTATTCCTCCTTGTGGAGTGATTGATTATAACCCTATTTGATTTTGATGAGCTCAAAGCATTTGAGTATATCTTATGTTTACTAATGAATTCAATCTAGTGTTTCAGTGAAAATCTTGTAAATTTATGGTTAAGTGTCTCTAGATTTGGCTCAAGACATTTTGGATAAGTTAAGAAGTCAATGTGAACTAAAGTCTGAGACTCGAGTCGACTCCAGAATATTTCGAGTCGACTCCAAACGTATCAGAAGCACTGGCACAGGCTCGAGTCGACTCCAGGGCATTACGAGTCGACTCCGACTGAGAACAGACAGATGAACAGAAAGATACAACTCAAAACCTGTCAGCGAGTCGACTCCTGAAGAGCGCGAGTCGACTCCGATGCTTGCCGAGTCTACTCCAGAGTAGTATGAGTCGACTCCAGGGGGTTACAGACAGAAAGACAGAGAAGGTATGTTGGACCCTGAGAGCCGAGTCGACTCCTGAGGAACGCGAGTCGACTCCGATGGTTGGCAGGTCGATTCCAAAGGAAGCGAGAGTCGACTCTCAGTGTAATACAAGGCAAAAGTCAGAGAGCAATTTTCGGACACTGAGAGCCGAGTCGACTCCCGCAAAGGCCGAGTCGACTCCGAGACAGCGCGACCCCAAAAAGACAGAAGACTGCTTTTCGGATACTGAGAGCCGAGTCGACTCCAGAACAGTCCGAGTCGACTCCAAGACAGCACGAGCCAAAAGACAGAAGCTCGGAAGTTCGGACTCTGAGTGCCGAGTCGACTCTCAGAATTCACGAGTCGACTCGAGTGAGCAAACTTGGAAAATGCATCCATGGATTCCTTGGGATGAGCCGACTCCAAAAGTGCCAGGTCAGCTCCAGACTCTGGGGAGTCGACTCCGGGTTAAGTCGAGTCGACTCCCAGTCGAGAAGAGCACTTTAATTCAAATCCGGAACAGTTACCGAGCCGACTCCAGAAAAGCATGAGTGGACTCCTGCTGCAGCCAAGTCGACTCCAGATCGCGCGAGTCGACTCCGATCCCAACGGAAACATTGTCAGGATGTACAGAATGAGTAGAACGGCTAGTAAAGTGTGTCTAACGGCTAGTTTCCGTGGGGAATGGCTTAAATAGCCACAGAGGACTGTAGCAAGATAGAGAAGTGACATTCCACTCAAAGAAAACACAATAACTTCATCTGCCAAAGGGATTTCAGCGGAAAAGAAGGAAGAGAGCCATTAACTCCATTCAACCAACTCTTCCCAGCATTAAAGAAATTTCTCCTTCTGCCTTCAAGTCTTCAAGACATTCAAGAGGAGACCCAAAGTTCGAGAAGCCCTCCACTACATCATCATAAACTTGTTTGAGGGCTCTTAACTTTTCTATTATTCATATTGCTGAATATCTGCTTATTTAGAAGCTGTATTTTTCTCTTTGTTCTTTCTATCCATTTGGTCCTTACTTGATTCAATCAGGGGATTGAATCAAGGGTGTAAAAGTTTGTTGATGAGCCTAGGTTGAAACCAACGTGTAAGGGTTCGATTGTGATCCCGGGAAAACAATCGGGTGGTTCTAGTCGGTGAGCCTGGGAAAACCGACCGAGTTCGTTGTGACCTCGTAAAACAACAAGTTAGGTTGTGAGCTTGTAAAACAACCGGCTGTAATCCGAGGGGTTATAGTGAATTCCCAAGTGAGGCTTGGGGAGTGGATGTAGGAGCAAGGGTTAGCTCCGAACCACTATAAAATCTTTGTGTTTGTGATTGCCTTGTCATCTCTTACTTTCATTTCATTCACTGCACATAGCATCTAATTAATTAACTTGCAAAAAGTATTAATTAGTTATCCACAGACATTTTAATTACAATAATTATTTTAAAACCCAATTCACCCCTCCTCTTGGGTTGTCTATCTGGGCAACACTCCTAGATCTTGCACACATTTTTTTAGGTGATCCTAGGGCCCAGATTTGGTCTCCAAGTTGCCCAAATCTCTAGAGAGCACCGTCAGACCTCGAACCCGTCCAGCGATCGGATCTGGTTTATACCTTGATCCGCATCCGGTCCAGCCCCGATTCGAGGAGCCGTGACACCTGGATGAATAATCTGGACCATTGGTCAGCGCCTGAATCTGGACCACTGGATGGCTCCCTGAATGAAAGATCTTGGCCATTGCTCAGTGCCTAAATCTGAACCATTGGTGATGGCATCTTGCTTCTGGACCATTGGATGGCACCCTGGATGATGACGCCTTGATCTGGACCATTAGATGGCGCCTAGATCTGGACCATTGGCTTTGGTTCCCTGCATTTGGGCCCTTGGATCATGTGATGATGCTTTAAAAGGAGGGATTCATGGCGTGATGGACTCATATGGGCTGATGGCGTGAGAATGAATGCGGGAGAAAAAGGAGGCGCATGAAATGATAAGTGGATAAGGATGAGGCGCCTCTTCTCATCCTTATCACATCGTTTAATGAGATACGCATCCCTTCTCTTGAATACGCCTCTTCCTATTTTTATGGCACCTCCTATTCTCTTCTCACGCCCCATCTGGTGGATGTGTGGATGGGATGCATCCTTTGGTGATGCATCCCCATGCCATCTATAAATAGAATGCTCCCGGTGTTTTTCATTCCATCGAAAATCAAGTCCAACTCTCTCTCCCTTATCCCTTCTTTCTTAGCCTTTGTCATTTTCTAGCATTGCTTCTAGAGTGTCCTAAGCCAAGACAAGGAGGTCATCTTTAGGACAAAAAGATTAGAAGTAATTTAGAAAGGTGAAAGAAAAATAAGAGAGGAGAGAAAGCAAGCCAATTTGAATCCTTTGAAAGGATTCAGCATTAAGGATCAAAAATTTTGGAGCTAAAGTCTTGATCGAGTTTCCGTGTCGATCACCGTTGGAGGGCGGACACTTGGATGCCTCGTGGAGATTCTACAAACTTGGATTTAGCGTTACAGGTATTCTTCTATTTCAGCATTTATATTTATATTGTTTGATTGTTACCATTAAGGTGATCTAGGCTTATAAGGATTTCATGTCAATGGACTTTATTGAGAAATTTTTAAAATTCCTAGCTTCCGCTGCCCATTATGACATGCTAGAACCCTTCAGTGGTATCAGAGCCATCCTTAATTGGTTCAATCAAATGATTATGCGTGATGTATGATTGTTAAAATACTATGAGATAGTAATGTCATATTTTTAGAAGAATGCTGAATTATATGATTTATATATGATATGATATGTAATAAAATTGGTATGACATGAAATTTTTTATATGAAGATATGTTGAAGCATGTTTATTAATTCAATCAATTGCTTATGATTTGTACATGCTATGAGATAGCCATGATGCATGATAGTTTATTGTAGACATGTTAAATATATGTTACAATTAAAAAAATGTGCTAGAGACAGTTAGCCCTCAATAAAAATTATATTAAGTCATAGTGTTGAAAAACTTTGAGCTAACCCATTCTAGAACAATTAATCTAATTGGTGTCTAAGAAAAGCACTAAAGGTGGTTCTCTAATTAGGACCTTACTCTCTGAGTAAGGGGAGCCTCCCACCTACTTACCTGGCCAATTGTTTGATTGCCTATTATGGATAAGTTTAATGTTGATATAGCACTATTAATAGCCTTCCTTCATGCCTCGACATTATTATGTCAAAATCCATGCTAGTTTGTTGTGCAACCACAAAACTTGCAATGGGAACTGATGTTATACTGTCTTGGTGCATAGAGATGCTTATGGCATATTTTAATATGTTGCTTTGTTGTGCAACCACAAGAGCAATATTATTTGAATATGATTGTATGAAAATGAAGGAAAACTTAACTAAAATATTATAGTTTGTTGTGCAACCACAAGGCTATAAATGTTTTAAGAGGATAGGATAAAGTTGAGAATTGCATGAGATGCAATTGGAAAGAGTTTTTTATCTTTGAACTCATAAGGGTTTGTTGTGTAACCACAAGGCTTTTATGAAGAATTAGGATCTCAACCCTACTAAGAAAAGTTAGGTTTTCTCGTTCATCATAGGAGAGGGCTATGATATTCGATAAAAATAGTGGAAGTAACAATTAGAAAAAGTCCTTGTCTAGTTGTATACATGTCATCATGATTGGTCTGCTTACATTAGTTTTGTTCTTGCTTATGTAGAATTGTTAAATGGCTTCTTCACTTTCACTAAGAGGCATCTTAGATGCCAACAAGTTGACCGGTCCTAACTATGTGGACTAGTTGAGGAATTTAAAAATAGTACTCACACAGGAGAAAATTTCTTATTTTCTTGAAACTTCTGATCTTGGAGATCTAGGAGATGATGCTACAGAAGAGGAGGTTGCCACACATAAGATGTGGAAAAATGACAGTTTGACTGTCAAATATATCATACTTGCCTCTATGAGCAATGAATTACAGAGGCAACATGAAAGCATGGACACTCAATCCATACTTCTCAATTTAAAAGACTTGTATGGAGAACAAAGCAGGACTGCTAGGTATGAGATATCTAAGCAGTTGTTCCGTGCTAGAATGAATGAAGGAACTCCAGTGCAAAACCATGTTCTTATGGTTCTAGACTTAATCACCAGATTAAGTCAATTAGGTTTTGCTATGGATAGTGAGCTCAGTCAGGATTTGATCCTGCAATCACTGCCTGATTCATTATCTCAGTTTGTTATGAACTTTCACATGAACAAGCTGAACACCTCCCTGCCCGAGCTGTTAAATATGCTCAAAACAGCTGAAGGCCATATTAAGAAGGATAAAGGTCCACTCCTTCTTATAGATAGCACCTCTAAGAGAAAATCGGGAAATAAGGATTCTAAGAAAAGATTAAACCCTAAGAGTAGCATCAAAAAGAAGAAAGAAAAGAAAAACTCTGGATCAAGTACCTGTTTCCATTGCGGTAAAACTGGCCATTGGAAAAGAAATTGCAAGAGTTTTCTTGCAAGTATGAAGACCGATGCAAGAGTTGCATCGAAAGGTATGTTTATGTTACATGCCAACTTGTCATTAAGTTCTTCAAATTCAAATTCATGGGTATTGGATACCGGCTGTGGTTCTCACATATGCAAATCTTTGAATGGACTACAGAAAATTAGAATTTTGAAGAAAGGTGACTTCGAGCTGTATGGTGCTAGAGGAAGTCCATCCAGGCTGAAGCTGTTGGAACCTACCATTTGGAGTTGCCTTCTGGAGAGCTCCTGGAATTAGAAGATTGTTATTATATGCCCAAAATTATTAGAAATGTAAGTTCCATTACTTTGTTGTTAAAGAAAGGATATGAAATTAATGTAAAGAGCAATGGTTGCTCAATTTTTTTTCTAATAAAGTCTATTGCAATGGCATTATGGAAAATGGTCTTCTTGTTCTATTACTTAACGACTATGTCTTTCATATAGATAAAAGCAATAAAGGAAAGAGAGAAGCAGTAAATAACACCCTTTTTTTGGCATTGCTGACTTGGTCACATAAGCGAATCAAGAATCAACAAGTTGTACAAAGAAGAGTTCTTTGATCTTTATGATTATGAATCATTAGGAACTTGTGAATCTTGTCTTATGGGTAAAATGACTAAGTCTCCATTCATTGGACATGGAGAAAAAGCAAGTGAGTTATTAGGACTTGTGCATACAGATGTATGTGGTCCTATGACAACTCCAGCTAGAGGTGGATACTCTTACTTCATCACATTTACTGATGATTTATCAAGGTTCGGATATGTGTATCTTATGAAACATAAATCCAAAGCCTTTGATAAGTTTAAAGAGTATCAAAGTGTCACGGCTCCTCGAATCGGGGCTGGACCGGACGCGGATCAAGGTATAAAGCAGATCAGGTCGCTGGACGGGTTCGAGGTCTGACGGTGCTCTCTAGAGATTTGGGCAACTTGGAGACCAAATCTGGACCCTAGGATCACCTAGGGAAACGTGTGCAAGATGTAGGTGGAATACCCAAGAGCATGGGGCCGTGGGCACGTGCTCCAAGGCGTGTATTGTTGAGAATACATGCTGGTTCATCATTAGGAGGAAAGCTGCTGCAACGAGACTGATTCAGCGTTGTGGGCTTATCTCGAAGCATGGACTGAATCCGGGAAATTGGGATGCATGGAAATATGTGCCACTGATGGAGGAACGTGGCATAAGTCTCCAGAAGGCAAGGGACACGTTTTAACACGTTTTTATAACTGAAAACGTGTATGGTTAGAAGACGTGGCTGAAACGCTGTTTCCACGCGCTTTCACTTTGAGGGGCATTTTGGGAACTCTACAGAAGTCCGTTCAAAGTGGAAAAGGTGCCATCTGGAAAGATTCTTCGTCCTGAATCCAACGAATCTAGTTTCATGGTAATCGGAGTTCGTTTGAGGCACGAACTTGGCTATTTTATCTGATTGCGCAGAATCCTGCGGGAATCGGGGTTTTCCTATCTTATCTAGAATTCATCCTTATCTTGTGCATGGGAAGTTGAGTTCGTGAGGGACTTGTAACTAGAGGTTGTTCCTCTATAAGAGGACCCTCAAAGGGGAGGGATTGGTATCCGGTAGAGCTGGAGAGGCCAAGAGAGCTTATTGTATTCAGTTGAGTGGTTATTCAATAAAGTTCTCTTCCCCTACATTTCTTCTTCTCCTTCGTGGTATTTTCTGGTGTTGTGTTTCGCTGCATTATTGTTGTTAGGCGTGACCTAAGTCATAGAGACTAGGTACCCACGCCAGGAAGGCTGATCGGTTATCTTCGATAGACCGAGCCGCACGTTGTTGGGATTCGCTTTGTAATCCCTTCGTTCGTGTCAAAAGTATGGTTGAAAAACAAACTGAAAAGTGTATTAAAATTCTTCGATCTGATCGAGGAAGTGAATATCTTTCTAGTGAGTTTTTAAACTATCTTAAATTAAAGGGTATACTCTCTAAATGGACACCTCCGTATACGCCACAATTAAATAGTGTAGCCGAATGAAGGAATCATACTCTATTAGATATGGTACGGTTCATGATGTGCTTTACATATCTTCCTATTTTCTTCTGGGGTTTTGCTCTAGAAACTGCTGCACTTGTATTAAACAGGGTACCATCAAAATCTGTATCTAGTACTCCATATGAGATATGGAGAGGAAAGAAGCCTAATCTTAAGTATCTTAAGATATGGGGCTGTAAAGCTTATGTCAAAAGAAATTTTGGACACAAGCTAAGTGCTAGATCAGATAAATGTATTTTTGTAGGTTATCCTAAAGATAGTATAGAATACATCTTCTATCATCCTACCGAACAAAAGGTCTTTGTAGGTAGGCATGCCATTTTCTTAGAGAAAGAGTTTATCTTAGAAAAAGGCAAGGATAGGAAAATTGAACTTGAAGAAGTTCAAGACCTACAAATGGAGACACAAGATATTCCTCAACCATATGTACCCATTGATGAGGTACAATCACAACACACATCTCCACTCCGAAGGTCAGATAGAGTGCGAAATGCACCTAAGAGGTATGGTTTTGTCATTGAGAATGATGAAGCTCACGTCGTTCAGAACGATGATCCTCTGACCTATTCGGAAGCTGTCATGAGTAGTGACTCTGACAAATGGCTAGAGGCCATGAAATTCGAAATAGACTCTATATATACCAACCAAGTATGGACTTTGGTTGATGCACCAGAGGGTGTAAACCCTATAGGTTGCAAATGGATCTATAAGAAAAAGACTGGAGCAGATGGCCATGTAGAAACCTACAAGGCTAGACTGGTGGCAAAAGGTTTCAGGCAAAAGCAAGGAATTGATTATGATGAAACTTTTTCACCAGTTGCCATGCTTAAATCTATTCGGATTTTGCTTGCAATAGCTGCATACTATGATTATGAAATCTGGCAGATGGATGTCAAGAGAGATAATGTACTGAGGACAGTTTCTCTTCCAATGCCCTGGCTTCTTACAGTAAAAGCACTCTGCCTTACTCTCATCAGCCTTCTTCTTCTTAGTCTGACTTTGCTCAGCATGATGCACCTTTTTCTTTTGATTTTTGTTTTTCTTCTTCCCTTTCTTAAAGGGACCACTACCCTTGGACGAACCTCCCACTAAATTCACCGACCCTTTTAGGAGTTGGTGATCCTTCTCAAAAGTTTGTAGTAAACCCAACAATTAGTGATAATTTACTACCGGTTTCGTCATACGAAAGTTGGTGAGAAATGGGCGGTATGAACCAGGAAGAGAGTTCAGTATAGCATTTTTCCCAATTGATCATGAAGGGGAAAACCGAGAGAGCTCAGGCGCTCAATCAACTCAATCATGTACAATATATGATCAGTCACCGATGCCCCATCCTTCATCCGTGCGCTGAAAATAACACAACTAGTCTTGTGCCTTTCAACATCATCGAGAGTGTGATAGTCAACTTTAAAGACCACACAATAGCACGTATCTGGTAGGATAGTGATTACGGGTATCGATCCATAGGAATTGGGGTACAGTTGTTTTCTTAAAAAAAAAATATTTTAAAAGAAGAATTTGTAAAGAAAATTAAACTAAGAAATTTAATGAAAATGCAATTGAAGTGATATCAGTTTGAGAGAACCTAGGGCAAGAAATTCACCAGTAACATCGAAACAAGGGTTATTTGTATTTTAATTCGTTCTTGGATTAACATGCAAATTGGCTACAAGCCTAATAAGCATTCAAAGAAAATCTCACAAAAGTAATTCAGGAACATCCATCTTTGGTTGGCATGAAATGTCTATCCTAAACTAATGTGGTAGGACACTGCATTTTCCCTAAGCATGGGTGATCTTTTATTAACTTAGTGGTCATGAAGAACAGCTGTATAAACTTCACATTTAAAATCACAGAAATTAAATATGAGATAAAAGAGGATATCCATTAAAAACAATCTGTTCATACAATCCCAAGAATAGAAATAAAAAAAATACAAAATCCTTATCCTTTTGTTAGGGCTGCATCCAGCCCTAGTGAAGAGCTCAGCCTTCCATGGAATTGTAGATGACAGTAATGGCGCAGGAGGCTTCCATCGCTTTTCTTCCCGTCGGAACCTCTTCCTTCTCCCTTCTGTGGGAACTTGGCCTCCGAAGGATTGGATAAGAAAGCTCGGTGGGAAAAGAAGGAATGCCTTGGTCTTCACGTCCGACTCCTTTAAATAGACTGCCCACCTCCCTGTTCCGAGTGCAGATAAGGATCAATGGTTGCGGGATAAGGCAGATGATTCTGCTCTGTGATCCTTCGACGATGGGATAAGGATGGAGGCTGAACAGGGGAGTTGATCCGGAACGCTGGGAGATCGTGATGAAGAGGAGTTGATTTAGGAGCAGGGAATATAAATGTTGAGAGGATCTCAGAGGGATGAGAATGATTTGGTTCCACGCAGACAGTTGATAGGATGCTGGAATGGATCTCATTCGGATACGCGTAGCAGGGGATGTGGAAGAAGACGCATGAACTTGTCTGTGGATGGGAGCGGAATAGAATGAAGGGAACTTGGAATTCGGAAGAGATGAAGCTGGGACGTTGGCAGCTGGGAAGAAATCTAGGAAATTCGGAAGCAGGGAGATGAAGATGAGTAAGATGCATGAGCAAAGATCATGGGATTCTTTGCTGGTGGTTATTCCGGAACAGAGGAATCCATGAAGCTCGGTGATATCTTGGGAACAAACGTGGGATGGTGTTCTCGGCTGAGAGGATGTTGTTCAATCGCAAATGATTCGGGAGGATGAAGTTCGAAGCTGTTAATCCATGGGATGAAGCTGTTCGGGATACAATCATCTCGGGAGGTAGATTTGAAGTGATCCAGTTAGATGAAGGAGTGATCGGTTTGGGATGCAGGAGCTTCGGAAGACATGGGAAGCTAATTTACTTGGGATTCCTTTTGACATGGATGAAGGGGAGGAATCACGAAAGCATGGGATCACGGAGAAGATGGGATCCGAAACAAGGATGAGAGCAGGTTGCTTTGAACATGGAAGGAATGAAGCGATAAACTCTGTTCTCAGGGGATCCAGCAGTTGGTTTGAGTCCGCGAGGGGGTGGCTACATTCGACTGGGAATGAACTGGGAATAGGGAATAAGCTTGTAATCCAAGATGCAGGGGATTTGATGCGGTCGTGGGATGAATTCATGTTCGTGGGACGTTTGGGAGAAATCCATGGGCGATGAAGGATTGGATACGGCTGGGAGATGATCCTTGAATCACGGACAGGAGGGAAGACACACGGAGGAAACGCTTGGCTTGGACACTGGGATGATTCGGTTGGATTCATGAAAATAAATTGTTTGGGATGGCACGTGCTGAGAAATGAAAATTGGGGTCGACTCTAATTGGTTGGAAAGATCCGATTCATGGGGTGCATGCGATTTGGGTTCAGGGGTCATCCCAGATGAATTTGATTCGACCTGCATACATTAAATGGACCAATAAAATCAAGCAAAATCGAATTATTTTTAATAATGCAATGATGAAGGGGAACACATTTTCTTATATTAAATTTAAAATATGTGCAAAGAAAATAATGATAAGTGCCGTGTAAAATAGTTAAATATATACATTATTTAGCACTTATCACACCCCCCAACCTATATTTTGCTAGTCCTCGAGCAAAATAAAATAAAAAAAACTAACTCACTTTCGTAGGAATCGCGATTGCATTTACCACATGCAGTAAGGCTTTAAACCCTTAGGCGGCCCTAGTGGACGAGTTTTGTCTCGTGAGGATTTCCGGCGCAGATACCCACAAACTGCTGTCTAAATAATTTATTTTATTGTTTTATGAAATCTAATTTCAAATGCATTAATGCCAAGAATTTCACAAGTACACAAAGTTTTAATTACTAAGTCAGCCCAAATCCTAGGTCAGTATGCAACTTAAGTTGAAATCTTTAAGTTTCTGTTAGAAAGTTGTAAGGCTCATTTATACTTGGGTGCTCGGTGATATCTGGACCATATACAAGCTAAGGCTTTAGATCCCCCAAAATACTGCTAAAATTAGTAGTTTCTAAGAATTGGTCAGATAAGACCTAATCACTGATTCAAAATCATCCTATCTTGCAGGATTTCGAGAGTTATGGATGTTTACTTTAATACCTCATGGGCTTTATCTGTAATATTCCAGTTTACTCGAATTTTTACAACGACGGCTTTCACACTATCATCTTTTCCAAGGTCAATATTATTTTTTTTATCTTTTTTTATTTTTTTTATTTTATATTTATTACGCACTTTTACTCTTGTAATGATTCCTCTGTGTAACGAGCATTCAGTCAACACTCCCACACCAGATGGCATAAGGTGTTGGGCATCAAGACTCCCCTACGGACCTATGCTCGGATTCATTATTGCAAGCCCGCTGACCTTTGACAATAGGTAGCCCTTTTCGATGTACCTGACTAAATTCACTCTTTTTAAAAAAAAATAAATATGGGATAATAGTGAATTAGATAGGTATGATTCATCAGGACTCAAGGTTGCTACCAAACTTAACAACATAATGTTGAACATAACCCTTAGAAGTGCAGGCCATGTGTGTTGTGAAATTCCGAAGTAAAAATTATCTTACAACTCACCAAAAGAACTTTTAATGAAAAGAACTCAAATTGACTTACTCCTGACTAGTCATTGGGCTTTTTAGATTTTATATACTTTGTGTGTTTATCATTTCAGCACTAAGGCATAGAAATTAGGTTTTTTATTAAAATATTTGAAAAACTTATTCAAAAATGCAAAAAATTTCTTCAAAAATTCGAATCCTATACCCTCCAACCTAGATCAGACATTGTCCTCAATATTTTTTTTTTGTGTGAGATTATATTATAATTTTTATTTTTTTATATATTTTTTATTTTTTTTATTTTAGTTTGGATGAAAATATGATGCAGATGGAGGATAGAAGCATTTTACCATAGTTGCATCAGTAATATGAGGGATCCTGTTAAGAAAAAAATGCGACAACAAAATATGCAAAAATACCGTACGAGAATTGGGTTGCCTCCCAACAAGCGCTATGTTTAACGTCTTCAGCCAGACGCAGCACATCCTTATTTATATCATGCCGGGTTCATGCCGAGTTTTCCAAGGTAGAAAATTTGTGGGAGACTGATTATCGGGCAAGGAGTTGACTGCTTCTATGGCCTTGTCTATGTCAAAGTCAAAATAGGCCAAGCATGTTTTCAGAGGGTCATCTGCCAAAATATAGAAAAGGGTTTCTTCTACAAGATCGTCCATTTTCTCTATTAGAAAGCATTCAACTTCCTTTGTGGGTTGATCAGAGGTACGAAATATATTTAACTTGACCTTCATATTCCCAAAAGATATATTCATCACCCCAGTTCTACAATTTATACTCACATTGGTTGTAGCTAAAAATGGACGACCTAGAATCATAGGGATATGTTTCTTAAGATTAGGCACAGGTTCCATATCAAGGACGATAAAATCGACTGGAAAATAGAATTTGTCTACCTTGACTAGGACGTCTTCAATTGTTCCTCGTGGTATTTTTACAGATCTATCAGCCAATTGAAGGGATACCGAGGTTGGTTTTAACTCACCTAACCCAAGTTTCTCATAAACTGAGTAAGGTAAAAGGTTGACACTTGCTCCTAGATCTAAGAGTGCTCGATCAATGAAATTATTTCCTAAGACACAGGAGATGGTGGGAGCATCAGGATCTTTGAATTTCGGAGGGGTATTGTGTTGGAGAATAGAACTCACTTGCTCAGTTAGGAAGACCTTTTTAGGCACATGTGTCCTAGATTTTCGCTTTTAGGTACAAAGGTCTTTGAGAAATTTGGCATAGGAGAGAACTTGTCGAATAGCATCAAGAAGCAGAAGGTTGATTTTTACTTGTTTGAAAACCTCCATCATCTCCTCTAGTGAAGTTCCCTTTTTGCCAAAGGGAGAGGGTGAATTAAGAGCTTCAGGAAATGGGGCCTTTGGGATGTGAGTTTTGGCAGAAGGTGGACTAGCTGAAGAAGAAGAAGATTTTAGATTTTTATTTGACACATTTCTATCCTCTTCTTCACCTTCCTTATTGTTATCCTCCCCAATCTTATTGTCTACTACATGTCCACTCCTTAGGGTAGTCAAAGCATTGGCTTGTTCATGATGAATTGTATTTAGTTGATTTTCTTGAGCCATGTATTGTCCCCTAGGATTACTTAGTGGTTGGCTTGGAAGCTTTCCTTCCTCTCACTTGTTCAGTGCATTAGCTAGTTGCCCCATTTGGGATTCTAGCTTGGCGATGGATTGCATGTGAGAGTGCACCAATTGTGTAATGGTTTCCAAACCTTGAAGGGCGGTCAACACTTTCTCCTCAAAGGCTGTGTTTCTTTGGGGTGGAGGATGATTGTGTTGAAATTGAGTCGAGGGACGGTAGGGATGAATATTTTGTGGGGTTTGAAAATTTTGAGGGTTTTAAAAATTTTGGGAGTAGGGTTGGGCAGTATTCGAAGCTTGCTGCTTCCAAGAAAAGTTTGGATGATTCCGCCATCCCGGGTTATATGTATTGGAAAATGGGTCATTACCCGATCTTGGCTGTGTTTGGGCAGCATTAACTTGTTCTTGCACAAATTCAGAGAATTGAGCTGCCAAAGGGCACTCAAAAACAGGGTGAGACGGGCTAGAACAGAGAGCACAAACTAGTGCTTGGGAAAAGTTTGGAAGCTGTTCTCTAGACATTAGCTGGTCTAATTTGCGGGACAGTGCATCTACTTTGTCGGATAGACCTATGGACTGGCTAACTTCATATATGGTCCCTTTTCTTTGAGAATTCGGGGGTGCTTGACGAGCGGAGGAGGCATGGTGGAGGGAATTTTCATTGAGATTTTCAAACAATTGCCATGCCTCATGTTCACTCTTAAGCATAAAAGTTCCCCCACAAGAAGCATCAACCATTTGACGATTTCGTTCAGACAACCCGTCATAAAAGCATTGCACTAATTGCCATTTGGGTATTTGATGATGCGGGTATCTTCGGAGTAAGTCTCTAAATTTTTTCTAAGTTTCATGAAATTCTTCCCCATCAAATTGGAAGAAGCTCGTGATAGCACGCCTAAATCGGTTTGTTCTTCCTATGGAAAAATATTTCTTTAGAAATTCATGTTGCATTTGAGCCCAAGAGAGAATAGAATTGGCTTCTAATGAATGGAGCCATTGTTTAGCTCTATCCTTAAGGGAAAAAGGAAACAGCCTAAGTTTCAGAGTATCATCAGTGAAGTTCTGAATTTTGACAGTAGTGCAGATCTCAAGAAACTCATCCAAATGTTTGTATGGGTCTTCATTGTTAAGTTCATAAAAAGAGGGAAGCATTTGGATGACACTAGACTTAATTTCAAATTGTACAGCAGCAGTGGTATCAGGTAGTCGAATACAAGATGGAGAGGTATAAATGGAAGGAGTAAAGTACTCCTTTAACAGTTTGGGTTGTTCTTCAGCCATCTCGACAGGTGGTGTAGATCCTATGGTTCTATAGGTGCAGATTTCGGCTCGAAGGGCCCTAATAGAACGCTCTATTTCAGAATCAAAAGGTATTAATTCAGGAGATCCGGAACGACACCCTAGCATCCACTAATACTCTTCTGATCAGTCAAGTCAAGCATGCACTAAAAGAAAAACACGTCAAATCCTTGTATTTGCCCTAAAATCACTAGACAGGTCCTAACTGGTTTGAAGAGGGCACCTAAGCCTCCAATCCGGTCTAATGAACTGAGTTGACCAGGTAAGTGTTAGCATCCCACATATGCCATGAAAATTTTAAAATAATTTTCAGATTGCAGCGGAAAAAACATATGCGGGGTCCGTTCATCACATTAACGTATTTTAAAACCTTTTGTTTATAGATAGATTAGAATTAAATTATTTTAAACCATTTTAAAATCATTAAGAAGATCAGATCTTCATCTTGTGCGGATAGATGGTCTCCGCAAATCTGATTTACGTGGTATTTGATCAAGGCTCAGTGGAAGCCGCACACGCGTCCGGCCTCTACAGGTATCCACACGAAGTAATGAGTCGATCGAAGTCTTTGGATCTTTTCGGGGTGCTAGCTCCCTTGCATAGAAGGCTATTGATGGCTGAAGTCCTCTCCTTTGAATCAACCTTTGATTGCCTTGAGAGGATGAAGAAGAAGGAAATGCCAAGAAAGAAGAAACAAAGGCTCTTCGCAGCCTTTTACTTTCCCTTGCGCTAGAACCAAAAGAAGAAGAGAAAGGAGATGACGCCACCTTTATTTTCTTCCCTTGCTCTTGTGGCTGAATGGAGGAATGGGAGATGGTTCCTTGCTGCCAAAAATCCCAAGAAAAACTATGAAAAATTCGTAGCCCCTTTGAACCCCTCTTCTATGGTGTATGGATAGAGATGAGCTCCTAAATTTTAGGAGCTCATCTTTATCCCTTTGTGAATTCAAATTAGGAGGGGGGTGGCCCCTCCTTTTTCCTTCACGCCACCAGCCAAGGGAGGGGTGTAGGCCTCTCCCTCTTCTCCCATTTGGTTAGCCCCACTTAATCAAATTAAGTGGGGATTGGGTTAGGACTAGTTCTAGATCCAATCCTATTCAAAATAGGACTAAGTGCACCCAATTTAATTCCTCCAAATCTTAATCCAATTAGAATTTAATTGAACCATGACTTAATTGAACTCTTCAATCCTAATCCAATTAGAAGTCATTTAATTAATTAGATTAAAATTAAAATTAATTAGGACTTAAGAAAATCCTAATCTAATTAGGACTTATTCAAATTTCAGCCCTAAGATAAATGAGGACTTTAGAAATCCTATTTCAAGTAGGACTCTAATTTAATTTAAAATCCTAATTCAATTAAGACTTCATGAATTCCACTCCAAGTAGGACTCATGATCAAGTCCAATTAATTAAATTAAATTGCAATCCAATTGCAATTATTCCTTCTTCTAACCACAAACTCTTAGCGGGTTATCCATTTATCAATCTAATTGATTATTTGTGATTACTAATCACATTCAACCATCGAATCGGTCAATACCTCTAATGTGTGTGACCCCATTATTCTGACTGGTAGTGAGATATATTGCGATCTCTATCACAATATCATTGAAAACTCCTTTCAATGGGTTGAAACAATTTCAACTCAACTCACCAGGGATTATCGACCATCCAGATGATCCCTGTGAGTCTCACCATCCACCAGTGACACCGAGCAGTATGTAGTGGCTACCCAGCAGAATAGAATGATGAACCTCTAGGTGCAGTTTTTGTATGATACAGTCCTTCTATCATGGATCCCTACAGACCGGAGGTCATGGATAACTCGTCAAACCCCGTCGTCTGTCATATGTCTAGATTTATTCGACTTGAGTTCGATAGTAGAAAACTCTTTTCCACTGTATATTCTGCCCTGGCCAAGATCTTAGAACTCAGTCATATAAATCACATAGGATCTCTCCACATCTATCAAGGTCGATAGATTCCTTGTAGGTACGTACCCTACTCCTACAGTGAACTTACTGTAGCCAATCTACACTACAAGGATCCATATAACTAGAGACCATGTGTATGTGCAGTCAAACTACAATAACCTCACTGTGAATAGCCGAAGCACTGCAGGTCAAAGGACCAGTCATACTACTGCAACATCAAGTAAGTCACTGACGGAGTGGATAGACATCCAAGTGACTTCTTGTCTTGGTCACGCTCAGTACCCTTGTTCTCTAACAAGCACCTGCACTATCACTTCAGTGTCCCCACATTGTGAACTCGAGTTTCATCCATCCATAAGGAAAGCGATTTGTGCACTGATCGGATCGATCACCATCCTCGTGATGATCCATTGATCAGGAGCATTTAGAAATTAATCACCAATGATACATGACTCAAATTCTCAACTCTTGAGAGTATGCATCATCATCTTATTAATTTCTTGGACGATTCATAGACACATAAATAATATGAATAAAAAGATGCCCATTTATTATTCAATAATAATAAAGTCAAGTACAAATTTATGTTCCAGAATTAATAATGTATCAGCCAGATTGGCTTCTAGGGCATATATCTAACAATCTTCCACTTTCACTAAAGCCAATCAGACATATATTTAAGTCCCATCTTCTCAAGGTGGGCTTTAGTCTTTTACTGACTTAGCTGCTTAGTGAGTGGATCCGCCATGTTATCCGCGGAGTCTACTCTCTGTACCTCGATATATTTCTTCTCGAGGTAGTCGCGTATGAGGTGAAAGCGCCACTCTATGTGCTTGGACTTCTGATGAGATGTAGGCTCCTTAGTAAGAGCTATGGCGCCATTATTATCGCAGTAGAATGTGATGGCATCTGATGGTATTACATCTAGCTCTGGCAATGAACTTCTTGAACCAGAAGGCTTCCTTTGCAGCTTCAGAGACGGCGATATACTCAGCTTCCATGGTAGAATCAGCAAAGATCGGTTGTTTGGAACTCTTCCAATTTACCGTCCCACCATTGCACAAGAATACATATCCAGTTGTAGACTTTCTATCATCAATATCAGTCATAAAGTTTGAATCTGTGTATCCTTCTACCTTTAACTCCGATGCTCCCCCAAAGACCAAGAACAAATCTTTAGTTCTTCGTAAGTACTTAAGAATGTTCTTCACAGCTGTCCAGTGCTCTTCGCCTGGATTCGCCTGATATCTGCTAGTGACACTCACAGCAAGGGCTATATCAAGGTCGCGTACACAGCATGGCATACATGAGGCTTCCTATTGCAGAAGCATAAGGAATCCTGCTCATGCGTTGAATCTCTTCAGAAGTGTTGGGGCACATCTTCTTGGAGAGATGAATCCCATGCCTAAGGGGTAATAGACCCCTTTTTGGAGTTTTCCATACTGAACCTCTTCAGTACCTCCTCTATGTACATCTTCCGTGATAGGCCAAGCAACCTCTTAGATCTATCTCTATAGACCTTAATCCCCAAAATGTAGGATGCTTCCCCAAGGTCTTTCATGGAGAACTCTTTTAAACAACCAGATCTTGATCGAGGTTAGCATGGGAACATCATTCCCAATCAAGAGGATGTCATCCACGTACAGTACGAGGAATACGACAGCACTCCCACTAACCTTTTTGTAAACACACGGTTTTTTTTTCGTTCTTGATGAAATCAAACTATTTGATCGCATCATTGAAACGAGTGTTCCAACTCCGAGATGCTTGCTTTAGTCCATAGATGGACCTTTGCAGCTTACAGACCTTGTGATCTCCATCACTGGAAGTGAAACCCAAAGGCTGCTCCATATAGATATCTTCATCAAGATATCCATTCAGGAAAGCAGTTTTCACATCCATCTGCCATATTTCATAATCATGAAATGCTACAATGGCAAGCAATGTTCGAATGGATTTCAGCATGGCTATAGGTGAAAAGGTCTCCTGATAGTCAATGCCTTCGTGCTGACTATACCCTTTCGCCACTAGCCTTGCCTTATAGGTCTCTACCTTTCCATCCGAACCTATCTTTTTTTTGTAGATCCATTTACATCCAATAGGTACTATACCTTCTGGTGGATCTACTAAGGTCTAGACTTGGTTGGAATACATGGAGTCTATCTCTGACTTCATGGCTTCCAGCCATTTTTCGAAATCGATATCAGATATCGCCTCGTTGTAGTATTGGGATCCTGTACATGTTCCCTATCTCCCATGAGGAACATTTCCTCGGTATCCTCTACTAGTATACCTAAGTATCTATCGGGAGGATGGGAAACTCTACTAGATCTACAAGATGGAGGGAGGTACAACGTGTACTGGCTCTATGTGAATAGGTTCTATAGGATCCATAACTCGTTGCTTTTCTAGAGACTTTCTCTTCAAGCCAATTTTCCTCCCACTGCCTCTTCAAGGATAAACTGTTTTTCCAGGAAGACGCATGTCGGCTCAGTGATCTCTGAGATGTAAAATTGTATCCTAATGACTCTTTAGGATATCCAATGAAACGAGCACTTATGGTCCTAGGCTCTAACTTGTCCGCTTGTAGTCGCTTGACTGGGCCGGACATCCCCAAATCTTGAATGACCAAGACTCGGCTTCTTACCATGCCATATCTCATACGGTGTGGTAGGAACAGATTTAGAGGAACTCTATTCAATAAATATAATTGCGGATCATAGGTATCTCCCTAAAGAAACATAGGTAGATCAGTGAAGCTCATCATGGATCGGACTATATTCATTAGAGTCCGATTCCTCCTTTCTGACACTCCGTTGAGTTGAGGTGTTTCCGGAGGCGTCCATTGTGAGACTATGCTATTTTCCTTAAGATAGTTCCGGAATTTCCCACTAAGGTATTCTCCTCCTCGATCTTGATCGAAGAACCTTTAAGAGTTTTTCCAGTCTGTTTTTCTACTTCATTTCTGAACTCTTTGAACTTTTCAAAAGACTCAGATTTGTATCTCATAAGATACACAAACCCATATCGTGAATAGTCATCGGTAAAGGTAATGAAGTACGAATAACGACCCCTGGCTGACACATCAATGGGTTACACACATCAGTGTGTACCAGGGTAAGTATTACAGTGGGTCCTCTCCCCATGTCCTACAAAGGTAATCTAGGCCATTTTTTTTTGAAGACAGGACTCACAAACTGGTATGACTCAGAAGTCAATGGATCGAGAAGCCCATCTTTCTCCCTTTTGTTCATTCTGTCCTCTCCAATATGGCCAAGCCTGAGGTGCCACAAATACTTTTGGTTTATCTCATCTCTGGATCTTTTAGATCCTATGGCACTCACTACTTGCTCAGACACATTCACTGACACATCAACATGCAAGTGTAGAGACTGTCAATCATGAAACCACGTGCAAACTAATTTATTTCTGAAATAACTAGACAGACAGTCTTTGTCAAGGTCATAACATGACCATCCTGTAATAAACATGAAACAGAAATCAAATTTCTGCTACAGCAGGAACATAATAACATCTCTCTAAGCAATAAACTAAATCAAGACGGTATCGCAGAGGATAGGTCCCACAGCTACAAGCAGCAACTCTTGCTCCGTGCAACCCAAAAGGGTTACTGCACCTTCCGCCAGCCTCCTACTTTCCTTTAGACCTGCATAGTAGTGCACAATGAGCACTAGAACCAGAATCTATAACCCAACTAGAAGTAGAAAGAACCGTAAGGTTAGTTTCAATTCCGAGCAAGTCTAACATACCTTCTGAAGGTGTGTCCTTTTTGTTCTTCAGGCTCTCGAGGTATGAAGGGGCAGTTCTTTTTCAGTGGCCATTGACGTTGCAGTGAAAACATTTTCCTTTGTCATCAGCCTTTTTCTTATGAACTTCCTTCTTAGGCTTCTTGTCTTTCTTCTGCTTCTTAGCAGGCTTCTTTTCTTCCCAAGTAGACTGTCTCTTGGAACCAGAAGTCAGCACAGCAGCTAGAACAGAGCTCTCTGAACTTTCAAGGCCTCTTCAGCAGTTACCAACATGTTCAACAATTCGGTCTTAGTGCATTCAATCTTATTCATATGGTAGTTTACTATAAACTGCCCAAAAGAGATTGCAGGATCAGATCTATCTGCAGTTCCTTATGCATGGACATACCGAGCTTCTCAAGCTCTTCGAGGTCCTTGATCATAGTCAGACAATGATTGTGGACAGACTGCCCCTCGCGCATCTTTGTCCTTCTAGAGCCTCTTGGGACACTTCAAAACGTGTAGTGCGGCTCTGCTCACCATACAACTCTTGCAGGTGAGCCAGTATTTTCCTAGCAGTCTTTATGTTCTCAGCTGGCATTGAAGTTCATTAGTCATGGATGCCATGATGTAGCACCTGATCCTAATATCGTCATCTGTCTACTTTTGATGCGTCTCACGCTGATCATCAGTAGGACGTGCTAGTAACCTAGGGATATCGTTCTCGAGCACATACCCTAGTTTCTCACAATTCAAAACAATTTTCAGGTTTCTAAGCGAGTCTTTGTAGTTGGTTCCGGTCAGTCGGTTGGTCTCAAGGATATGGGTCAAAGGGTTTGAAGCTGACATTGTGATCCGTAGAGAGTAAAGATTCTAGTTAGACTTTGTACTTGAACTCCAATTTGTTCTAGGGACTTTTAAAACAAATATGCTCCCACTATTTTTTCGAATCCCTCATACTCCCCTGATGGAGAAACGAAAACCCTACCGACTAGGATTTCTAGTGGGTACTGCGGTCTCACCGATTTACATGCGCCCTCACCTAACAGTTATTGGTGACATATAAATGGATGAGTGTACAACTCTTGTACAATGCTTCTCAAGCAAATTGCAGTGGTACTTGGTCTCTAAGTCATGAAGACCTCACCTAACAGTTATTGGCCCCATCACTTAGTTAAGTCAGACCCACCGTATAACCGCAGAAATAAAGTCGTCATTGGGTCCTCACTTAACAGTTATTGGTGCCCAACCCCACTTTACCCCGCAACATCTCATGTCTAATAGAGAGGTCCAGTCCCCCGATGCAACTTGCCCACTGTGTCCAGCCGAGACAAATCAACACCGAAAAGACCTTAGCAGCTCTACTACGATAGAAGACCTATGGACTTAATATTGCATAATCAAGTCTTAGTGTTCGCAACTTGAGTTCTTCATAAGAGGTAATCGAACAATTGGCCAGGTAAGCAGGTGGGAGGCTCATTACTCAGAGAGTAAGGTCCTAATTAAGTAACCACCTTTTAGGCTTGCTAGACACCAATTAGATCAATTAATCTAATATGACTAAACTCATGTTGGTTCACCTTCGACTGATTAGGGAGGTTTTGATTTAGGTCTCACTCGATCGGTATTCACATCTCATGCAATATAAGTCTACCCGCATAGACACAAGCATTAAACATCCAGGCATTTATCAAAATAAATATAATGGTGATGATCATGGATCCAGGATGGGGTCATTTTACAAGCACATGCACGTCAATTGGTTTGATCGTCTTCACTCTTGACTCGATCTTGATCCCTTAGGTCCAATTGTGATCAACTCCTTGATCCATCTTCAATCAACCCTTGATCTCGATCCGCGCATGTTGAGCTTGTTGATGTACATATTGACAACCATCGACGTGCAACACACATCACAGATTACATCCCAGATTGCTTTAAAAATTAGATAAAAATAAAATAATAAATTACAACCCTTTTTTATGAGACACGCATGTCTCTATACATGAATTTAAAATGCACGCAGGCATCTGAAAAATTAAAATTAGATGCATCATAGAACATCGCAGAACATTTCAGCACATTCAAAGGGTCCATCCATGATCATCACCATACGCATCACATGCATAAAATTATTTTCAGATCTAATTTAATTGATTATTTCATCTCATGACTTGCTGATTATGCAAGATTGATTCTATAATTGTAATCACATTATCAAAGCATTACAATCATTAATCTAAGCATCCAATAATTAGTATGCAGAAAAATCAGCAAACTGAAAATTCTGCATACATAAATTTCAGCAAGGCATAATCCCTTAAATTTCAGATCTAAATGCCTTGAAAAATTTAATTCTAATCTTAATCTACATAACCATGGCTCTATACCACTGTTAGCATCCCACATATGCCATGAAAATTTTGAAATAATTTTCAGATTGCAGCGGAAAAACATATGCGGGAATCCGTTCATCGCAAAATAGAACGTATTTTAAAACCATCGTTTGAGATAGATTAGAATTAAATATTTAAACCATTTTAAAATTATTAAGAAATCAGATCTTCACTTGTGCGGGGTGATGGTCTCTGCAAATCTAATTACGTGGTATTTGATCAGGCCAGTGGAAGCCGCACACGCGTCCGGCCTCTACAGGTACCACACGAAGTAATGGAGTCAATCGAAGCCTTTGGATCTCCCCGAAGTGCTAGCTCCCTTGCAGAGAAGGCTATTGATGGTTGAAGTCCTCTCCTTTGAATCAACCTTTGATTGCCTTGAGAGGAGGAAGAAGGAAATGCCAACGAAGAAGAAACAAAGCTCTTCGGCAGCCTTTTACTTTCCCTTACACTAGAACCAAAAGAAGAAGAGAAGGAGATGACGCCACCTTTATTTCTTCCCTTGCTCTTGTGCTGAATGGAGGAATGGGAGATGGTTCCTTGCTGCCAAAATAAAAAGAAAAACTATGAAAATTCGTAGCCCCTTTGAACCCTCTTTATGGTGTATGGATAGAGATGAGCTCCTAAATTTTAGGAGCTCATTTTTATCCCTTTGTGAATTTCAAAATTAGGAGGGGGTGGCCCTCCTTTTTCCTTCACGCCACCAGCCAAGGGAGGGGTGTAGGCCCCCCCTCTTCTCCCATTTGGTTAGCCCACTAATCAAATAAGTGGGAATTGGTTAGGACTAGTTCTAGGTCCAATCCTATTAAAATAGGACTAAGTGCACCCAATTTAATTCCTCCAAATCCTAATTGTTGCCCAGATAGACAACCCAAGAGGGGGGGTGAATTGGGTTTTAAAAATAATTTTGCAATTGAAACGTTTGTGAATGACTGATTAGTACTTTTGCAAGATGAATAATTAGTGCTATGTGCTGTGAGTGAAATGAGAGTGAGAGAAAGAGACACAAGCAATCACAACACAATGTTTATTAGTGGTTCGGAGCTTACCCTAGCTCTACGTCCACTCCCCAAGTCTCACTTGGGAATTCACTATAACCCCTCGGATTACAAGCCGGTTGTTTTACAAGCTCACAACCCAACTTGTTGTTTTACGAGCTCACAACGAACTCGGTCGGTTTCTCAGGCTCACCGACTAGAACCACCCCGATTGTTTTCCGGGATCACAATCGAACCCTTACACGTTGGTTTTACCCTCGGCTCACCAACCAACCTCTACACTCTTGATTCAATCCCCTGATTGAATCAAGCAAAGACAAGATGGAAAGAACAGACACAAAGAAAAAGAGCTTCTAAAAAGCAGATATACAGCATATAAACTAGAGAGAAGTTAAGAGCCCTCAAACACGTTTGAGTTGGAGTAGAGTAGGGCTTCTTGAACTGGAGTCTCCTCTTGAATGTCTGGTCGACTTGAAGGCAGGAGGAGACTTCTTTAAATGCTGGGAAGAGGTAGCTGGATGGAGTTAATGGCGCTCTTCCTTCTTTTCTTTGAAAACCAGTTGCAGAGATAGGATGCTTGATTTCTTTGAGTGGAATAGTGCTTCTCTACCTTGCTACAGTCCTCTGTGGCTATTTAAGCCATCCCCCACGGAAACTAGCCGTTAGACACCTTTTTCTGCCCGTTCTGCACACTCTGCACATCCTGACAATATGTCCGTTGGGGTCGGAGTCGACTCGCGCGATCTGGAGTCGACTCGGCTGTAGCGGGAGTCGACTCATGCTTTTCTGGAGTCGGCTCGGCAACTGTTCCGGATTTGAATTAAAGTGACCTCCGCGACTGGGAGTCGACTCGACTTAACCCGGAGTCGACTCGCCAACTTCTGGAGCTGACTTGCCATTTTCGGAGTCGGCTCATCCCATGAAGTCCATGGAGCTAATTTTTCAACTTGGCCCACTCGAGTCGACTCGACAATCCTGGGAGTCGACTCGGCGCTCAGAGCCCGAACTCCCGATCTTCTGTCTTTTGGCTCGTCCAGTCTTGGAGTCGACTCGAACTGTTCCGGAGTCGACTCGGCTCTCAGTTTCCGAAACACAGCCTTCTGCCTTTTTGATGTAGCGCTGCCTTGGAGTCGACTCGAGCTGTCTGGGAGTCGACTCGGCTCTCAGAGACAATAATTCGGTCTTCTGTCTTTTTGGGGTCGCGCTGTCTCGGAGTCGACTCGCGCATTGCGGGAGTCGACTCGGATCTCAGAGTCCGAAAACTGCTCTCTGACTTTTGCCTTGTGTACCACTGAGAGTCGACTCTCGCTTTCTTTGGAGTCGACCTGCCAACCATCGGAGTCGACTCGCGTTCCACAGGAGTCGACTCGAATCTCAGGGTCGAAAATCGCTCTCTGACTTTTCTGTCTGTAACTCCTTGGAGTCGACTCATACTACTCCGGAGTCGACTCGGTAAGCATCGGAGTCGACTCGCGCACTTCAGGAGTCGACTCGCTGACAGGTTTTGAGTTGAGTCTTTCTGTTCGTCTGTCTGTTCTCAGTCGGAGTCGACTCGTAATGATCCGGAGTCGACTCGAGCCCGTGCCAGTGATTCTGATACGCTTGGAGTCGACTCGTAATATCTGGAGTCGACTCGAGTCTCAGACTTTGGTTCAAACTGACTTCTTAACTTATCCAAAATATCTTGAACCAAGTCTAGAAACACTTAGACAAGATTTTCACTGAAACACTCAATTGAATTCATTAGTAAACAAAAGATATACTCAAATGCTTTGAGCTCATCAAAATCAAATAGGGTTTTAATCAATCACTCCACAATCTCCCCCTTTTTGATGATGACAAAACATTGAGTATATGTAAAGTGAATTGCTCAATAAACAAGGAAATAAAATCTATAAATGAATTCAAGTGTCTGGTTATTTAATTTATCCAAGCTTGAAAGGTGTGAAACAATAAATTTTGGAGTTAAAGCTCCCCCTTTCATTTGGAATTATATAAGCCTTCATATCATGCAAATCAATTTTTGGCTTATATATATTTAATGATTTAGCTTAAAAATTCAGATTCTCCCCTCAACATATGCATTCTACTTTGTTTTGATTCTCTGAATTTCCTTTTAATGCATTGAAGTTTTTGAACTGAAATTTTTGGTTTTTAGAGGGAAAATCTGTCAATTTGTTCTTGAGTAGGATTCAACTAATCTCCGAATATCCCTTGAATAGATTCTGGAGATTACTCCATTAGGAGCCCCAACAGAGAGATAATGAGCCTCGAGGTACCAAATCCACTAAGAACAAATTATTGTGTGTTTTAATTTTTTTTTATTGATTTTCATTGATTCCATTTACATATCTATTAATATTTCTCCCCCTTTTTGTCATCGTATCAAAAAGGAGTGAATAGAACACACAAGCAAGCAGAGATCAATTGGCACAGTATTGAAAGAATATGTCTACTCATTGTATTGATGTATATGTAAATACATTTGTGAATACAATAAGTAAAGCAAAAAGATACATGTCAAAATAAAACAAAAGCAGCTAGGGTCTCCTCGAGGATGTGGCTCCTCCTCTCGAGGATGTGGCTCCTCCTCTCAATCTGTTCTGCTCCATGAGGAGAGTGACCCCGTCTGTGACATTCCCAAGCTGGAGATAATGGCCGAAGTGGCCCTGCTGTGTGTGTGGAGAGCTCGGTCAGGGTCTCCTGCAGTGTGTCCACTTGGCGATCAGTACATTCGCCAAGCGCTCTGCCCCCTGGTAGTGGTGCCATATCCTGTCGGACGTTATCGCGCATCTTCCGAGTGTGCTCGTGACTCGCTCATGCTGTGGAACTGGGCTTGGATCAGGAACCTTACATTGTCGATCTCTTCCCGCACATGGGCCGTCATCTCAGCCACGGCTGACAGGAAGGGACCAACGCTGAAGAAGGTGCAGGAGAGGAGCAGGCACTGAACCCCGGAGCTCCCTAAGTAGGTCGTCCCGAGATCTCTAACTATCTCCTGCCGCAACTCCCGGAGCTGCTCAGGAGCGATCCGGACCTCCATGGGCTGAGTAGGTGGAGCTGAGGAGGAGGGTCCGGCTGAGGTGGTGGGAGCAGAAGTGGAGGGAAAGTAGGATAGTCTGAGTCTGGTCAGGACTGGGGGAATGTCTGGTGGTATGTGTGGAGGTGGAATGACTTCCTAACCCAGGTCCCTCTACCTTCCGAAACCCCATCCTGTGTAGGGTCCCGGACGCATGCGATCTGTCCATCGCAATGCGCGAGAGGGTTCCCCCTCAGGAATGGGAATCTCGGCCTCCCTAAACAGAAGAGTGAACATCATGCCATAGGGGAGGGTGAGCCTAGGTCTATCTAGTGGCTCACATAGATATCTATACATCATCTTGGGAAAGTTGATTGGGGTGTCCTGGAGGATGTAGAACATAAGAGCTAGGTCCTCTCAGATACAAAATCGAAGCGGCCAGTCTTCGGGAAGAGGGACCTAGAGATGATACTCAAGAGGAGCCGCATCTCAACTGAAAGTGAGCTAGCGGACACCTCATCTAAGGGGGACTGGGTGGATGTCCTAGAATGGCCGTAAGGGCCTCAGTCCTATCCTCGGGGTGTGTGGGAGCCACCCCTACTTGTGGAAGATGGAGGACCTGAGCAATGATATCCTCCGAAATGAACAATGGGACACCGGCTACCGTGCCCTCTATACCCCCATCGCCCCTATGGACAGTACCGTAGAACTCCCTAACTAGCCAGGGTATGTGGGGAGATCTAAGGAACAAAAATACTCTAAGCCCTGGGCCGCAAGTCTCTCTCCTATGGTAAAGCCCTCCCGGGAGAGATAGTCGAAATCGACGTATCTCCCGGTGGAGACCGCCTTCCCGGCGCACGGCCTCGAGGGAACCTCCCTCGGCGGGGAACGAGCCGGAGGTTGTGGCCTCGCGGGATCGTTCCGAGCCTTGGAACCGCTCGGCACCGGTCGCGGTTGGGGCCTCTTCCGGCGGACAACGGCTTTACGAGGCATGACCTAGAAGGAAAACCTAAGACGAGGAAGGTCGACGGGAAAAACCTTAAGGACGGCCGGAGACGATCTAGGAGTCGGCTCTAGGGTTTTGAACAGTGGCGGCGGTGAATAGAAGTGTTAAACGATGGAGTTAGGGTTAAAAAGTCGGATCCCGACTGCGAGTCGACTCCACTGAGTCGCGAGTCGACTCGACCTCGAGTCGACTCCAAAATATGCGCGAGTCGACTCTCCTTATGCGCCTATTGACCTCGAGTCGACTCCCCCTCTGCTGCCATCGATCTCGAGTCGACTCCCGTAAATGTGCGAGTCGACTCCCCCTTACGAGCCGACTCTGAAACTTACTCGAGTCGTCTCGAACTCTGGCACGCACCTAAAAATCATGCTATGTTCGTGCCGAATGAGGGAAAATCACTAAGTTATGATCTGATTTGATGATCATTGAAAAGAAACTCTATATTAACCACAATCTAATCATCAAAATCAATGAACTAGTGGAAAATACCACTAGGATGGATCAATCACTCCTAATCCCCTCCTAAGCACACTAAATCTCTCTTCACTTAGGGTTTTGTAAAAATGTCAGCTAATTGATCATCAGTGCAAACAAATTGAAGTGTCACATCACCATTCAGTACATGATCTCTTATGAAGTGATGTCTTATCTCAATATGTTTAGTTCTTGAATGCTGAATTGGATTTTTAGTTAGATTAATGGCACTTGTATTATCACAATTAATGGGAATTTTATCTTGTTTAATGCCATAATCTTCCAATTGTTGTTTGATCCACATTTGAGCACAACAACTCCCGGCTGCAACATATTCAGCTTCAGCAGTAGATAATGCAACCGAGTTTTGTTTCTTGCTAAACCATGAGATTAAGTTTTCTCCTAGAATTGACATGACCCGCTGGTGCTTTTTCTATCAAGTTTACATCCAGCAAAGTCTGAATCTGTGTATCCTATTAAGTTAGGCTAGATTCTTTAGAATACCATAACCTATATTCTTTGTTCCTATTAGGTATTTAAAGATTCTCTTGACTGCAATTAGATGAGATTCCTTAGGATTAGACTGATATCTAGCACACATGCAAACACTAAACATGATATCAGGTCTACTTGCAGTAAGATACAATAAAGATCCTATCATACCTCTATATAGTTTCTGATCTACAGATTTACCTGATTCATCTTGGTCTAATTTGCATGATGAGCTCATGGGGGTGCTGATTGACTTGTTCCCTCCATATCAAACTTCTTAAGCATCTCCTTGATGTATTTGCTTGATTGATGAAGATGCCTTCTTCAGATTGTTTGATTTGAAGCCCGAGGAAATAGTTCAGCTCTCCCATCATGCTCATTTCAAATTCACTCTGCATCAAGTCAGCAAATTCTTCGCAGAGGCGATTGTTAGTAGCACCGAAAATAATATCATCAACATAAATCTGCACTAATAACATATCTTTGTTTTCTTTTTCAAAATAGTGTTGTATCTACATTCCCCTAGAGAACTCATGTTCTAATAGAATTTGCTAAGTCTTCATACCATGCTCTAGGTGCTTGTTTCAAACCATAAAGTGCTTTGTTCAATTTATATACATGATTAGGGTATTGATGATTTTCAAAACCAGGAGGTTGTTCTACATATACCTCCTCATTAATATACCCATTTAAAAATGCACTTTTTACATCCATTTGAAATAATTTGAAGTCCTTAGAGCATGCAAATGCTAGTAAAAGTCTAATTGCTCAAGTCTAGCTACAGGAGCAAAGGTTTCATCAAAATCTATACCTTCTTCTTGATTATAACCCTTTGCTACTAGTCTAGCCTTATTCCTTATTACAATTCCATTTTCATCAAGTTTATTTTTATAAATCCATTTGGTACCTATAATTGAATATTCAGAAGGTCTTTCAACTAGATTCCATACTTGTTTCTAGTAAATTGGTTTAATTCTTCTTGCATTGCATTTATCCAATTTACATCTTTTTCAGCTTCTTCTATGTGTTTGGGCTCAAAATGTGAACAAAGCTAGATGATTGTTTAAGTTCCTAAGGATGCTCTAGTCCTAACAGGTTGAGATGGATCATCTAGAATTAATTCCTTAGGATGCCCGTGAGCAAACCTCCAAGCCTTAGTCAGCCCATGATCCATAATAGCCTCTTGGCTTGATGATGCATTTCCAATTAATTTTTGATTATCATCTTGTAATGTCATCTCATCTATCTTTTCTTCAAGAATTTCAGCATCATCATCAAAATTAACTCTCTTGCTAGAAGAGATATCACTAGAATCATCAAAAACAACATGTATGGATTCTTCTATAACTAGGGTTCTTTTATTAAAGACTCTATAGGCTTTACTAGTTGTGGAGTACCCCAAGAATATACCCTCATCAGATTTAGAGTCAAATTTTCCTAGATTATCTTTCCCATTATTATGAACAAAACACCTACATCCAAAGACATGAAAATATTTACCTTTGGTTTTCTGTTTTTCCAAAGTTCATAAGGTGTTTTCTTTATAATAGGTCTCAATAAAACTCTATTTAATATATGACAAGAAGTATTGATGGCTTCTCCCCAAAAGTACTTAGGGAGGTTACTTTCACAACATAGTTCTAGCCATTTCCTCTAGAGTTCTATTTTTCCTCTCCACAACTCCATTTTGTTGTGGTGTCCTAGGTGCAGAAAAATTGTGTGTTATCCCCTTTTTACTACAAAACTCATCAAATAAATGATTTTCAAATTCGGTACCATGGTCACTTCTAATAGCTATTACTGAAGTATCTCTAGCATTTGTTACTTCTTTATGAAATTTCTTGAAAACTGAAAATGCTTGATCCTTATGCTAAGAACATGACCCAAGTATATCTAGAATAATCATCTACAATAACTAGACCATATTTATTTCCACCTAGACTTGTGGTTCTAGTTGGTCCGAATAGGTCCATGTGTAGTAGTTCTAGAGGTCTAGAGGTAGAGACACAATTTATAGATTTAAAGGAGTTCCTTGATTGTTTGCCAAATTGACATGCTTCACATATTTTATTCTTTTCAAACTTTAATTTTGGCAAACCTATCACAGAATCTCTTTTAACTAGTTTAGATATTGTGTCCATGCTTGCATGACCTAACTTACGGTGCCATAACCAACTAGCATCATTATCCTTAGTTTCATTAACAACTAAACATGGGTTGTGTTTGGCAAGATCCTCAAGGTCTACAACATACACATTTCCACGTCTTATTCCTTTAAAAACTAAACTATTGTCATTTGGGTTTGTTATGATGCATAGTGATGGTTTAAACATAACATTATAACCTCTATCACATAATTGACTAATGCTTAATAAATTATGCTTAAGACCATCAACATATCGAACATTATCAATAAAAGTTGAAGGGGTAATTTGTACTTTACCTATACCAATGATGTGACCTTGGTTATTGTCTCCAAAAGTCACAGCACCTCCCTTCTTAGCTTCAAGGGTGAAGAATTGATCCTTGTCACCCGTCATGTGTCTTGAGCAGCCACTATCCAAGTACCAACAATTTTTGTCGACCTTGGCTGCAAGACACTCCTACACAAGCAAATCATATTTTAGGTACCCAAGTTTTCTTGGGTCCTTCATGGTTAGTATGTTGGTTCCTTTTGGAACCCAAATCTTTTAATTTTTTTTTAGTTTTCCTTTCCTAATTACACACATTTGCTTTATGTCCTAAGTTCCACAACAAAAGCAGGTTATTTTCTTAGTTTTACTTTCCCTGCTTTAACAAAGAAGTTACTAAGAAGTTTTTGCTTATGTTTAGGTTTATACCCTAAACCGCTCTATTGAATACCGCTCGTTGACTATTAAGTATCATATTCAATTTTTCAGAACTATATGTAAATTTTTCAACCAAGGTTTGTATTTTTCAAGTTCTTTAGTTAGTGTTTGTTTTTCTGCTTTTAGATCATTTAGTTCTTTTGTGAGACTCTCATTTATATGTTTATTGTTTTTGGGTTCTAATGTTTCTTTGTTCAGCCTTTCATTTTCTTTAGTTAAGGTATTATTCTTTTGTATCAAGATTTGGTTGCTTGTTTTAAGTTCTGCATTTTCTTTGATAACATCTTTATCCTTAACTAATATCATACTTACGGAGATGAGTTTGGTTAGTTACTTTTAGTTCTTTGTTTTAACGTTTATTGTTTGTATTCATCCATTAATTCATTAAAGCATCATATAATTCATCGAAAGTAAAATCTAAATGGTGCGGATGTTACCTCATTTTCATTGGCCATGAAGCAGAAATTGGCCTTTTCTTCTTGTTCCTCATCCGATGATGATGATGATGCGTCGGAGTCCGATAGGTGGTGACAAGGGCTTTCTTCTTCTTGTACTTGCTCCCCTTCTTCAGTAAAGGACACTCAGCTCTGATGTGTCCCGGCTTCTTGCACTCATAACATCCAATCCCCTCATTTTCCTTTCCTTACCTTTATCCTTGCGATAGAATTTGAGGGGCCTCTCCTTTGATGAAGGACTTCTTTTGGTTGATGAATTTCTGAACTTACGTACGAGAAGAGCCTCATCATCTCTCCCTCATGATCTTCTTCTTCACTGCTGCTACTGCAAGAAAGTCTTTGTTAGATGATGTAGATTTAAGAGCTATTACCTTTTTCTTATGGGAGGACTCTTCTTCGCTGTGTTGCTTCATTGTTAGCTCGTGCGTCATTAGGGATCCAAGAAGCTCCTCAAGTGGAAGCTTGTTCAAGTCCTTGCTTCTTGGATTGCCGTCACCTTGGCTTCCCATGACCTTGGTAGACAGCGAAGAATCTTCCTGACAAGATCACTGTTAGTATAGTTTTTGCCAAGGCTTTTTAGGCCATTGACAATGTCAGTAAATCTAGTGAACATGCAGTGATTGTTTCATTAGAATCCATCTTAAATAGTTCATACTTATGAACCAATATATTTATTTTGGATTCTTTGACTTGATTCGTGCCCTCATGGGTCACTTCAAGTCTATCCCAAATCTCTTTTGCAGAATTGCAAGTAGAGACCTATTGAATTCATTCCTATCTAATGCACAGTAAAGCACATTCATTGCTTTGGAATTGAGTTGTGCCTTTCTCATGTCATGGTCATCCCAATCCTTTTCAGTTTGGGTACAGTGACACCCTCTACATAGATGGATGGGATGTATGGTCCATTTATAATGGTCCACATCTCATAGTCTTGGGCTTGGATAAATATTCTCATCCTAGCCTTCCAATATGAGTAGTCGGATCCATTAAAGAATGGGGGTCTTTGGGTGGACTGACCCTCAATGTGGGAAGATCCAAATGGGGTTGTCATTTTGATCTTTTACTCTTAGGGTAGAAGAGTTTAGGCTCTGATACCACTTGTTGCCCAGATAGACAACCCAAGAGGGGGGGTGAATTGGGTTTTAAAATAATTTTGCAATTAAAACGTTTGTGGATGACTAATTAATACTTTTGCAAGATGATTAATTAGTTGCTATGTGCTGTGAGTGAAATGAGAGTAAAGAAAGAGACACAAGCAATCACAAACACAATTTTATAGTGGTTCGGAGCTAACCCTTGCTCCTACGTCCACTCCCCAAGTCTCACTTGGGAATTCACTATAACCCCTGGATTACAGCCGGTTGTTTTACAAGCTCACAACCAACTTGTTGTTTTACGAGCTCACAACGAACTCGGTCGGTTTTCCAGGCTCACCGACTAGAACCACCCCGATTGTTTTTCCGGGATCACAATCGAACCCTTACACGTTGGTTTTACCTCGGCTCACCAACCAACCTCTACACCTTGATTCAATCCCCTGATTGAATCAAGCAAAGACAAGATGGAAAGAAAGAAACAAACGAAAAACAGAGCTTCTAAAAAGCAGATATACAGCAATATAAACTAGAGAGAAGTTAAGAGCCCTCAAACACGTTTGAGTTGGAGTAGAGTAGGGCTTCTTGAACTGTGAGTCTCCTCTTGAATGTCTGGTCGACTTGAAGGCAGGAGGAGACTTCTTTAAATGCTGGGAAGAGGTAGCTGGATGGAGTTAATGGCGCTCTTCCTTCTTTTCGTTGAAAACCAGTTGCAGAGATAGGATGCTTGATTTCTTTGAGTGGAATAGTGCTTCTCTACCTTGCTACAGTCCTCTGTGGCTATTTAAGCCATCCCCACGGAAACTAGCCGTTAGACACCTTTTTCTGCCCGTTCTGCACACTCTGCACATCCTGACAATATGTCCGTTGGGGTCGGAGTCGACTCGCGCGATCTGGAGTCGACTCGGCTGTAGCGGGAGTCGACTCATGCTTTTCTGGAGTCGCTCGGCAACTGTTCCGGATTTGAATTAAAGTGACCTCCGCGACTGGGAGTCGACTCGACTTAACCCGGAGTCGACTCGCCAACTTCTGGAGCTGACTTGCATTTTCGGAGTCGGCTCATCCCATGAAGTCCATGGAGCTAATTTTTCAACTTGTGTCGACTCACTCGAGTCGACTCGCACGACTCGAAGGAGTCGACTCGAGGAGTCGACTCGGCGCTCAGAGCCCGAACTCCCGATCTTCTGTCTTTTGGCTCGTCCAGTCTTGGAGTCGACTCGAACTGTTCCGGAGTCGACTCGGCTCTCAGTTTCCGAAACACAGCCTTCTGCCTTTTTGATGTAGCGCTGCCTTGGAGTCGACTCGAGCTGTCTGGGAGTCGACTCGGCTCTCAGAGACAATAATTCGGTCTTCTGTCTTTTGGGGTCGCGCTGTCTCGGAGTCGACTCGCGCATTGCGGGAGTCGACTCGGATCTCAGAGTCCGAAAACTGCTCTCTGACTTTTGCCTTGTGTACCACTGAGAGTCGACTCTCGCTTTCTTTGGAGTCGACCTGCCAACCATCGGAGTCGACTCGCGTTCCACAGGAGTCGACTCGAATCTCAGGGTCGAAAATCGCTCTCTGACTTTTCTGTCTGTAACTCCTTGGAGTCGACTCATACTACTCCAGAGTCGACTCTGTAAGCATTGGAGTCGACTCGTGCACTTCAGGAGTCGACTCGCTGACAGGTTTTGAGTTGAGTCTTTCTGTTCGTCTGTCTGTTCTCAGTCGGAGTCGACTCGTAATGATCCGGAGTCGACTCGAGCCCGTGCCAGGGATTCTGATACGCTTGGAGTCGACTCGTACTATTCTGGAGTCGACTCGAGTCTCAGACTTTGGCTCAAACTGACTTCTTAACTTATCAAAAATATCTTGAACCAAATCTAGAAACACTTAGACAAGATTTTCACTGAAACACTCAATTGAATTCATTAGTAAACAAAAGATATACTCAAATGCTTTGAGCTCATCAAAATCAAATAGGGTTTTAATCAATCACTCCACACTAATCCAATTAGAATTTAATTGAACCATGACTTAATTGAACTCTTCAATCCTAATCCAATTAGGAGTCATTTAATTAATTAGATTAAAATTAAAATTAATTAAGACTTTAGAAAATTCTAATCTAATTAGGACTTATTCAAATTTCACCCTAAGATAATTAGGACTTTAGAAATCCTATTCTAAGTAGGACTCTAATTTAATTTGAAATCCTAATCCAATTAAGACTTCATGAATCCCACTCCAAGTAGGACTCATGATCAAGTCCAATTAATTAAATTCAATTAATTAAATTAAATTACAATCCGATTGCAATTATTCCTTCTTCTAACCACTAACTCTTAGCGGGTTATCCATTTATCAATCTAATTGATTATTGTGATTCGTAATCACATTCAACCATCAGATCGGTCAATACCTCTAATGTGTGTGACCCATAGGTTCTATTCTGACTGGTAGTGAGATATATTGCGATCTCTATCATAATATCATTGAAAACTCCTTTCAATGGTTGAAACAATTTCAACTCAACTCACCAGGGATTATCGACCATCCAGATGATCCCTGTGAGTCTCACCATCCACCAGTGACACCGAGCAGTATGTAGTGGCTATCCAGCAGAATAGAATGATGAACCTCTAGGTGCAGTTTTCGTATGATACAGTCCTTCTATCATGGATCCCTACAGACCGGAAATCATGGATAACTCGTCAAACCCCGTCGTCTGTCATATGTCTAGATTTATTCGACTTGAGTTCGATAGTAGAAAACTCTTTCCACTGTATATTTTGCCCTGGCCAAGGTCTTAAAACTCAGTCATATAAATCACATAAGATCTCTCCTCATCTATCAAGGTCGATAGATTCCATGTAGGTGCGTATCCTACTCCTACAGTGAACTTACTGTAGCCAATCTACACTACACGGACCCATATGACTAGAGACCATGTGTATGTGCAGTCAAACTACAATAACCTCACTGTGAGTAGCCGAAGCACTGCAGGTCAAAGGACCAGTCATACTACTGCAACATCAAGTAAGTCACTGACGAGTGGATAGACATCCAAGTGACTTCTTGTCTTGGTCACGCTTAGTACCCTTGTTCTCTAACAAGCACCTGCACTATCACTTTAGTGTCCCCACACTGTGGACTCGATTCTCGTTCATCCATAAGGAAAGCGATCTGTGCACTGATCGGATCGATCACCGTCCTCGTGATGATCCATTGATCAGGAGCATTTAAAAATTAATCACCAATGATACATGACTCAAATTCTTAACTCTTGAGAGTATGCATCATCATCTTATTAATTTCTTGGACGATTCATAGACACATAAACAATATGAATAAAAAGATACCCATTTATTATTCAACAATAATAAAGTCAAGTACAAATTTATGTCCCAGAATTAATAATTTGTCAACCAGATTGGCTTTTTGGGCATATATCTAACAGTAAGCTCCTAGGTAAGTGGAGGGGTCACGATGCGTTGCAAAGGTCCAACTTAAAAACCACTTGCCTCGAACAGATGAACTGTCTCCCTTATAGGGACAAAGCTTGCCTAGACATCAACTGAGCCACAGAGCGAAATTGGTGCAACTTTCGGTGATCTTCGTCCTATTGAACTCGAATGTCCCTAGGGGCCAACGTCTAATTGATTTTAATTAAAGTGATAGCTATGTGAGAATTGATTCACCTAATTTGGGCAAGAATCTGGTGATGAAATCCAGTTCTTATCTTGTTGGGGTGATTGCCCTTACTATGTACGGATTAATTGGTGTATGTGTATCAAGCATGCATTCACACTTTTGCTGAAATTAAAATCAAACAATCACCACAAAATTCCAAGCTAATTAGGAATCAATTTAAATAAGAAAGGTTTAGAGGTTACCAAAGGAAATTTTCCCAATAATGTTTTATTTTTTTAGGCAAACCTCTACAGCATTTCTTTTCCAGCAGTTTCCTTTTTGATCGTCCCAGACTTCCTCTTCAATTTCTGATCAAATAATACCAAAAGAAAAACCAAAAATTAGTGAGAGAAAAAAAAAGATAAGTAAAGTAACAAAAATAGAAAATATTTTTATTTTATTTTAGATATATATTTTTTTTGAAAGTTTTTTTTATTTATAAAGAGAAAAATAACTATGCTAGCAATTCCCGGCAACGGCGCCAAAAATTGATAGTCAACTTTAAAGACCACGCAATAGCACGTATCTGGTAGGATAGTGATTACGGATATCGATCCACAGAGATTGGGTACAGTTATTTTCTTAAAAAAATATTTAAAAAGGAGAATTTGTAAAGAAAATTAAACTAAGAAATTTAATGAAAATGCAATTGAAGTGATATCAGATTGAGGGAACCTAGGACAAGGAATTCACCACTAACATCGGAACAAGGGTTATTTGTATTTTAATTCGTTCTTGGATTAACATGCAAATTGGCTACAAGCCTAATAAGCATTCAAAGAAAATCTCACAAAAGTAATTCAGGAACATCCATCTTCGGTTAGCATGAAATGTCTACCCTAAACTAATGTGGCAGGACACTGCATTTTCCTAAGCATGGGTGATCTTTTATTAACTTAGTGGTCATGAAGAACAGCTGTATAAACTTTACATTTAAAATCACAGAAATTAAATATGAGATAAAAGAGGATATCCATTAAAAACAATAAGTTCATACAATCCCAAGAATAGAAATAAAAAAAATACAAAATTCTTATCCTTTTGTTAGAGCTGCATCCAGCCCTAGTGAAGAGCTCAGCCTTCCATGGAATTGTAGATGACAGTAACGGCGCAGGAGGCTTCCATCCTTTCATCCATGAAGAGAGGCGAGGGATCCAGGGGATGTGCCTCTTGATGAGAGGACATATCATGATAGGAAAGTTATGGAGAGATAAGATGTAATCCTTATCTGATAAAGAGATAAGGATGCCTTATCCATAACTAATCAAGGAAGCATCTCTTCATGCCATCATCATCATGCCACCAGCCCATGTGAGGCTCCATCACGCCATGAATCCCATCATCACATGATCTAAGAGCTATAAATCAAGGGGCCATAAGGAGAGGGAGTTATGTCATCATCCAACGGTTCGATGATGATCCAAGGGCTCCAATCCAAGGCGCCTCATCATAATCCCATTATGTCTTCATCCAATGGCTGATGAAGATCAAATGGTCATGATTAAAGGCCCTATCTAACCCAATCCAATTGGGTTCAAACCACGTCACCATTATGTCTTCATCCAACGGTAGATCAAGATCTAACGGTCTAGATTGAATGATTTATCAAATCTAATCCAATTAGACTCAAACCAAGCTAATTAGGTGCCAACTCTTGGATAACCCATATTAGAACATGATCTAATCAAATTAGATCAATTAAGAATCCAATTCAAATCCAATTCAAATCAGATTTAAATTCAATTCGAATCAGGAGCCAAGTTTGCAACACCTGCTAGGATGTTTATCTTGCAAACATGATCTAATCTAATTAGACTTTTGATCAGTTTTCTTGTGTGTAACCCATTTGGTTCCATACTTAGCCAGCAATAGATGTGAGTGCGAGTTGACCCAACTTGATTAGAACTCTTCTAATCGATTTAAGTCCAAACTGCGCGAACCCGAACTTAACAATTAGAATCCTTTCTAATTAGTGATCGAATTAAACCTATAAGACAAGATTGACGTCTAGCAACGTATCATGTCTACCTGAATATGTATATGAGTATGAATGTATGTCAAACTCAATTTCATATTCATATTTCTCTTAATCTTCTAATGATAATTCGAATTATGAAACATTAGAAACTCTTTCTAATTTTTATTCTGTTTTGATCAAAGACTCACTGAATTATCATATGATTATAATAAATGGGATGCTATCTTCTCTTACTAGAAGTGATTAATTCCTTGTTGACCTACTCATAATCTTCATACACAATCCACCATATCCAAAAGACCTCGTACACAACTTATTATCATGAATGAGTGTAAACCAAAATATAAATTTATGTGCACAAGATACTATGGTGGTCTCAGGTCAAAAGATCAGTTGCACAACTTCCACTAAGAAAATCATCTTTTGACATGTAAGTAAGACTTCATAAGATATTCTCTTAGCAGGTCAATTCAGTGAACTCATTTCTCTAATGAGCACCCACATCTTTGTATTAGTGTCTCCACATAAGTAATTGTGAGATCAATCACCCTCTGCATCGAGCATACATAAGACGTGTCAGTCTATCCGGTAACATTAATCTCCGACTCAATGTACCAACGACTGAAAATTCTTAAGATTAGGATTTTAGAATTTTAGGTCTCACTAGTATGATCTCATCATAGCCTCAAAACCATTGCCCTAATCTAAGAGGTTCATCACAAATATAATAAACAGCATATGATGAAACACAATACCTTTATTTTATATTAAATGTCAGGTACATGATTTAGAAAATTAAAAGAAAATCCTTCGCAATACATATTGCGATTGGCTTGTAGGGCATCTACTCTTTCAAGTGAGCTCTAAGTCATCCTGGTATTAGGAGTCAAAGGGATTGAATTATACAGTTTTCATAGTCCAGGATTCCAGAATATTTGCTTCGCATATATTCGGCCTATCCAGACGTCGGGTACCACTGCTAGATGGTCACATCGATTAGTGTAGGAAGACGTTCCTGTACTACCGACTTAGGTTCGAACCTATGAGGTCACACGCATAGAAGTTTTCTGATTGATCAAGATGGCTGATAGATGATTGAGAATTATTCAAGGATAATTTGGTCAATTCGATTGAAAAATTATCCTATAAAATAATTAAAATAATTATTGGAGGATTAATTAGTAATTAGATTACTAATAAACTCAATTTGATTGAGTAATTGGACTAAGGATGAGCCAAATTGAATTGGATTCAATTTTGGGCTCAATTAGGGTTTTTGACCTAATTGGATTAGGTCTAAATCAAGAGGACTTAGGTTGACCAAATTAAATTAGATTAAATTTGTACTTAATTAGAAATTGACCTAATTGAATTAAGTTCAACCCAAGGTAATTGGATCATCCTAATTGTTAGGATTTAATTTAATTAAATGGGTTTGATTTGAAACTGTACGGATCTTGAAATCCACATGTCACATATCCATGCATGGCGCCATAAATTAATTTTTTAATATGATTAAAAATTAATTTATTTTATTTAATGGCGCCATGGGATATGTGGCACACATCAGGGACCTCCTTCATCATCAGATGGGATGACATGGAGAGATAAATTCATGAAAAGAATTGGATAAGATCAAATTCTCTCTCTTCATGGCATATGTCATTTTTATCTTTATCTCACTTCTAATTAAGTTTGAATTTCGAATTTAAACACCACAAAATCACCACATAACTCTCTAATCTGGTTGTGGGCATGGGAATTCGAAATTCAAAGAGGAAAGTGACGACATGATGAATGGTTTAGATTAGATCAAGCTTCATCATGTGATGGCGCATGAACTTGAATTTTAAATTCAAAATTCAAAACCCCACAAAATTGTCCACAAATATGAGATGGTTGGCGTGAAGTTAGAGGGGATAGCAACATTAAAAGGACCTCCATCAGCTAGTGGTCGAAGAAAAGAAAGAAAAAAAGGGAAGGAGCCTAATGCATGAAAAGAAAAATCAACCTTCCACTCGAAATTAGTTCATCTACTAAGTTCATGTTGCCATAGCTGTTAGGGATCCCTGATAAGAGTCTTTAGATCAAATCTAAGTCCTCTTCAATCCCTCTAAACCCTTCCTCCAAGTTCTTCCAAGAAGGCGGATCAAAAGTTGATAGCATTGGGAAGACCAAATTTTAGCCTCAAGAAATTCTGCGCAAGCTAGCACTTCCGCAGGATTGGAACTCTCTAGGAACTTCACGTGTACTTTTCGTAGAGGCCATTCGTGTGCGTGGCTGTGAAGTTAAGGATCAGATCCACAAGTTTCATCCATCATAAAAGGAATTAATCCCACATCAATCTTTTATTTTGGTGTCACGGTCTAGGTCCGATTTTCCGAGGTTTTACCCTCCTTTGGAGCTCCTCACGGAGTTATCTCCAGAATCCATTCGATGGATATTCGGATATTAATCGGAATAGAGTGCTTAACTTTCAGATCTGATAGTGAATCATGCATAAAGTTTTAGCATAATTGTTTAAATGATTCCAGCATAATCCTATATGTTCTTACTGTGCTGATTTCTAGATTTGATCTTATAAGCATGCACGAATTAAATAGTTTGATTTGATTTTTCCGCTGTATTTTTGAAACTTAAAAAGAACTACGTATGGCTTGATCCCCCTTATGAAGGAATACGTAGGCAATCCGATCAGGTTCAGCTACGGTTTTCAAAAAAAAAAAAAAATTCAGCATGCTTAACACCAATTAGATTAATTGTTCTAGATTAGGTTAGCCCAAAGTTTTTCAACACTATGACTTAATATAATTTTTATTGAGAGTTTACTAGTCTCAAGCACATTCTATAATTGTAACATATTTATTATGTCTATGTATATGCTACAATAAACTATATATCTATCTCATAGCATATATAAATGAAAAGCAATTATCATACATCATAGCTATCTCATAGTATGTACAAATTATTACCAATTGATTGAATCAATTAACATGCTTCAACATATCCTCATAAAAAAAATTATATAATGATATTTTATTATATATCATATCATATAATTCAGCAATACTTCTAAACATATGACATTACTATCTCATAGTAATTTAACAATCATACATCATGCATAATCACTTGATTGAACCAATTAAGGATGGTTCTGATACCACTGTAGGATTCTAACATGTCATATAGGGGCAGCGAAAGCTAGGGATTTATAAACTTTCTTAATAAAGTCTCTTAATATAAAACCCTTATAAGCCTAGATCACCTTAATGGTAACAATCAAATAATATATAAATATAAATGTAGGAATAGAAGAATATCTCTAATGCTAATCCAATATGAATGATCTCCACAAGGCGTCCAAGTGTCCGCCCTCCAATGGTGTTCCACACGAAAACTTGATTCAAGACTTTAGCTCCAAAGACTTTGATCCTTAATGCAGAATTCTTCCAAAGAATTCTAATGGCTTGCTTTCCTTCCTTTCTAATTTTCTTCTTCTTTCTAAAATCCCTTCTAATCCTTTTGTCCTAAAGAAGACCACCTTGTCTTGGATTAGGATGCCCTAGAAGCAATGCTAGAAAGAGAACAAACCTTGTAAGAAAGAAGGGATAAGGGAGAGAGAATGCGGTGGAGTTGGAATTGGAATCGGGATGAAAAATACGGTGGAATGGTTCCCTATTTATAGATGTGAAGGGATGCATCCTAGCCATCCCTTCATGCATCAAAGGGTGTGATAATGGGCGCCAACAAGAGGAAGAGACATATTGAATGAGGGAGGCGTATCAAGAGATAAGGATTCATCCTTATCCATCCAAGAGACACCTCCTTTCAATATGCGCTAACTTCCTTATTTGCGCCGTACTCATTCTTCCTTTCATTTCTTCTCACGCATGAAAAATAAGAGCAATTCTTGTCCATTGATCAAAGTCCAACAATGATCCAATGGCTTGAAAGATGGCGCCATAAGAAGGGAGGAGAGAAGGTGATGCGGGTGGAAAGTAGTTTGGATAAGCGTTTCATCCTTATCCAATTCAAGGGGCGCCATTTCATTTCCACTGTATTCCCTTCATGCCATTTGATGTTGACCAAGTCAACATCACAGTCCATCATGCCTCAGCGATGAATCCCTCCTATTAAAGCATCATCACATGATCAAGGGCTAAGGATCAAGGCGCCATCAAGGAGGAATTAAGTGATCATCCAATGGTTCTAGGATGATCCAATGGTCCTTATTCATGGCGCCATCCTCTTGACCCATTATATCTTCATCCAATGGTAGGATTAAGATCCAATGGCAAATTATGATAGTCTTCCACTAACCCAATCCAATTGGTTAAACCAACTCACCATTATGTCTTCATCCAATGGTAGATCAAGATCTAACGGTCTAGATTGAATAATTTATCAAATCTAATCTAATTAGACTCAAACCAAGCCAATTAGGTGCCAACTCTTGGCTAACCCATATTAGAACATGATCTAATCAAATTAGATCAATTAAGAATCAGATTCGAATCCAATTCGAATCAGATTCGAATCCAATTCGAATCAGGAGCTAAGATTTGCAACACCTGTTAGGATGTTTATCTTGCAAACATGATCTAATCTAATTAGACCCTTGATCAGTTTTCTTGTGTGTGACCCATTGGGTTCCACACTTAGCCAGCAATAGGTGTGAGTGCGAGTTGATCCAACTTGATTAGAACTCTTCTAATCGATTTAGGTCCAAACTGCGTGAATCCGAACTAACAATTAGAATCCTTTCTAATTAGTGATCGAATTAAACTCTTTAATTTGATCAAACCTATAAGAGAAGATTGACGTCCAGCAACGTATCATGTCTATCCGAAAAATATGAAATTTGGTGGAAATACCAAAAATACCCTTCAGTGGCAAGTTACCATGCAATTCAATCCTTCAATCAAACTGCATTCCCGAATATGTATATGAGTATGAATATATGTCAAACTCAATTCATATTCATATATTTCTCAATCTTCTAATGTTAATTCGAATAATGAAACATTAAAAACTGTTTCTAACTTTCATTCTGCTTTGATCAAAGGCTCCCTGAATTAATCATATGATTAGAATAAATAGAATGCGATCTTCTCTTACTAGAAGTGATTAATTCCTTGTTGACCTACTCATAATCTTCGTACACAATCCCATCATATCCAGAAGATCCCGTACACAACTTATTGTCATGAATGAGTATAAACAAAACATGGATTCATGTGCACAAGATACCATGGTGATCTCAGGTCATAAGATCAATTGCACAACTCCCACTAAGAGAATCATCTTTTGACATGTAAGTAAGACTTCATAAGATTTCTCTAGGCAGGTCAATTCAGTGAACTCATTTCTTTAATGAGCACCCACATCTTTGTATTAGTGTCTCACACAAGTAATTATGAGATCAATCACCCTCTGCATCGAGCATACATAAGATGTGCCAATCTTGCCGATAACATTGATCCCCGACTCAATGTACCAATGACTGGAAATATTTAAGATTAGGATTTTAGAATTTTAAGTCTCACTAGTATGATCTCATCATAGCCCTAAAACCATTATCCTAATCTAAGGAGTTCATCACAAATATAATAAACAGTGTATGATGAAACACAATGCCTTTATTCATAATTAAATATCATGTACATGATTTGATCAAATCAAAAGAAAAATCCTTCGCAATATATATTGCGATTGGCTTGTAGGGCATCTATTCTTCTACTTGTGCCCACAATCTCTATCTTGGTGCTCCAAAACCTCTGCAAGCTCCACTTGGTTCGATAACCCCATCAACTCCACATAAGAGAGAAAACTATCCCGTGGAAGAATCTTCATAAGTGCATCTGACTGTTCTTCTTCGTATGAACTTTAACCAGTATCACCTCACCTTCTTCCACCAGCTCCTTGATCCTGTGATATCTCACGTCGATATGCCTTTGTGCGAGCATGATAGACTGGACTCTGAACCAATTGTAGAGCACTCTGACTGTCGCTGTGTAGCACCACTGTACTCTGCTTCACCCTCATCTCCTGAATGAGCCTCTTCAACCAAAGAGCCTCCTTGGCAGCCTCTGTGATCCCTATCTGCTCAGCCTCTGTGGTGGACAAGGCCGTGATAGGTTGAAGGGTTGATCTCCACGAAACTGGTCCCACTAAACATGCTGAACACATAACCTGTAGTAGACCTCCTCGTATCCAGATCACCTGCAAAATTTGCATCCACAAACCCTTCCAATGGATCTGAAAACTCTCTTGAGGCATTGGAGTTCCTCCCATGTCCATCTTGCTGCTCAAAAGTCAGACCAAGCTTCCGAGTTCCTTGTAGATACCAAAAAATCTACTTCAGTGCCTGCCATGCTCCTTCCCCGTGCCATGTACCTACTCACCTAGCTCACTGCATGTGCTATGTCTGGCCTACAACACACCATAGCATACATACATCATGCTGCCCATGACACTGGCATATGGAACTCTATCCATGTACTCTTTCTCTTCATCTGTCTAGGGGGGACTGCAACTTCAAAAAAGACATGTGGCTTGCAAGCAGTGTTCCAACCGGTTTGGATTATACATCCCAAACCTCATCAAGACCTTCTGAATGTATCATCCCAATGATAAGTGGAGGACACCCTTGCTTCTATCTCTGCAATCTCCATTCCAAGAATTTTCTTGGAAGGACCCAAATCTTTCATCTCAAATTCAGCAGACAATGCTGATTTCAGCTCATTCACTGTATTGATACTCCTGCTGACAATGAGCATATCATCCACATGACACGAACGAAGGGATTACAAAGCGAATCCCAACAACGTGTGGCTCGTCTATCGAAGATAACCGATCAGCCTTCCTGGCGTGGGTACCTAGTCTCTATGACTTAGGTCACGCTTAACAACAATAATGCAGCGAACACAACACCAGAAAATACCACGAAGGAGAAGAAGAAATGTAGGGGAAGAGAACTTTATTGAATAACCACTCAACTGATTACAATAAGCTCTCTTGGCTCTCCAGCTCTACCGGATACCAATCCCTCCCCTTTGAGGGTCCTCTTATAGAGGAGCAACCTCCAGTTACAAGTCCCTCACGAACTCAACTTCCCATGCACAAGATAAGGATGAATTCTAGATAAGATAGGAAAACCCCATTCCCGCAGGATTCTGCGCAATCAGATAAACCGCCAAGTTCATGCCTCAAACGAACTCGGATTATCATGAAACTAGATTCGTTGGATTCAGGACGAAAAATGCTTCTAGATGGCACCTTTCCACTTTGAACGGACTTCTGTAGAGTTCCCGAAATGCCCCTCAAAGTGAAAACGCGTGGAAACAGCGTTACAGCCACGTCCTCTAACCATACACGTTTTCAGTTATAAAAACGTGTTAAAACGTGTCCCTTGCCTTCTGGAGACTTATGCCATGTTCCTCCATCAGTGGCACACATTTCCATGCATCCCAATTTCCCGAATTCAGTCCATGCTTCGAGATAAGCCCACAACGCTGAATCAGTCTCGTTGCAGCAGCTTTTCTCCTAATGATGAACCAACATGTATTCTCAACAATACACGCCTTGGAGCACGTCCCACGGCCCCATGCTCTTGGGTATTCCACCTACATCTTGCACACGTTTCCCTAGGTAATCCTAGGGCCCAGATTTGGTCTCCAAGTTGCCCAAATCTCTAGAGAGCACCGTCAAACCTCGAACCCGTCCAGCGACCTGATCTGGTTTATACCTTGATCGCGTCCGGTCCAGCCCCGATTCGAGGAGCCGTGACACCCTCCCCCACCTAAGCCGAAGTCACCCCTGACGAGGCTAGGCGGTACTCGTTGATGATGTCTTCGAACTGCCATAGTTCGTCACCATATTCCCAGCTTGCTTCTGAATCTGATAATCCTTTCCATCGGACTAAGTATTGCACACGGTTACCCTTTTTCCTGTCCGCCTTGATTTCAGAAACCTTCTTGGTGTAATGAACTCGTACGGCCACTGGAGCTCGCCCGCTTCGAGCCGGAAGGGTCAGTTGTGTCCTCTTTGAATGGTTTCAACAAGGACACGTGGAACACCGGGTGCACTTTCAGCTTGGAAGCAGCGACAATCGGTATGCTGTCTCTCCAATTCGATGTGTGATGATGAAGGGACCTTCATACCTCCTCACAAGTGCTTTGTGGTAGCCCGACTTCAATTTCATGTGATGATAAAGCTTCACCAATACCCGATCACCAACCTGAAATTCAGCTGCCCGCCGCTTTATGTCAGCCCACTTCTTCATCCGTTTGGTCGCCTTCCACAAGGAGACCTGAACCAAATCTGTATCCCCCTTCAGATCCCTCACGAACCTGTAGGCGGTCGGACTACGTCCCATGTAGTCCGCTGCGATACTTTCCGGAGTGTCTGGTTGCAGCCCTGTAATCACCTCGAATGGTGATTTACCTGTCGACTCCGATCGCTGTAAGTTGTAGCTGAATTGGGCTTGGTCCAAGAGTCGCACCCAATCCCGCTGGTTGGCACTCACATAGTGCCTCAAATACATCTCCAATAATGCATTGGTTCGCTCTGTTTGGCCATCGGTCTGAGGGTGGAAGGCCGTGGACATCTTCAGCTCCGTTCCGAGTATCCGAAATAACTCCGTCCAGAACCTTCCCGTGAAGCGAGCATCACGATCAAAAACGATACTCCGCGGTATCCCCAATATTTCACCACATATGTAAAGAACAACCGCGCCACGTCCTCCGCATGGCAAGTAGTAGGTGCTGCAATGAAGACTCCGTACTTCGAGAAGCGATCCACCACTACCATGATAGAGCTGTTCCCATCCGCCAGAGGTAGCCCGATGATAAAGTCCATGGAGACACTCTCCCACGGACGCTCTGGTATAGGTAATGGCTCCAACAACCCCGCAGGCCGTCGATGTTCAATCTTGTCTTGTTGGCATAGTAGACAAGTGCGAACATACTCCTCGATGTCATCCCGCATCTTCGGCCAATAGTAGTTATGTTCTATGAGAGCTTGGGTCCGATGCACCCCTGGTGTCCCGCCCACATAGAATCATGGTGTTCTCGCAACACCTCGCGCCTCAGCCCTCCACCTGAAGGCACATAGACACGTCGCCCTCGTGTCAAAATCAGCCCTCCTTCGGTCCAGAAACGGCGCGCCTTGCCGTCTTTGATGAGTTCACCCATGGAAGTGGCCCATTGATCCTTCTCCATCTCGGTCTTGACCCTCTCCATTAGGTTACTTGCTGGTCCGGAAAAGGAAGAGACTGCAGCCAACTGTGCCTTTCTACTCAAAGCATCAGGGACTGAATTAGTTCGGCCCGGCTTGTACTCGATGTTGAAATCGAATTCAGCCAGAAACTGCTGCCATCTCGCCTGCTTGGGGGTGAGTTTTGGTTGGGTCTGAAAATAGCTTGTGGCCACGTTATCCGTGCGCACCACAAATTTAGATCCGAGGAGGTAATGACGCCAGGTTCGAAGACAGTGCACAATTGCAGTCATCTCCTTTTCATGAACCGTATACTTGCGCTCGGTGTCGTTCAACTTCCGACTCTCGTAGGCCACTGGGTGCCCTTCCTGCATGAGCACCCCTCCAATGGCAAAATCTGATGCGTCGGTGTGGACTTCAAAAGAAATAGAAAAGTCCGGTAGCACGAGGACCGGCTCCGCCGTGACCGCCTGCTTGAGACGATCAAACGCCTCCTGACATTGGTTTGACCACCGCCATGGTCGATCCTTCTTTAACAAATCCGTCAGTGGGGCGCATAACTTCGAATATCCGGTGATGAACCTCCTATAGTAATTTGCCAAGCCAAGAAAAGAGCGTGTAAGTGTGTAACACGTGTAGGTACCTCCCACTCGGCTATGGCTGAAATTTTTGAGGGATCCATCATGAGCCTTCCATCCCCAATGATGTGCCCGAGGAACGGCACCCTCTGCTGCGCAAACACACACTTCTCCTTCTTCACAAAGAGTTGGTGCTGCCGTAGGGTAGAGAAGACTTGCCTCAGGTGTGCCACATGCTCATCCAATGCCCGGCTGTATACAACAATGTCATCCAAGTATACTACCACGAATTTATCGATGAAGTCGTGGAGTACACGCTGCATCAAAACACAGAAAGTTGCTGGTGCGTTGGTGAGGCCGAAAGGCATGACAAGGTACTCGAAGCTCCCGTACCTTGTCACACATGCAGTCTTCTCAATGTCCTTCTCCGCCACGCGAACCTGATAGTACCCGCTGCGAAGATCCAACTTAGAAATCCATCGTGCCTTGCCAAGTTGATCGAACAAATCATCAATCCGAGGAATGGGGTACTTGTTCTTCACCGTGAGCTTGTTGAGGGCCCTGTAGTCGATGCAGAGTCTCAACGAACCATCGTGCTTCTTCTGAAAAAGTACCGGTGCTCCATACGGACTCTTTGAAGGTCGAATGAACCCGCTGTCCACCAACTCCGTTAGCTGCCTCCTCAGCTCCTGGAGTTCAGGTGGGGCCATCCTATATGGTGCTTGAGCTGGTGGACGTGCTCCATGCACCAAATCAATCCGATGATCGATTTCTCTTTCTGGCGGCAATTGCTTGGGTAACTCGGGGGCATCACATCCCCGAATTCAGTGAGAACACCCTCGATGGGCGCTGGAATCTCGTCTCCTTCCAGTAGTTCTTCCTCCTGAAGGGACGCAATATATGTTGGAAGTCCCCTTCTCAGCCCTTAGCAAGTTGCATCGCCGATAGGACTCGCTGCGGAGTCCCTTTAACTCGCTTCCCTGGAACTACGCAAGCTCCACTCGGATTCAGGACCACCACCACATCTGAATCCGGCTTTATCATGGCTTGTAGCTGGGTAAGCAAAGACATGCCGATGACCACCTCGTAGTCGTCGATCGGGGCGACCACCGCTGTCACCGTCCGGTCCATGCGCCGAATTGGATCTCAACATCCTTCGACGTTCCACTGGTAGCCACTTCTGTGGAGTTGACCGCTTGAACGTGTGTTCATCATGTTCAATCTTCAGATTTAACCTCTTTGCCGTAGCTAGGTCCACGAAGAAGTCAGTGGCACCCGTATCAATGAGTGCCTGGAAGATGTGACCACCAATGCAGATAGGTGCATAGAGCAGACCTCGTGGCCCTTGGCCTTCAGGGCATTGAGACTGAGTGAGCCCATCCTTTGGTCGGTCTCTTGCTTCTCCTCCACCGCCATAGATGCTATCTTGCCCCTCAATGGACAGTCCTTCACCTTGTGCGGTCCATTGCAAATATAGCATGAGATGGTGCTGGTACCTTGCGCCACCCCTTTGCCCTTCACTTGGGAAGCCCCTCCACTCGAGGAGCTCAGATTCGAGCCTTTTGTACCTCCTTTGTGACCTGATTTCGCTCCCCCACCTTTGCCCTGTTTCGATGCTTGGGCTTTGGGAGCTGTGGGTTGAGTCTTGAACTCGATGAGAGCCTCCGCTTGAGCTATCGCCTCGTTCAAACTCTGGACTCCTCTTCGCTGCAATTCCATCTTTGCCCACGGTTTGAGCCCGTCAAGGAAAGTGAAGAGAGAGTCCTCGTTGCTGAGGTCTGGTACCTCCAACAACAATTCGCTGAACTCTCGCACATACTCACGCACATCGCCCTTTTGCGTGAGTCGCCGTAGTCGTGCTCGAGCATCATCCTTAGCGAACGCGGGGAAGAATTGCTTTCGAAGTTCAGTTTGGAACTGTACCCAAGTGGTGATTGGAACAGCCCCTCGCTTCACATCGTCGGCCCGACGTCGCCACCAAAGCATCGCCACATCCCTCAAGAATATGGCCGCCGTGCTCACCTTCATGGCTTCTTCCTCACGCCGGTAACCTGCAAGTATTGCTCCACGGCGAAAAGAAAGTTATCCACCTCCTTCGCGGACCGTCGTCCGCAGAACTCTTGTGGCTTGGGAACATCAAGCTTGTGCAGGGGGCGCATAGCCTCTCTTGCGACCTCCATTGTCAATGGAGAAGAGGATACGCCTGTGGTGGTACTCTCCTTTAAAAGGCCAACCACCTGATTTTGGAGAGCCTTCACCATGATCTCCAACTCCTCGTTACGCCGCAGCACTTCCTTATAGCGCCGCTCCATATCGAAGGAAATCTGGTTCAGCTGAGCGGCGATCTCACCTCGGAGGGTTGCGTCCCTACCCTCAAGGTCCTCCATCCGTCCTTCAACCTCAGCTATTTGGGCCTCGCACCTCCGTAATCGATTGTCGGCGGAGATAACCGGAGATGCAATACGTAATCCATACAGAGATTCATCAACTGGATGCGCTCCACCCATCGCCGTGCCTCCTCCTGAGGCTGGATTGGGATCCATGGTCGAGGATAATGCGTCCGCCATTCCCACCATGGAAGTTACCGTAGAGGTCGTCTCCTTCATTTCTGGTATGGCTCTGATACCAAGTGACACGAACGAAGGGATTACAAAGCGAATCCCAACAACGTGCGGCTCGGTCTATCGAAGATAACCGATCAGCCTTTCTGGCGTGGGTACCTAGTCTCTATGACTTAGGTCACGCCTAACAACAATAATGCAGCGAAACACAACACCAGAAAATACCACGAAGGAGAAGAAGAAATGTAGGGGAAGAGAACTTTATTGAATAACCACTCAACTGATTACAATAAGCTCTCTTGGCCTCTCCAGCTCTACCGGATCCCAATCCCTCCCCTTTGAGGGTCCTCTTATAGAGGAGCAACCTCCAGTTACAAGTCCCTCACGAACTCAACTTCCCATGCACAAGATAAGGATGAATTCTAGATAGGATAGGAAAACCCCCATTCCCGCAGGATTCTGCGCAATCAGATAAAACCACCAAGTTCATGCCTCAAACGAACTCGGATTACCATGAAACTAGATTCGTTGGATTCAGGACGAAAAATGCTTCCAGATGGCACCTTTTCCACTTTGAACGGACTTCTGTAGAGTTCCCGAAATGCCCCTCAAAGTGAAAACGCGTGGAAACAGCGTTACAGCCACGTCCTCTAACCATACACGTTTTCAGTTATAAAAACGTGTTAAAACGTGTCCCTTGCCTTCTGGAGACTTATGCCACGTTCCTCCATCAGTGGCACACATTTCCATGCATCCAATTTCTCGAATTCAGTCCATGCTTCGAGATAAGCCCACAACGCTGAATCAGTCTCGTTGCAGCAGCTTTTCTCCTAATGATGAACCAACATGTATTCTCAACAATACACGCCTTGGAGCACGTCCCACGGCCCCATGCTCTTGGGTATTCCACCTACATCTTGCACACGTTTCCTAGGTGATCCTAGGGCCCAGATTTGGTCTCCAAGTTGCCCAAATCTCTAGAGAGCACGTCAAACCTCGAACCCATCCAGCGACCTGATCTGGTTTATACCTTGATCCGCGTCCGGTCCAGCCCCGATTCGAGGAGCCGTGACACACATATAGAAGCAAATATAGAGCATTCTCCTCATCCACATCCTTCACATAGACATAATTATCATGCTCACATCTGGAAAATCCAAGACTAAGAACAAAGGTATCTTGTACCACTGTCGGGGTAACTGCTTCAAACCGTAGAGAGATCTCTTCAGTAGACAAATCTTTTCTTCCAATCCGGCTGCCTAAAACCAGCTGGTTGCTGCATGTATATCTCTCCTCTAGGCTCCCATATGAGAACGCCGTCTTCACATCCATCTGCTCCAATTCCATATCATACTGTATTACCAAAGATAGCAACACCCGAATTGAAGTATGCCGCACTACCGAAGAGAATACTCTGTGTAGTCCACTCCCTCTCTCTGTGAATACCCCTTGGCTACTATCCTTGCTTGTACCTAACTCCACCTTGCTCCGAAAGCACCTCTTTCTTTATGAAATCTATTTAGAACCAATGGCCGAACACCTTCCAATAGATCCACAAGCTGCCATGTCCTATTCTTCTCAAGAGACTGCATCTCTTCCATCATGGCTTGAATCCACGACTCTCTTCTAAGCTCTCCATGGCATCTTCAAATATCTCTGGATATCCATTGGTAGTGATGAGAGCATAGGAGATGGTCTCATCAATGCCATACCTGACAGGCTGAAAGATGATGCGCTTTTGCCTGTGCGATGCAACTCCCCTAATAAGGTCCCTCAAACCGGAACTCTGTGGCTCTACCTGCACCTCTTCCTGGACTGATGGCCCTCCTATCTGGTCCTCCACATGTGTGGGAACATGCCTACCAAATTCTATTTTAAAAGAAACATGTTTCGAGGTAGAATTTGAAGAAAAATCGCCTGTTAGTGAGTGCTGTCCACTGCTGCCCTATCCAGCCTTTTGCGCTTCATCTGCTACTCCCGACCTCTTTAGGATGCTCTCTTCATCAAAGATAACATTCCTACTGATGGTGGACTTCTATGAATGAGGATCCCACAGCAAATAACCCTTGACCCCTTGTGGATATCCAATGAAGACCATCTTCTACGATTTTGGATCAAGTTTGCTTCTTTCGGTTGCCTCCACTAATGCATAGGCCGGGTAACGGAATACCTTTAGGTGACCAAGCTCCACCTTCTTCCCACTCCAGATCTCCTCTGGAATGCCTCCATCAAGCTTTCTATTGAGAGACCTGTTAACAAGAAAACAAGAGAAAGTTATCGGCATCACCCCAAAAAGTTTTGGGAAGTGATGTCTACAGCCTCAAACTCCTAGCCTTCTCTGTCAATGTACGGTTCATCCTCTCGGCCACACCATTCTGTTGGAAAGTCATCCTTATTGTGAGATTGCGTTTGATGCCATGCTCCTCATAGTACCTTCTGAACTCAGAGCTTGTGTACTCCCCTCCATTATCAGACCTCAGGCACCTCACTGACTGCCCTATTCCTTTTCAACTTCAGCCCTCCAGGATTTAAACCGAGCAAACACCTCTGATTTTCCTTAATCAGATAGACTCATACCTTCCTAGAGAAGTCATCAATAATGGTCAAAAAATACCTTGCTCCACCTCTAGCTGGAACAGGTGCCGGTGTTAGAAGTATGCCCTAGAAGCTAATCTGGCTAACACATTATTAATTCTGGGACATAATTTTGTACTTGACTTTATTATTATTGATTAATAAATGGGCATTCTTTTCATTCATATTGTTTATGTGTCTATGAATCGTCCAAGGAATTAATAAGATGATGATACATATTCTCAAGAGTTGAGAATTTGAGCCATGTATCATTGGTGATTAATAAATGCTCATCACGAGGACGGTGATCGATCTGATCAGTGCACACATCGCTTTCCTTATGGATGGACGAGACTCGAGTCCACAGTGTAGGGACACTGAAGTGATAGTGCAGGTGCTTGTTAGAGAACAAGGATACTGAGCGTGACCAACACAAGAAGTCACTTGGATGTCTATCCACTCGTCAGTGACTTGCTTGATGTTGCAGTAGTGTGACTGGTCCTTTGACCTGCGGTACTTTAGCTACTCACAGTAAGGTTATTGTAGTTTGACTACACGTATACATGGTCTCTAGTCATATGGGTCCTTGTAGTGTAGATTGGCTGCAGTAAGTTCACTGTAGGAGTAGGTATGCACTTACATGGAATCTATCGACCTTGATAGAAGAGGAGTGATCCTATGTGATTTGTTAGACTGAGTTCTAAGACCTTGGCCAGGGCAGTAATATAAAGTGGAGAAAGAGTTTTCCACTATCGAACTCGAGTCGAATAAATCTTGACATATGACAGACGAAGGGGTTTGACGAGTTATCCATGACCTCCGTCCTGTAGGGATCCACGATAGTAGGACTGTATCACACGATAACTGCACCTAGAGGTTCATCATTCTATTCTACTGGGTAGCCACTACATGCTGCTAGGTGTCACTGGTGGATGGTGGGACTCATAGGGATTATCTCGATGATCGATAAACCCTAAAGAGTAGAGTTGGAATCGTTCCAATCCATTGAAAGGAGTTTTCAATGATATTGTGATAGAGATCATAATATATCTCACTACCAGTCAGAGTAGAACCTATGGGGTCACACACACTAGAAGTAATGACCGATCCGATGGTTGAATCGTGATTAGGAATCACAAGTAATCAATTTGATTGATAATAAGTTAAAGAAGGAACAAAGGGAATTGATTAATTGGACTTAAAACAAGAGTCCTACTTGGAGTAGGATTCATAGAGTCCTAATTGGATTAGGACTAGAAATCCTACTTGGACTGGGATTCCTACTTGGACTGGGAATCCTATTTGGAGTAGGACTAGGAGTCCTACTTGGAGTAGGATTCATAGAGTCCTAATTGGATTAGGACAGGAATCCTACTTGGACTGGGATTCCTACTTGGACTGGGAATCTATTAGGAGTAGGACTAGGATCCTACTTGGAGTAGGATTCCTATAATCCTAATTAGATTAGGAGTTTTGAATTAAATTTGGATTCCTACTTGGAGTAGGATTCCTAGAGTCCTAATCGGATTAGGACTTCGAATTCAAATTAGAGTCCTAATTGGATTAGGACTAGAATTAAACAAGTCCTAATTGGATTAGGATTTCTTAAGTCCCAATTAATTATTAATCCAATGAATCAAGATGGCTCCTAATTAGATTAGGATTGAAGAGTTCAATTGAGTCATGGTTCATTCAAGTTCTAATTGGATTAGGACTAGCATAGATTGAACCCAATTGATTCATGATTTGGACTAAACCAAATAGGAGCCCTAGATGCTATTTAAGAGGAGGCTTGGGGGCTGACCTAATTCATATGTGAAGCCCTCTTCCTCTCCATCACGTGGCCACCCTCCTCTCCTCTCTTTTCAGCCACCAACAACAAAGGGAAGAAAAGGATCTTGGTGGCCTCCTTCTTCCTCCACCGTTTGGTTCCAACGCAAGGAAGAAAAAGAAGGCTGCAGGGCTTCGTTCCTCTTCTTCTCTTCATCCTTCTTCTTCCTCCTTCCAAGCACAATCAAGGATTGATTGAAAGGGAGGATATCAGCCATCAAAGTTATCTCTGCAAGGGAGCTAGCACCCCGGAGAGATAGAAAGCTTGGATCGGTTTTCTGCTTCGTGTGGATACCCGTAGAGGCCGGGCACTTGAACGGCTTCAAGCGAACCTTCATCCTAAACCACGATCATCAGTTTGCGGTGATCATCTACCCGCACAAAGGTGAAGATCTGATCTTTCTAATTATTTAAAAAGTTTAATCCTAATCCATCTACAAACGGTTTTTGAAATAACATTCATGAGATGAACGTATGACCCGTGCATGCCTCTTCCGCTGCAATTTTCTGCGGCATGGGCGGGTTTCCAACAGTGGTATCAGAGCCTAGGCTTCGTAGATTATGATTAGGATTAAAAGGATCAAGGCATATTAGATCTGAAAATTAAAGGATTATGCCTGCTGATTTTTATGCATGCAGAATTTCAGGTTGCAGAATTTTTCTACATGCTGAATTTAGTATGCATTGATTAATGATTTTGTTATGTAATTAATATGATTATAATTATTTAAGAATCATCCCTTGCATGATCAGCGACTCATGAGATGAGGTAATCAATTAAGCTTCAGATCTGTAAATTAAAATTATGCATGTGATGCGAATGGTGATGATCATGGATGACCCTTTTGTGAATGTGCTGAAATGTTCTGCAATGCCTGAAATATTCTGTGATGTTATGTGATAACATGTAAATCATTTTTCCAGACGCCTGCGAGCATTTTACATTCATGTATTAAAGACCTGCGTGTCTCATCGAAAAAGGGTTGTAATTATTCTTTTATTTTGAATTTTATCTGGGATGTAATCTGTGATGTATGTTGCACGTCGATGGTTGATCGATGTATGCCTCCTACAAGCAAGCCTTGCGCAGATTGAGATCATAGGTTGATTGAAGATGGATCAAGGAGTTGATTACAATTGAACCTAAGGGATCAAGATCGAGTCAAGAGTTGAAGACGATCAAATCAATTGACGTGCATGTGCTTGTACTATGACCCATCCTGGATCCATGATCATCACCAGTTACATTTACTTTCTTATATATATGCCTGGATGTTTAATGTTTATGCCTATGCATAGCGGGTAGATAGAAGTGTGCATAAGATACGAGTTGCCAATCGAAAGAGACCTAAACTAAAACCTCCTCAATCAAGTCGAGAGTGAACCAACATGAGCGGGTCATATTAGATTAATTGATCTAATTGGTGTCTAGGAAGCATGAAAGGTGGTTACTTAATTAGGACCTTACTCTCTGAGTAAGGGGAGCCTCCCACCTGCTTACCTGGCCAATTGTTCGATTACCTCTTATGAAGAGCTCAAGTTGCAAACACTAAGACCTGATTAACCAATATTAAGTCAATAGGTCTTCCACTGTAGTAGAGCTGCTAAGGTCTTTCTGATGTTGATTTGTCTCGGCTGGATACAGTGGGCAAGTTGCATCGGGGGGCTGGACCTCTCTATAGACATGAGATGTTGTAGGGTAAGGTGGGGTTGGGCCCCAATAACTGTTAGGTGAGGACCCAATGACGACTTTATTCCTACGGTTATACGGTGGGTTTGACTTAACTAAGAAATGGGACTAATAATTATTAGGTGAGGTCTTCATGGCTTAGAGACCAAGTAGCACTGCAACATGCTTGAGAAGCATTGGTACAAGAGTTGTACATTCATCAATTTATGTGTCACCAATAACTGTTAGGTGAGGTGGCATGTAAATCGGTGGGACCGCAGTACCACTAGAAACCCTAGTCGCGTAGGATTTCCGTTTCCCTACCAGGGGAGTGTGAGGGATTCGAGAAAATAGTGGGAGGTACATTTGTTCTAAAAGACCCTAGAACAAATTAGGATCAAGTACAAAATTCTAACTAGAATCTTTACTCTTTGAGGATTATAAAGTCAGCTTCTAGACTTTTAACTCATATCCTATAGAACAACCGTTTGACCAAACCCAATTATAAAGACTGGTTCAGCAAATTTCAAAAATAATATTGAATTATGAAATTAGGGTATGTGCTAGACCATGGAATCCCTACGTTACCAATCTGTCCGATCACTGATCAGCATAAGACGCATGCTAAAGTGGACGAACAATGACAATAAGGTTAGGTGCTGCACAATGGCATCCATGTCCAATGAATTACAATGCCAGTATGAGAACATGAAGACTGCCAGGAACATATTAAATCACCTGCAAGAGTTGTATGGAGATCAGAGTTGCGCAGCATGTTTTGAAGTGTCCAAGAGGCTCTTCAAGGCAAAGATGCGCGATGGACAGTCTATCCATGATCATGGTTTGACCATGATAAAGGACTTAGAGAAGCTTGAGAAGCTCGGCATGACCATGCACAAGGAATTGCAAACGAATTTGATCCCACAATCCCTTCTAGCTTCATATGAACAGTTTATAGTAAATTACCATATGAACAAGATTGTATGCACCAAAACAGAATTGTTAAATAAATTGGTAACTACTTAGGGGCCTTGAAGAGTTCAAGGGGGCATCGTTCTCACTGTCGAGCTGGTTTCTACTTCCAAGAGAGAGTCTATTTGGAGGAAGAAAAAGCCTGCGAAGAAACAGATGTTGCCCAGATAGACAACCCAAGAGGGGGGGTGAATTGGGTTTTAAAATAATCTTACAATTTAAAACGATGTGGATGACTAATTAAAGCTATTGCAAGTTGTTCGATTAATTGCTATGTGCTGTGAGTGATATGAGAGTAAGAGAAAGAGAGACAATCAATCACAAACACCAAGTTTTATAGTGGTTCGAGCTAACCCTTGCTCCTACGTCCACTCCCCAAGTCTCACTTGGGAATTCACTATAACCCCTTGGATTACAGCCGGTTGTTTTCCAAGCTCACAACCAACTTGTTGTTTTACGAGCTCACAACGAACTCGGTCGGTTTTTCCAGGCTCACCGACTAGAACCAACCCGATTGTTGTTTTACGGGATCACAATCGAACCCTTACACGTTGGTTTTACACTCGGCTCACCAACCAACCTCTATACCCTTGATTCAATCCTCCGATTGAACCAAGCAAAGACAATGTGTAGATGAAAAGAACAAACAGAAAAATAAGCTTCTCAAAAGCAGATAAATAGCAATATGAAAATAACGAAGTTAAGAGCCCTCAAACACTTTTAAGTTGGAGAAGAGGAAGGGCTTCTTGAACTTCGGGTCTCCTCTTGAATGTGTAGTCGACTTGAATGCAGGAGGAGGCTCTTTCAATGTTGGGAAGAAGTAGGTGGATGCAGTTAATGCTGCTCTTCCCTCTTTTTCGTTGAAGAACAAGTTGCAGAGATTGAAAGCTTGATTACTTGGAGTGGAATGGTTGTTCTCTGCCTTGCTACAGTCTTCTGTGGCTATTTAAGCCATCCCCCATGGAAACTAGCCGTTAGAGACCTTTTTCTGCCCGTTCTGCACACTCTGCACACCCTGACAATATGTCCGTTGGTGGGTTGGAGTCGACTCGTGCGATCAGGAGTCGACTCGGCTGTAGCAGGAGTCGACTCAAGCTTTTCTGGAGTCGATCGGCAACTGTTCCGGATTTGAATTAAAGTAGCCTTTCGACTGGGAGTCGACTCGTCTTGACCTGGAGTCGACTCGCCAACTTCTGGAGCTGACTTGGCTTCTCGGAGTCGGCTCTCCCCATGGAGTCCGTGGATCTATTTTGAATTTGGTCCACTCGAGTCGACTCGACAATCCTGGGAGTCGACTCGGCACTCAGAGCCCGAACTCCCTATCTTCTGTCTTTTGCCTCGTCAGTCTTGGAGTCGACTCGAACTTCCCCGGAGTCGACTCGGCTCTCAGTTTCCGAAACTTAGTCTTCTGTGTTTTTAGTGAAGCGCTGCCTTGGAGTCGACTCGAGCTGTTGGGAGTCGACTCGAATCTCAGAGACAGTAAATTGGTCTTCTGTCTTCTTTGGGGTCGGCGGTGTCTCGGGAGTCGACTCGTGCAATGCGGGAGTCGACTCGGAATCTCAGAGTCCGAAAAACGTTCTCTGACTTTTTCCTTGTGTTCATCTGAGAGTCGACTCTCACTTTCTTTGAGTCGACTTGCCAACCATCGGAGTCGACTCGCGTTCCACTGGAGTCGACTCGAATCTCAGACCCGAAAACTGCTCTCTGACTTTTCTGCCTGTGGCTCCTTGGAGTCGACTCTTGCTACCCTGGAGTCGACTCGGTGAACATCGGAGTCGACTCGCGCACTTCAGGAGTCGACTCGCTGACAGGTTTTGAGTTGATGCTTTCTGTTCGTCTGTCTGTTCTAAGTCGGAGTCGACTCGTACTATCCGGAGTCGACTCGAGCCCGTGCCAGTGAACTTGATACGCTTGGAGTCGACTCGTGATACTCTGGAGTCGACTCGAGTCTCAGACTTTGGTTCAGCTGACTTCTTAACTTATCCAAAATATTATGAACAAGTCTAGAGACACTTAGACAAGATTTTCACTGAAACACTTAATTGAATTCATTAGTAAACAAGAGATATACTCAAATGCTTTGAGCTCATCAAAATCAAATAGGATTTTAATCAATCACTCCACAATCTCCCTCTTTTTGATGATGACAAAACATTGAGTATATGTAAAGTGAATTGCTCAATAAACAATGAAATAAAATCCATAATTGAATTCAAATGTCTGGTAATTCAATTTATCCAAGCTTGAAAGGAGTGAAACAATAAATTTTGGAGTTAAAGCTCCCCCTTTCATTTGGAATTATATAAGCCTTCATATTATACAATCAATTATTTGGCTTATATATCTTTAATGATTTAGCTTGATTAATATTCAGATTCTCCCCCTCAACATATGCATTCTACTATGTTTTGATTCTCTGAATTTTCTTTTAATGCTTTGAAGTTTTTGAACTGAATTTTTTGTTTTTAGAGGGAAAATCTGTCAATTTGTTCTTGAGTAGGATTCAGCTAATCTCCGAATATCCCTTGAATAGATTCTGGAGATTACTCCATTAGGAGCCCCAAAAGAGAGATAATGAGCCTCGAGGTACCAAATCCACTTAGAACAAATTTTGTGTGTTTTAACATTTTTTTTTATTTTCATTGATTCCTTTTACATATTTTATACATATTTCTCCCCCTTTTTGTCATCGTATCAAAAAGAAGGTAAGCACACACAATCAATGGCACAACAATCAATCATCAAATGGCACAAAATTGAAGAAATATGGCTACTCATTGTATTGATTTGCATGTAAATACATTTGAGAGTACAAAAAATAAGCAAAACAATACAGTCAAAACAAAACACAAAAAGTAGCTATGGTCTCCTCGAGGATGTAGCTCCTCCTCTCGAAGATGTATCTCCTCCTCTCGAGGACGTGGCTCCTCCTCTCGAGGATGTATCTCCTCCTCTGAGGATGTGGCTCCTCCTCTCGAGGATGTGCTCCTCCTCTCAATCTGCTCTGCTCCATGAGGAGGGTGACTGCATCTGTAACATGCCCGAGCTGAGTGATAATGGACGAAGTGGCTCTGCTATGTGTAGTGGAGAGCTCAGTCACCGACGTCTGAAGTGCGTCCAGCTTGTCGATGAGCACATTCGACAAGCGCTCGGCCCCCTCGGTAGTGGTGTGCATGTCACGTCCTATGTCATCCCGCATCTGTCGAGTGGTGCTCGTGACCTCACTCATGCTATGGAACTGGGCCTGGAGCAAAGTCCTCATGTTGTAGATCTCTTCCCGCACATGAGCCGTCATGTCAGTCACGGCCGTCAGGGAAGGGACCAACGCTGAAGATGGAGCGGGAGAGGGAGCAGGCACTGAACCTCGGAGCTCCCGAAGCAGATCATCCCGCAGATCTCGGACTATCTCCTGCCGCAGCTCCCGGAGCTGCTCAGGAGCGATGCGGACCTCCATGGGTGGTGGAGCCGAGGAGGAGGGTCCGGCGGAGGTGGTAGGAGCAGAAGTGGATGGAAAGTCCGGTAAGTCAGGATAGTCAGAATCTGGCTCAGGACTAGGGGAGTGTCTGGTGGTCTGTGTGGTGATGGAGGACTTCCTAACCCATGTCCCCTCTATCTTCCGAAACCCCATCCTGTGTAGGGTCCCGGACGCATGCGATCATCAGTCCATCGCAATGCGCGAAAGGGTTCCCCCTCAGGGATAGGAATCTCGTACTCCCTAAACAACAGAGTGAATACCATACCGTAGGGTAGGGTGAGCCTAGGTCTGTCTAGTGGCTCACACAGGTATCGATAAATGAGTTTGGGGAAGTTGATTGGGGTGTCCTGAAGCATGTAGAACATGAGAGCTAGGTCTCTCTCAGATACAAAATCAAATCTCCCGGTCTTAGGGAAGATGGACCTAGACAATATACTCAGGAGGATCCGCACCTCAATCGGAAGTGAGCTAGCGGATACCTCGTCTAAGGGTGACTGGGGTGGATGCCCTAGAATGGCCGTAAGGGCCTCAACCCTGTCCTCGGGGTGTGTGGGAGCCACCCCTACTTGTGGAAGGTGGAGGATGTGGGCAATAAGATCCTCCGTAATGAACAGAGGGACACCGGCTACCGTGCCCTCGATACCCCCATCTCCCGATGGACGGTACCGTAAAACTCTAACTAATCCAGGGTAAGTTGGGAGATCTAATGTGAGGAAATACTCTAAGCCCTGGACACGCAATCTCTCACCTATGGTGAAACCCTCCCGGGAGAGATAGTCGAAATCGACATATCTCCCGGTGGTGACGGCCTTCCCGGCGCACGGCCTCGCGGGAACCGCCCTCGGCGGGGAACGAGCCGGAGGTTGTTGCCTCGCGGGATCGTGCCGAGCCTTGGAGCGCCTCTCGGGACCGGCCTCGGGTCGGGACCTCTTCCGGACTACGGTTTTACGCGGCATAATGACCTAGATTGGGAGGAAAACCCTAAGGGACGGTGAAAGGTTGACGGAAAAGGCTTGGGGACGACCGGGGACGACCTAGGAGTCGGCTCTAGGGCTTGTGAACAGTGGCGGCGGAGAATAGAAGTGTTTTCGAAACGACAAAGTTAGGGTTAAAAAGTCGGATCCCGACTGCGAGTCGACTCCACTGAGTCGCGAGTCGACTCGACCTCGAGTCGACTCCAGAATATGCGCGAGTCGACTCCCTCTGCGCCTGTCGACCTCGAGTCGACTCCCCTCAGGAGCCGACTCTGAAACTTACTCGAGTCGTCTCTAACTTTGGCACGCACCTAAAAATCATGTTATGTTCGTGCCGAATGAGGGAAAATCACTAAATTATGATCTGATTTGATGATCATTGAAAAGAAACTCTATTTTAACCACAATCTAATCATCAAAATCAACGAATCTAGTGGAAACTACCACTAGGATGGATCAATCACTCCTAATCCCCTCCTAAGCACACTAAACCTCTCTTCACTTAGGGGTTTTGTAAAAATGTCTGCTAATTGATCATCAGTACAAACAAATTGTAGTGTCACATCACCATTCAGTACATGATCTCTTATGAAGTGATGTCTTATCTCAATGTGTTTAGTTCTTGAATGCTGAATTGGATTTTTAGTTAGATTAATGGCACTTGTATTATCACAGTTAATAGGTATTTTATCTTGTTTAATGCCATAATCTTCTAATTGTTGTTTGATCCACAAGATTTGAGCACAACAACTCCCGGCTGCAACATATTCAGCTTCAGCAGTAGATAATGCAACCGAGTTTTGTTTCTTGCTAAACCATGAGATTAGGTTTTCTCCTAGAAATTGACAAGACCCGCTGGTACTTTTTCTATCAAGCTTACATCCAGCGAAGTCTGAATCTGTGTATCCTATTAGGTTTAGGCTAGATTCTTTAGAATACCATAACCCTATTCTTTGTTCCTATTAGGTATTTAAAGATTCTCTTTACTGCAATTAGATGTGATTCCTTAGGATTAGCCTGATATCTAGCACACATGCAAACACTAAACATAATATCAGGTCTACTTGCAGTAAGATACAATAAAGATCCTATCATACCTCTATACAGTTTCTGATCTACAGATTTACCTGATTCATCTTGGTCTAATTTGCATGATGAGCTCATGGGGGTGCTGATTGATTTGTTTCCCTCCATATCAAACTTCTTGAGCATCTCCTTGATGTATTTGGCTTGATTGATGAAGATGCCTCCTTCAGACTGTTTGATTTGAAGCCCGAGGAAGTAGTTCAGCTCTCCCATCATGCTCATCTCAAATTCACTCTGCATCAAATCAGCAAATTCTTCAGAGGCGATTGTTAGTAGCACCGAAAATGATATCATCAACATAAATCTGTACTAGTAGCATATCTTGGTTTTTCTTTTTCAGAAATAGTGTTGTATCTACATTACCCCTAGAGAACTCATGTTCTAGTAGGAATTTGCTAAGCCTCTCATACCATGCTCTAGGTGCTTGTTTCAAACCATAAAGTGCTTTGTTCAATTTATAAACATGATTAGGGTATTGATGATTTTCAAAACCAGGAGGTTGTTCTACATATACCTCCTCATTAATATACCCATTTAAAAATGCACTTTTTACATCCATTTGAAATAACTTGAAGTCCTTAGAGCATGCAAATGCTAATAATAATCTAATAGCCTCAAGTCTAGCTACGGGAGCAAAGGTTTCATCAAAATCTATACCTTCTTCTTGATTATAACCCTTTGCTACTAGTCTAGCCTTATTCCTTATTACAATTCCATTTTCATCTAGTTTATTTTTATAAATCCATTTTGTACCTATAATTGGATATTCAGAAGGTCTCTCAACTAGATTCCATACTTTGTTTCTAGTAAATTGGTTTAATTCTTCTTGCATTGCATTTATCCAATTTACATCATTTTCGGCTTCTTCTATGTGTTTGGGCTCAAAGTGTGAGACAAAAGCTAGATGGTTATTTAAATTTCTAAGGGATGCTCTAGTCCTAACCGGTTGAGATGGATCATCTAGAATTAGTTCCTTAGGATGCCCGTGAGCATACCTCCAAGCTTTAGTTAGCCCATGATCCACAATAGCCTCTTGGCTTGATGATGCATCTTCAATCAATTTTTGATTGTCATCTTGTAATGTCATCTCATTTATCTTTTCTTCAAGAATTTCAGCATCATCATCAAAATTACCTTTCTTACTAGAGGAATCACTAGAATCATCAAACACAACATGTATGGATTCTTCTATAACTAGGGTTCTTTTATTAAAGACTCTATAGGCTTTACTAGTTGTGGAGTAACCTAAGAATATGCCCTCATCAGATTTAGAGTCAAATTTACCTAGATTATCTTTCCATTATTATGAACAAAACACCTACATCCAAAAACATGAAAGTAATTAACTTTTGGTTTTCTGTTTTTCCAAAGTTCATAAGGTGTTTTCTTTATAATGGGTCTTAATAAAACTCTATTTAATATATGACAAGAAGTATTAATGGCTTCTCCCCAAAAGTACTTAGGGAGGTTACTTTCACATAACATAGTTCTAGCCATTTCCTCTAGAGTTCTATTTTTCCTTTCCACAACTCCATTTTGTTGTGGTGTCCTAGGTGCAGAAAAATTATGGGTTATCCCCTTTTTACTACAAAACTCATCAAATGACTGATTTTCGAATTCGGTACCATGGTCACTTCTAATAGCTATTACTGAGGTATCTCTAGCATTGGTTACTTCTTTATGGAATTTCTTAAAAACAGAAAATGCTTGATCCTTATGTGCTAGGAACATGACCCATGTGTACCTAGAATAATCATCTACAATAACTAGACCATATTTATTTCCACCTAGGCTTGTTGTTCTAGTTGGTCCGAATAGGTCCATGTGTAATAATTCTAGAGGTCTAGAGGTAGAGACACATTTTATGGATTTAAATGAGTTTCTAGATTGTTTGCCAAATTGACATGCTTCACATATTTTATTCTTTTCAAATTTTAATTTTGGCAAACCTATCACGGAATCTCTTTTAACTAGTTTAGTTATTGTGTCCATGCTTGCATGACCTAACTTACGGTGCCATAACCAACTAGCATCATTATCCTTAGTTTCATTAACAACTAAACATTGGTTATGTTTGGCAAGATCTTCAAGGTCTACAACATACACATTCCCACGTCTAATTCCTTTAAAAACTAAACTATTGTCATTTGGGTTTGTTATAATGCATAGTGATGGTTTAAACATAACATCATACCCTTTATCACATAATTGACTAATGCTTAATAGGTTATGCTTAAGACCATCAACATATCTAACATTATCAATAAAAGTAGAAGGGGTAATTTGAACTTTACCAATACCAATGATGTGACCTTGGTTGTTGTCTCCAAAAGTCACAGCACCTCCCTTCTTAGCTTCAAGGGTGAAAAATTGATCCTTGTCACCCGTCATGTGTCTTGAGCAGCCACTATCCAAGTACCAGCAATTTTTGTTGACCTTGGCTGCAAGACACTCCTACACAAGCAGATCATATAATCTTAGGTACCCAAGTTTTCTTGGGTCCTTCATGGTTAGTCATATTGGTTCCTTTTGGAACCCATACCCTTTTAATTTTTCTTTTAGTTTTCCTTTCCTATATACATACATTTGCCTTATGTCCTACAGTTCCACAACAAAAGCAGATTACTTTCTTAGTTTTGCTTTCTCCAGCTTTAACAAAGAAGTTACTAAGAAGTTTTTGTTTATTTTTGGTTTATACCCTAAACCCGCTCTATTAAATACTGCTCGTTGACTATTTAGTATCATATTTCAATTTTTCAGAACTATATGTAAACTTTTCTACCAAAGGTTTGTACTTTTCAAGTTCTTTAGTTAGTGTTTGTTTTTCTGTTTTTAGATCATTTATTCTTTTATGAGATTCTTGTTTAAGTTTTGTTTTTAAGTTCTGAAATTTCTTAGTTAATTTTTCATTATCTTTACTCAAGGTTAGTTTTTGAGTTAAGAGTTGTTGCTTGTCTTAAGTTCTAATTTTCTTTGTGAACATCTTTATCCTTAACTAATTTATCATTTAGTATGTTGGTTAGCTACTTTTAGTTCTTTTTTAGCATTTATAGCCTTATATTCAATCATTATTCATTAAAGCATCATAAAGCTCATCAAAAAAAATCAGATGCGATTCGGACGTTACCTCATTTTCATTGGCCATGAAGCAGAAATTGGCCTTTTCTCTTGTTCCTCATCCGATGATGAGGATGATGAGTCGGAGTCGATAGTGGTGACAAGAGCTTCTTCTTCTTGTACTTGCTCCCTTCTTCAGTAAAGGGCACTCAGCTCTATGTGACCCGGCTTCTTGCACTCGTAACACCCAATCCCCTCATTTTCCCTTTCCTTACCTTTGTCCTTGCGGTAGGAATTTGAGGGGCCTCTCCTTTGATGATAGGACTTCTTGTGGTTGATGAATTTTCTGAATTTGCGCACAAGAAGAGCCTCACCATCATCTCCCTCAAGCTCTTCTTCTTCACTGCTGCTACTGCAAGACAAGTCTTTATTAGATGATGTAGATTTAAGAGCTATTACCTTTTTCTTATGGGAGGACTCTTCTCTTGCTGTTGCTTCATTGTAGCTCGTGAGTCATTAGGGATCCAAGGAGCTCTTCAAGTGGAAGCTTGTTCAAGTCTTTAGCTTCTTGGATTGCCGTCACCTTGGCTTCCCATGACCTTGGTAGACAGCGAAGAATTTTCCTGACAAGCTCACTGTTAGTATAGTTCTTGCCAAGGCTTTTTAGGCCATTGACAATGTCAGTAAACCTAGTGAACATGCATGTGATTGTTTCATTAGAATCCATTTTAAATAATTCATACTTATGAACCAATATATTTATTTTGGATTCTTTGACTTGATTCGTGCCCTCATGGGTCACTTCAAGTCTGTCCCAAATCTCTTTTGCAGAATTGCAAGTAGAGACCCTATTGAATTCATTTCTATCTAAGGCACAATAAAGCACATTCATAGCTTTAGAATTTAGTTGTGCCTTTCTCATGTCATGTTCATCCCAATCCTTTTCTAGTTTGGGTACCGTGACACCCTCTACATATATGGATGGGATGTATGGCCCATTTACTACAATGGTCCACATCTCATAGTCTTGGGCTTGGATGAATATTCTCATCCTAGCCTTCCAATATGAGTAGTCGGATCCATTAAAGAATGGGGGTCTTTGGGTGGACTGACCCTCAATGTGGGAAGATCCAAATGGGGTTGTCATTTCGATCTTTTACTCTTGGGTGGAAGAGTTTAGGCTCTGATACCACTTGTTGCCCAGATAGACAACCCAAGAGGGGGGGTGAATTGGGTTTTAAAATAATTTACAATTTAAAACGATGTGGATGACTACTCGCCATGATGAAACTTTGCTTGGGAAAGATGTCCGGCAAGACCCTACTTGCTGGTTTATCCATCATCCAATCCACTTCCAAAGGCGAAGCTCTCGTCTTTGGCGACCAGCAAACGGAGGGCGCGCGCCCTGTAGTTTTGAAGCAGGGGCGGACACTTTTTTTCTCTAAAGGCGAAGACTCTTAAGTGGGCGAACACTCGGCCCAGCGGGCGAACATGCCGGGCTCCGGCTCCGCGCACCTGCTGACACCTTTCGAAGCACTTTCACGTGTGAACCGAAGTCGTCTTGCGTCACTCGTTCCTTTCTCATTTCAGTAGGCTGAAGAATAAAGGAATTCTTTTCCATGGACATCAATCTGAGCTTGAGTTCCGATTGGAGTTTTGAGTCAATTGAGGAGTATGTTTATTTATTTCTGGTTCTAGGACCAGTAGTTCTGGGGATCGACTCGGCTCTCGTCATGAGATGAAATCGCTGTCTACTGCGTTGCTTCCTGAGGGTCCGGAAGCTTCCTCTCTCCCAGCAAGCAAGACGAGATGAGATCACCACTTCTAAGTAATGGACTTCCTGAGAGGTCCCCCACTTCGATTCCCGTCTCGTTAAAGCTATTGCAAGTTGTTCGATTAATTGCTATGTGCTGTGAGTGATATGAGAGTAAGAGAAAGAGAGACAATCAATCACAAACACCAAGTTTTATAGTGGTTCGAAGCTAACCCTTGCTCCTACGTCCACTCTCCAAGTCTCACTTGGAAATTCACTATAACCCCTTGGATTACAGCCGGTTGTTTTCCAAGCTCACAACCAAACTTGTTGTTTTATGAGCTCACAACGAACTCGGTCGGTTTTCCCAGGCTCACCGACTAGAACCAACCCCGATTGTTTTTCCGGGATCACAATCGAACCCTTACACGTTGGTTTTACACTCGGCTCACCAACCAACCTCTATACCCTTGATTCAATCCCCCGATTGAACCAAGCAAAGACAATGTGTAGATGAAAAGAACAAACAGAAAAATACAGCTTCTCAAAAGCAGATAAATGGCAATATGAACAATAACGAAGTTAAGAGCCCTCAAACGCTTTTAAGTTGGAGAAGAGGAAGGGCTTCTTGAACTTCGGGTCTCCTCTTGAATGTGTAGTCGACTTGAATGCAGGAGGAGGCTCTTTCAATGTTGGGAAGAAGTAGGTGGATGCAGTTAATGCTGCTCTTCCCTCTTTTTCGTTGAAGAACAAGTTGCAGAGATTGAAAGCTTGATTACTTGGAGTGGAATGGTTGTTCTCTGCCTTGCTACAGTCTTCTGTGGCTATTTAAGCCATCCCCCACGGAAACTAGCCGTTAGAGACCTTTTTCTGCCCGTTCTGCACACTCTGCACACCCTGACAATATGTCCGTTGGTGGGTTGGAGTCGACTCGTGCGATCAGGAGTCGACTCGGCTGTAGCAGGAGTCGACTCAAGCTTTTCTGGAGTCGACTCGGCAACTGTTCCGGATTTGAATTAAAGTAGCCTCTTCGACTGGTAGTCGACTCGTCTTGACCTGGAGTCGACTCGCCAACTTCTGGAGCTGACTTGGCTTTCTCGGAGTCGGCTCATCCCATGGAGTCCGTGGATCTATTTTTGAATTTGGTCCACTCGAGTCGACTCGACAATCCTGGGAGTCGACTCGGCGCTCAGAGCCCGAACTCCCTATCTTCTGTCTTTTGCCTCGTCCAGTCTTGGAGTCGACTCGAACTTCCCCGGAATCGACTCGGCTCTTAGTTTCCGAAACTTAGTCTTCTGTGTTTTTAGTGAAGCGCTGCCTTGGAGTCGAGTCGAGCTGTCTGGGAGTCGACTCGAATCTCAGAGACAGTAAATTGGTCTTCTGTCTTCTTTGGGGTCGCGGTGTCTCGAAGTCGACTCGTGCAATGCGGGAGTCGACTCGAATCTCAGAGTCCGAAAAACGTTCTCTGACTTTTTCCTTGTGTTCCTCTGAGAGTCGACTCTCACTTTCTTTGAAGTCGACTTGCCAACCATCGGAGTCGACTCGCGTTCCACTGGAGTCGACTCGAATCTCAGACCCGAAAACTGCTCTCTGACTTTTCTGCCTGTGGCTCCTTGGAGTCGACTCTTGCTACCCTGGAGTCGACTCGGTGAACATCGGAGTCGACTCGTGCACTTCAGGAGTCGACTCGCTGACAGGTTTTGAGTTCATGCTTTCTGTTCGTCTGTCTGTTCTAAGTCGGAGTCGACTCGTACTTATCCGGAATCGACTCGAGCCCGTGCCAGTGAACTTGATATGCTTGGAGTCGACTCGTGATACTCTGGAGTCGACTCGAGTCTCAGACTTTGGTTCAGGCTGACTTCTTAACTTATCCAAAATATTATGAACTAAGTCTAGAGACACTTAAACAAGATTTTCACTGAAACACTTAATTGAATTCATTAGTAAACAAGAGATATACTCAAATGCTTTGAGCTCATCAAAATCAAATAGGGTTTTAATCAATCACTCCACAACAGAAGACCGAGAAAATGCCAAATAAGGAAGTTCCAAGAAAAAGGCCAATTGCAAGGAAAAATGTTTCCATTGCATCATGGACGGCCATTGGAAGAGGAACTGTCCTACATACATGGGAAAGCATAAAGAACATAAAGGGTGACAGACCTTCAGAAGGTATGTCGTATGCTCAGGGTACTTAGGAACTGTTACCTGTTGCTAGCAGAAATTTGATTTCTGTATCTTAGCACAGAAAGATCTTTTTAAGACTGCTATCCATTTATTTGAGAAATAAATTAGGTTTCAATGTGGTTTTATGATTGACAGTCTCTATCACATACATATGGATGTATCTGTGAATATATCTGAGCAAACAGTGAATACCATAGGATCTAATAGATCCAAAAATGAGATAAAACTAAAGTATTTGCGACACCTCAGGCTTGGCCATATAGGAGAAACAGAATAAAACAAATTGGAGAAACATGAGCTTTTGGGCTCATTGACTTCGAGTCATATTTGATTTGTGAATTCTGCCTTCAAGGAAAGATGGCCAAGTTATCCTTGTAGGACACAGGGAGGTCCACTGAAATACTTATCCAGTACACACTGATGTGTGTTGCCCATTCGATGTGCAGGCTAGGGGTTATAATTTTTACTTCATTACCGATGATTACTCACGATATGGATATGTGTATGAATACACAAATCTGAAACTTTTGAAAGGTTCAAAGAGTTTAAATATGAAGTAGAAAAACATACAGAAAAACTCACTAAGGTTCTTCGATCAGATTGAAGAGGTAAATACCTTAGTGAAGAGTTCCGTGATATCTCAAGGAGAATGGTATAGTTTTATAATGGACTCCTCCTGGTACACCTCAGTTCAACGGAGTGTCGGAGAGGAGGAACGGACTCTATTGGATATGGTCCGATCCATGATGAGCTTCACTGATTTACCCTTGTTTCTTTAGATAGATGCCCTATTTTTAGCTATTTACTTATTGAATAGAATTCCCTCTAAAGTCCGTTCCTACCACACCATATGAGATATGACATAGTAAGAAGCCGAGTCTTGGTCATCTCAAGATTTGGGGATGTCCGGCCCACGTCAAGCGACAACAGGCGGACAAGTTAGAGGATAGGACAATTAATGCTCGTTTTATTGGATATCCTAAAGAGTCATTAGGATACGACTTTTCGTCCCAAAGGATCACAAAGTGTTTGTGAACCTAGATGCTATCTTCATGGAAATAGTTTATCCTTGACAGAGACAGTGGGAGGAAAATTTGAGCTTGAAGAGAAAGTCTCTAAACAGCAACAAGCCATTGTGCCTATAGAACCTATTTAAGCCAGTACACGTAGTACCTCCTCCACCTCGAAAATATAGTAGGATCTTCCGTCCGTCTGAAAGGTACTTAGGTATGCTTACAGAGGATGTAGAGGAAGTGTTTCTCATGAGAGATAGGGATCAAGGTAAGGATCTTAAAACCTACAACGAGGCGATGTTAGACATTAATTCCGAGAGATGGCTGGAAGCGATGAAGTTAGTGATGGACTCCATGCATTCCAGCCAAATCTGGATCTTAGTGGATCCACCAGAAGGTATAGTACCTATTGGGTGTAAATGGATCTATAAGAGAACATTAAGTTTGGATGGCTAGGTAGAGACCTATAAAGCAAGGCTAGTGGCGAAAGGTTATAGTCAGTGCGAAGGCACTGATTATAAGGATACTTTTCACCTGTAGCATTGCAAAGCCATTCGAATATTGCTTGCTGTTGCAGCATATCATGATACGATGATGGTGATCACAAGGTCTGTAAGCTACAAAGGTCATCTATGGACAAAAACAAGTATCTCGGAGTTGGAACACTCGTTCAACGATATAATCAAATCGTTGATTTCATCAAGAACGAAGAGGAACCATGTGTCTATAAGAAAGTTAGTGGGAGGACTATTGCATTCTTCGTATTGTACGGGATGATATCCTTCAAATTGGCAATGATATTCCATGCTAACTTAGGTCAAGTTTTGGTTGTTAAGGAATCTCCATGATAGACCTTGGGAAAGCATCCTAAATTTTAAATAAGGTCTATAAAGATAGATCTAAAGAGGATGCTTGTCCTATCACAGCATATGTACATAGAGGGAGTGCTGAAGAGGTTCGGCATGAAAGACCTCTAAAAGGAGATTATTACCCCTTAGGCATGGGATAAATCACTCCAAAAGATGTGCCCCAACACATATGAAGAGATTCAACGATGAGCAAGATCCCTTATGCTTCGGCTATAGGGAGCCTCACATATACCATGCAATATACGTGATTTGATATAGTACATGCTGTGAGTGTCACGAGCAATATCAGTCCAAATCCAGGCAAGAAGTGCAAGATAGCTGTGAAGAACAGTCTTAAGTACTTAAGAAGAACTAAGGACATGTTCTTGGTCATTGGGAGAAGATCAGAGTTGAAGGTAGAAGGATGCACACATATTGATGATAGAAAGTCTACATCAGAATATGTGCAATGGTAGTTCAATAATTGGAAGAGTTCCAAACAACCGATCATATAGATTCTACCTTAGAAGCTGAATGTTAAGCCGTCTCTAAGGGTGCAGTGGAAATTTTGGTTTAAGAAGTTCATTGCAAGTTAGGTGTAAGTCATCAGATGTCATAACACTCTACTGCGATAACAAAGGCACCATAGCACTAGCTAAGGAGCCAAAGGTCTCACCAGAAAACGAAGCACATAGAGCGGCAATTTAACCTAATAAGCGACTACCTCGAAACGAAATAAGTAGAGGATCAGAGAGTAGACTCCACAGAAAATGGGGCGGACCCATTCACTAAGCAGCTAAGTCGGCAGAAAACTGAAGCGCATCTTGAGAAGATGGGGCTTAGGTTTATGGCTGATTGGCTTTAGTGCAAGTGGGAGATTGTTAGAAGTATGCCCTAGAAGCCAATCTGGCTAACACATTATTAATTCTGGGACATAATTTTGTACTTGACTTTATTATTATTAATTAATAAATGGGCATTCTTTCATTCATATGTTATGTGTCTATGAATCGTCCAAGGAATTAATAAGATAATGATACATATTCTCAAGAGTTGAGAATTTGAGCCATGTATCATTGGTGATTAATTTCTAAATGCTCCTGATCAATGGATCATCACGAGGACGGTGATCGATCTGATCAGTGCACACATCGCTTTCCTTATGGATGGACGAGACTCGAGTCCACAGTGTAGGGACACTGAAGTGATAGTGCAGGTGCTTGTTAGAGAACAAGGGTACTGAGCGTGACCAACACAAGAAGTCACTTGGATGTCTATCCACTCGTCAGTGACTTGCTTGATGTTGCAGTAGTGTGACTGGTCCTTTGACCTGCGGTGCTTTAGCTACTCACAGTAAGGTATTGTAGTTTGACTACACGTATACATGGTCTCTAGTCATATGGGTCTTGTAGTGTAGATTGGCTGCAGTAAGTTCACTGTAGGAGTAGGGTATGCACTTACATGGAATCTATCGACCTGATAGAAGAGGAGTGATCCTATGTGATTTGTTAGACTGAGTTCTAAGACCTTGGCCAGGGCAGTAATATAAAGTGGAGAAAGATTTTTCCACTATCGAACTCGAGTCGAATAAATCTTGACATATGACGGACGAAGGGGTTTGACGAGTTATCCATGACCTCCGTCCTGTAGGGATCCACGATAGTAGGACTGTATCACACGATAACTGCACCTAGAGGTTCATCATTCTATTCTACTGGGTAGCCACTACATGCTGCTAGGTGTCACTGGTGGATGGTGGGACTCACAGGGATTATCTCGATGATCGATAAACCCTAAAGAGTAGAGTTGAAATCGTTCCAATCCATTGAAAGGAGTTTTCAATGATATTGTGATAGAGATCATAATATATCTCACTACCAGTCAGAGTAGAACCTATGGGGTCACACACACTAGAAGTAATGACCGATCCGATGGTTGAATCGTGATTAGGAATCACAAGTAATCAATTTGATTGATTATAAGTTGAAGAAGGAACAAAGGGAATTGATTAATTGGACTTAAAACAAGAGTCCTACTTGGAGTAGGATTCATAGAGTCCTAATTGGATTAGGACTAGAAATCCTACTTGGACTGGGATTCCTACTTGGACTGGAAATCCTATTTGGAGTAGGACTAGGAGTCCTACTTGGAGTAGGATTCATAGAGTCCTAATTGGATTAGGACAGGAATCCTACTTGGACTGGGATTCCTACTTGGACTGGGAATCCTATTAGGAGTAGGACTAGGATTCCTACTTGGAGTAGGATTCCTATAATCCTAATTAGATTAGGAGTTTTGAATTAAATTTGGATTCCTACTTGGAGTAGGATTCCTAGAGTCCTAACGGATTAGGACTTCGAATTCAAATTAGAGTCCTAATTGGATTAGGACTAGAATTAAACAAGTCCTAATTGGATTAGGATTTCTTAAGTCCCAATTAATTATTAATCCAATGAATCAAGATGGCTCCTAATTAGATTAGGATTGAAGAGTTCAATTGAGTCATGGTTCATTCAAGTTCTAATTGGATTAGGACTAGCATAGATTGAACCCAATTGATTCATGATTTGGACTAAACCAAATAGGAGCCCTAGATGCTATTTAAGAGGAGGTTTGGGGGCTGACCTAATTCATATGTGAAGCCCTCTTCCTCTCCATCACGTGGCCACCCTCCTCTCCTCTCTTTTCAGCCACCAACAACAAAGGGAAGAAAAGGATCTTGGTGGCCTCCTTCTTCCTCCACCGTTTGGTTCCAACGCAAGGAAGAAAAAGAAGGCTGCAGGGCTTCGTTCCTCTTCTTCTCTTCATCCTTCTTCTTCCTCCTTCCAAGCACAATCAAGGATTGATTGAAAGGGAGGATATCAGCCATCAAAGTTATCTCTGCAAGGGAGCTAGCACCCCGGAGAGATAGAAAGCTTGGATCGGTTTTCTGCTTCGTGTGGATACCCGTAGAGGCCGGGCACTTGAACAGCTTCAAGCGAACCTTCATCCTAAACCATGATCATCAGTTTACGGTGATCATCTACCCGCACAAAGGTGAAGATCTGATCTTCCTAATTGTTTAAAAAGTTTTAATCCTAATCCATCTACAAACGGTTTTTGAAATAACGTTCATGAGATGAACGTATGACCCCGTGCATGCCTCTTCCGCTGCAATTTTCTGCGGCATGGGCGGGTTTCCAACAGCCGGTCCCCAAATATTTGAGTGAATTAGCTGCAGAATGCCTTCACTCCGCTTGAAACTGTTGGCAAACTTTACCCTATGCTGTTTGCCATAAATGCAAGGCTCGCATATGTCATTTCCTTACTTTTCAACTACTGGAATCAGACCTCTCTTACCGAGTTCCGTGAGCCCCCTGCGCTCATGTGACCCATCCGATAGTGCCACAGTTTGTAGACCAACTGCTTCTCTTGTGCTGCCACCAATACCTCTACACCATCTGTCACAACTGAGCCTTCTATCTCATAGAGATTATTGGCCATCCTTCTGCCGTTCATCACCACTAAGGCCCCTTAGTGATCCTCAAACAGCCGCTGCCCGGTTGGCTACCAAAAGCACACCCGTGCTTCTCAAAGTAGCCCAATGAAATCAGATTCTTCTTCAACTCCGGGATATATTTCACATTGGTCAATGTTTTGATGACCCCATCATACATCCTCACCTTAATGGTGCCTACCCCAGCAACCTTGCAAGGATGATCATCACCTAAACTCGCAATCCCTCCATCGGTTTTCTCATAGATATCGAACCACTTCCAATGCGAAGTGTAGTGATGCGAACATGCTGAATCTAATGTCCACCGACTGTTTTCCTTCATGTGACCATCTGAAACAACCAGGATATCATCTCCACTATCTTCAGATGTAAGAGCACCACCATGACTGGCCGAACCATCCTTGGAAGAGTTCTTTTCCTTTTCAGATTTCAGCAAAGAACAATTTTTCCTTGTATGACCAATCTGATGGCACTTGTAGCACTTCCAAGCCTTCTGCTTGCCCTGAGACTTAGATCTGCCCTTGGACTTCTCTCTAACCCTTTTCCGAGGCCTCCCTTGCCTCTCATTAACAGCAAGAACCTCTGAGTTAGAACTTTTCTTGCAAATCTTCTCTCTTTGCTCATTAGATCGAAGAACACCAATCACTTCTTCATAATTCAGGGTGTCTTTTCCATACACCAGGGTAGTGATCAGCCCATCATATGATCCTGGGAGAGAACACAGCAGTAGAAGGGTCCTATCTTCTTCCTCAATCTTCACATCAAGGCTCATGACCTCCGAGCAAACTTGATTGGAACTTTTGAATATGAGAAATCAGATCTTCTCCCTCTGGCAATCTCTGCAGACTATACAACTGTTCTTCAACCACAGTTTATTAGTCATACTCTTTCCCCATATAGGTGTTCTCTAACCTCTCCCATAGCCCTCTGGCCGTTGTCTCTGAGCAAATCTCAAGTAGCACCTGATCAGGCCAAGCACATATGAATCGTGCTAAAAGCAATCTCTTCTAACTCCTCCCAGTTTCCAAACTAATCCTTTCCGGTCTTTTCCTAAACCAAGATCTTAATAGATTCTTTGTTGCACCAGCAAATCCTTCACCCTTTGGCTTCCATAGGGTGAAGTTTTCCCTTGCCATCGAACTTCTCAAAATTTGCTTTGAGATTTTTCGAAGCCATAACACCAAACAGAGATTTATGAACGCAGAAATTTCTATTTTGAAGGCTTACCACAGATTTTGATTTTCTTTTACCGAATCAGCAACCAAAGGCTCTGATACCAATTGTGGAAGACCGAACGGATCTGATCCCAATCTTGAGAAGATGAAACCGCCTCAAACCAGCAGCACCTGGAAACTTTCCTTGGCTGCTAGAGATGTGGATCACTGGTTTCTTTGACTGGTGGAAGAGAACAAGAGCCTAAGCGGAAATAAGGCCTCTTCCCTTATGGGCCTATGGGTTCTTAGGGACAGCGGCTTATGTGCATGAGAGGAGAGAAAAGAAAGAACAGGAATTTTCAGGGAGAAACAAGTATCATCTTTTTTCATTCCATCCATACACAAAATACGTGAGTGTATATATACCATGGTTAATCATGACCCAAATTCAAAAAACTCCCCTAAGCTAAACCACGTGAGAAAGCACTCAACCCAAGCCCATGTACACCCATGACTTGCATGCTCTCTCTTCCTTTGAGCCTAAACCTATCCCAATAACAGTTAGCCCCCTCAAGACCCAAATACTTGAGTCTTAAGCAGGTAGAAGACCAAATTCCGTCTCTATCTAAATTCTGAAACAGACCAGGGGTCGACCCTTTAACAGCATGAGTCGACCCTTGCTCTTCAGGGGTCCGACCTTATTAACAGCATGAGTCGACCCTTGCTCTCAAGGGGTCGACCCTTTAACAGCATTAGTCGACCCTTGCTCTTCAGGGGTCGACTCATTAACAGCATGAGTCGACCCTTCCATTGTTTCCAACTGCATTTCTTGCATTTCTTGCTTTGGATGCGCCACACTACATTTTCAGTCTTTTAACTAAATTTCAAAACATTGTTTTCTTTCAAATTGATTTAATTCTTCTTGTATAGTCCATTAACCATTGTTATCTTTTTTCAGCTTCTTCAAAAGATTTTGGTTCTATTTGAGAAACAAATGCAAGAATGATTACCAGCATCTCTAATAGAATATATAGTCCTAATGTCATGTGAAGGATCACTAATTATTAAGTCTCTAGGGTGACTAGGTGCATACCTCCATTCTTTTGGTAGACTAGTTTTACCTTTAAGCATTTGATCATCTTTTCTTGATCCTCATTATGTTCTGAATTTTCAGATGCAGAAACATCCTTTAGGGTTAACTCTTGATTTGCTCGTTGAGTTCTCCTGCATCATCATCGAAGTCTACATCCTTTCTTGAAGAAGTGATCATTAGATTCATCAAATAATATGTATTGAATTTTCAACAACTAGAGTTCTCTTGTTGAATATTCTATATGCTTTGCTTGATGAAGAATATCTAAGAAAAATAGCTTCATCTGATTTAAAATCAAACTTACCCAGTTGTCTTTACCATTATTTAAGAACAAAAACATTTGCAATCAAAACATGAAAATATGAAAGATTTGGTTTCTTGTTTTTTCAAAGCTCATAAGGAATTTTTCTTTAGAATTGACCTAAACAGTAACTCTGTTTCCATACAGATATTCTCTTACTAGGCCAACTCATTAAACTCATTCCTCTAATGAGCACCACATCTTTGTATTAAGTGTCTTACACAAGTGATTGTGAGATCAATCATCCTCTGCATCGAGCATACATAAGATGTACCAGTCTTTGCCTGGTAGCATTGATCACCGACTCAATGTACCAACGACTGGGAATACTTAAGATTAGGATTTTAGGTTTTTAGGTCTTACTAGTATGATCTCATCAAAGCCCTAAAACTATTGCCCTAATCTAAAGGGGTTCATCACAAATATAAGAAACAGCATATGATAAAACACAATGCTTTATTCATAATTAAATGTCACATACATGATCTTGGAAAATCAAAAAAAAATCCTTTGCAATACAAATTACGATTGGCTTGTAGGGCATCTACTCTTTCAAATGGCACAGCGCTACAGTGCTCGAGCCGATTCTAGCTACAGTGAGCCGACTCCCAACTACAGTGCCGAGCCGACTCCTACTATTCGACGCCGACTCTCTCTCAGTCGGGGTAGAAAGCAGTTTTTAGCGCTACATTGTGTTCGAGCTGACTCCACTGCAGTGAGCCAACTCCAGCTACAGTGCTCGAGCCGACTCCAGCTATAGTGAGCCGACTCCAGCTACAGTGCCGAGCAGACTCCCTATTCACGAGCCGACTTCTGCTTCTGCCGAGTCGACTCAAGGTCTGCACGAGTCGACTCGAGCATGCTGGAAAGCATAATGGCTAGTTTTTTCACGACTCCAACGGCTAGTTTTTTTCAAACGACTCCAACGGCTAGTTTTTCATCTCTAACGGATTTATTTCGTCTCTAACGGCTAGGAGAAGCTTTCCACATTGTTCTTAAGGCTATAAATTTATGGAAACACCATAAAACAAAGGGAGGAAGAGCTCCACAAGATCAAATCTTTTCAAGAATTCCAAAAGAGAGAGCATAACGCCAAATCCACAAAAAGGGACAAACATTTGAGCAAGAGGAGAGCTATTCAAGTTAGGATTAATCAGAGCATCCACCAAGAGCCTCAAGATCACATCCTCACCTCAATCAATTGGTGAAGAGCTTCAAAATCAACCACTACACCAATCCGAGTTTTGCTCTCTTTTCATTTGTGCTTTAAATCTTGAGCATAACTCTTGACACTAAAATCAGAATCTTATGATAAGTATATAGTTTATTTTTTGTTTGCATATAACAATCTGAATCTAAAAGACATTAAGGAGAATGAACAAGATGATAATTGGTTAAGTTAAACTAAATCATTTTGAAATATTGTTGAAAAATTTGAAAACTTGTTTATAATTGGAACAAAAATTAAGTTTTCAGAAATGCACTTAATGAAGAAAAATTGGTAACTACTAAAAATTCAATCAAGAATAGATGAAATAGATCTTGATGAAATTCTTTCATAATTAGTAGTAAAGATCACCATTATCATTCACTTGCTTTATAAGCCTTGTATTTAGTCAAATGAATATGTAGAATGCACTTTTGTGTGGTTATATCATTGAAGAAGTTTTATGTAAAAATAACCATCTATATTTGAAAAACATTCATTACAAACATGATAAAGCACTATTTGATTTAGAACAAGCACCAAAAGCGTGATAGAAAAGTTTAAGTAACTTTTTGATATAAAGTAATATTGATAAAAATATGTATCAAAAAGAAAATTCTGATATTATAATTGCTCAAGTATATATTGATGATCTTATTTGTGGTGCTACTAATGAAGCTTTATGTGAAGTTTTTATTAAGCTCATGCAGGGTGAGTTCGAAATGGGTAAATGGATGATCTAACCTTTTCTTTCGAACTCCAAACTATGACAAACAAGGTAGAGGATCTTCATTGGCCAAAGTAAGTTCATAAGAATAATCTTATCAGAAGTTTTGGCATGAAGAAAGGTATGCATATGACCCCATCTTGTAGAATTGAAAAAGATGAGCAAAATAATTCTATTGTCTGAACCTGTATTATTGTAGACCAAATTGTATGCTCATATGCAAATATATCAAACTAATTCTAATGAATCAGATTTAATTGATAACAAAAGACTCATAAAAATTTGTTAAGAAAATAAAATGTAAGATTATGAATTAATGAAATACTTAAGAGCCTTAACATCAAATAAGATTCTCATAAGTTGTAACGATTCTAATGTCAAAAATTTTAATGAAGAATCCAATTCTGCTCTGTATATTTAATCACATGAAAATAAGACATTATTTCATAAAAGATCCACACTCAACTGAAAGGATCATAATGGAACAATTAACACTAAATTACATATACAACTGGTACCAAGATAATTCTTTAAGTGAAGATAAATTTAATAAAATTATATATTCACATCATAATAATTAAATCTACATAAACTGTGTTAAAATGCATATGATTGAATTACTTAATAAGAGAGATTTTGGTTACTTAGAAGAGATTTAGGAGTAAATGATCCTTGTATAGAAAATCAAATTTTCATTGATTGCTTAAAGGAAGAAATTAAAAAAAAAATGAGGGAATGAATGACAAGATAAATGAGAGTATATAAGAAGCTTGTGAAAAATCAAATAAAGTTTTCATCACTTGAAAACATACCTTAAGGATAAAATCAATGCAGAATTATATCTAAATAGGAGAAGTTTATTTGAAAAGAATTAATTTTGATCCTTGACATGCTAGTTCTTAATACTTTAATACATAATGTTATGACGTAATGCATATTATATTTTGCATGTGACATGATATTTTGAATTATGTGTTTTCACTTTACACACAAGTTTTTTGCTTCACCTTTACTTTCAAAATAACTTGTGTTCCAAAGCTTAAAATTGTTTTCACTTGCATTCCATACTTCTCAATGATATTTGCTTTCTGGATTCATCCTGTACTTTTCTGATTAAAAATTGTTTATTAAATCAGTATCAATACTTGAATGTTTGAAATACTACATAAGAAACTTTTCTAAGTATCTTTGAAAGGAATTTCAGATTTGGTGTTCACAATCATCTTTGAAATCTGAAAGTTTCAATATATTTGCAAAAATGAGAAGAGAAAGATATTTCTATTTTAATGAATATCTTCTAAAAAATAAAAGAAAAGAGTAATCTGAAATTTGCAACTTAGGCAGAAATGAATTGATTCTGATTTATTTTTCATCTCACCTAACATTGGTACATAATATTTTTGATACATGTTAAATTGCTCCAATCTGTACCAAAATTTAATGATAATTACAAAATTCTAAATGTACTCTAATATTATTGAAATATGTATTTTCAATCTTAGTGATTTAAGATAAGCTACAATGTAGAAGATACACATATCAAATTATAATTTGAAAAGCCTCCTTGAAAATCTTTATGAAATTCAGATCTAATTTTGTATAAAAGCTTAAACTTAATTTATAAATGCTTATGTCGTTGCATCTTTGTAACTTTTAGTTATATGCTTCAAATGATCGCGACCATTCAGGAGAACAACTCAATATAATTCCTAGATAAAAATTATAATTTAAGAAAAATAGAATCAATTTTTGATGTCCTTGATTGATTGCTCCGATAGGCAACATGAAACATATCATTTCTTATCTTTAAAGTATACTAAAATTAGTTTAAATGATATATTTTTCGATGATCTTGATTGCGAACAAATATTTCTAAATATATAATTTTATTTTGATATTAAAAAGATTCATTATATTTCATGTATACATTGCTGTGAAACTATGATTAAGAAATTAAGTTCTATAAATATACACTTGAATGGTCATCTATATGTTTTCTCTCCTGCATAATTAAGGGCCTCTATCATTAAAAAGAAAGCTATTTTTAAAAGGAGAGTGAATGATCTTAAAAGCTAGAAACATTTCAATTCACTCAAATGATTCTTAAAGAAAAGAAAATATAATTACTTTTGAAAGAACTTTGAGCTTCAAAAGAATTATTTTTTGATTAATTTTACAGTACATATTCTCAAAAATTAAGAGGAAGCATGACTTGTTCTTGAAAGATTAAAAAGAGTGATTGCTATAAGTTTTGAAAACTCTAGATCACTCTACATTCTTGATATCATAGAATTTCAGTTTTATTCACGCTTATCATCAAAATCTGAAATTCAATAAAAGAAAAGAATATTTAAAGAAGAATGCATCTTTTAAGGGGGAGCTTTAGATATTCAATCTCTTTGCATTCTGCATCTTATTCAAAAGTTACGTTCATTTGATGAATACCTTGAAGGTTTTATGGATTGATTTTGATGAACCTCCTAGTATTGCCTTACTGGCCTTAGTTACATAATAAGTCTATACCTTGAGTTTGAGTTCTATAAAGGTTGTCTTATCTCAAACTTTGAGCTTTATAGAAATATGCTCTTATTAGTGTAAGCTGTGCTCAAACTTATAGAAAATATATTTTCGAGATTGACAATTTGAATATTTTATTGAATATTATCTTCAAATTCTAAACTCTTAAATTGAATGTTCAATTAAGGGGGAGAAAGAAAACTTTTAGGGAAGAGATTCATATGGAACTTAATCGCATAAGTCTATAACTAAAGAAGAGAGAAAGAATACTAAATAAGAAGTGATCTTAATACTCTCCAATATGTATTATAAATATCTGAAATTTAAATCTAAAATCTCTGTAATACACCTTGAGGCTTGCTATTTGGTTAATATAATCTTATACATCAATCTGAACCAAATTGCAATTCAAAACAATGATCTTAAGAATGAAAAAGGGGGAGAATAGTGGTGTTGAGTTAAATTTTCTTGAGTAATCTCTTGTGAACACAAATTTAAAGTAGCTACTATATATGATAATTTATAGATTTAAAATGCACCTAATCGACAAATCAGCTGCTTTGAAAATTATTTGAAAACGAATTCCATCTGTTTCTATTAGAAAATCTATTTGGAATTCACTAATGAGTTCTTATTGGCTTGCTCTTTAGAGTTTCAATCCTGTGCCAATTTATTTTATATGTATCAAAATGTGTTTCTCTTTAAAGAATTTTCAAACTTTGAATTTTATGTATTCTCCAAGATGTATCATAAATTGCATGACTTCATATTCTGGTATCTGTGCCCTAATGCCTTTATATCATGAAAGAACTTTGAATTAGGCCCTGTTTGGGGAAGCTGTTGGCAGTAGAGCTGTTGGAAGTAGAGCTGTTGGAAGTAGAGCTGTCTGAAGTAGAGCTGTTATAAAAAGCTGTTTGCTGTTTGGTAACTACATTCGTAAAGTGCTGTGGTACTTTGTTTTGTGTTTGGTAAACAAACTGAGAAAGTACTTTTATATGACAAAATTACCATAAAGGACATTGCATAGTATTATACAAGAGAACATAATAAAACATAACATAAATTAATACATAAATATACGATATAGTATAATATTATTGTAATATAAAATAATATTATGTTAATATAGCATAATAGTAATATAATTATTAGAGTAAATTAATATTTGGTAATATAACATAATATTAAATTATTTAACATAACATATTAATGTATTATGATATAATGTAATATATATTATATTTATAGTATAATACAATAATAAAAGTATAAAATATTATAATTATTAGTATAAATTAATTTCTCATAATATAACATAATATTAAATTATTTAAAATAACATATTAATGTATATTAATGTAATGTAATATAATACAATATTTATAGTATAATACAATAATAAAGTATAAAATATTATAATTATTATTATAAATTAATTATCCATAATGATAACATAATATTAAATTATTTAAAATAACATATTAATGTATATAATGTAATGTAAATATAATTATATTTATAGTATAACACAAAAATAAAGGTATAAATTATAATTAATTAGTATACAATATAATTTTTCCATAATATACACATAATATTAAATTATTTAACATAACATATTAATGTATTATGATATAATTATAATATGATATATATTTATAGTAAATACAAAAATAAAAGTATAAAAATATTATAATTATTAGTATAAATAATTTTTCATATAATTTCCCATGAATTTTCCATAAAATAATTTTCCGGGTCAGGGCTCTTCTTCGTGGTCACGCTCGAGGAGGACCTCAGCATGACTCGCGAGATTGATGATAAAAAAAAAACAATAGATTGATTTTGGAAGGTATGGAAAAGGATTAAAAATTTTTTCTTCTAAATGTGGTTCAAGAGATGCATATAAAAATTGAAAAGAAAAATACATTTTCTTAACGGAAAGGGAGTCTGACGGCTTGGGTTCTTGGCTCCAGCAAATTTTTAGGTTTATACAGGGATAAACTTATGTAATTATGTTATTTTAATATGGGTATTTTTGTCAAAAATGCAGCTTCCAAAAAAGCTGAAACAGCTTCCTTCGAAAAGCTCCCAAATTGGAGCTTCCTCCTAAAAGCTGTTTTTCCAGCTTTCCGCAAAAGCTGAAAACAAGCCTTTTGAAAAATTTACCAAACACAGTTTTTCATCTAAAAGTACTTTTGGAGGGCCAGAAAGTGCTTTCTGGCCCCTCCAAAAGCTCCCCCAAACAGGGCCTTAATGATTTAATATGACGATATATTTTCGAGTATATAAGTTTTCGATATTAATACTCTAAAATTAATTAGATTGTTCTCATGTTGCTAATATACTTAATATATTGGGGCAGAGATCTTAATAAATAAGCTTTCCATACTTGTTATTAAAGCTCTTTCAAAAAAAAAGGAAAAAAAGAGATTGGATTTCCATTCATACTTTCTTTGAATATCAGTCTTGATTCTCTTTGAAATAACTTTGAAAAAAGATCCCATCTATACTTGATTTGAAAACTATCTTTGGAATCTATATCTAGAGAATCTCTTTTAACTCGTATATCAAACGTCTCATTCTTAAAGCCATATTTTTCATCCTTGATTTTTGATGATATGTGTTAATCTCTGACAATTATTTCTGGTTTACTCTTTTTGAAAGAGGGTAAAAGAACCCTTTAAACAGAATGTTAAAATCATCAAATTCGAGACTTTCATCTGATTTGCTTCGAAATTTCTTAATTAACTTTGATCTATGCTCATTAACTTGCTCTGACATTGTGGAGTGATTGATTAAAACCCCATTTGATTTTGATGAGCTCAAGCATTTGAGTATATCTGTGATTACTAATGAATTCAATTGAGTGTTTCAGTGAAAATCCTGTAACGTGGTCTCTAGATTTGGTTCATAGTATTTTGGATAAGTTAAGAAGTCTGCTGAACCAAAGTCTGAGACTCGAGTCGACTCTCGAGTATCACGAGTCGACTCAAGCGTATCAAGTTCACTGGCACGAGCTCGAGTCGACTCCAGACTAGTACGAGTCGACTCCGACTGAGAACAGAAAGAAGAACAGAAAGCCTCATCTCAGAACCTGTCAACGAGTCGAACTCCTGAAGTGCGCGAGTCGACTCCAATGTTTCAACGAGTCGACTCCAGGGTAGTAAGAGTCGACTCCAAGAGGTACACAAGAAAAGGTCAGAGAGCATTTAGTGGATCTGGTTTCGAGTCGACTCCCACAATACGCGAGTCGACTCCGAGACTGTGCGACCATCGACGACAGAGAAACCATAGTTACTGCCTCTGAGATTCAGTCGACTCCCAGACAGCTCGAGTCGACTCCAAGACAAGCTTCACGTCAAAAGGCCAAAAGACCAACTTTCGGAACTGAGAGCCGAGTCGACTCCAAGGAAGTATTCGAGTCGACTCAAGACTGGATGAGCCAATAGACAGAGAATCGGAAGTTCGGGCTCTGAGATTTGAGTCGACTCCAAGGACAGTCGAGTCGACTCGAGTGGACAAAATTCAAAATTGGATCCACGGACTTCTGTAGATGAGCCGACTCCAAAATTGCCAGGTCAGCTCCAGAAGTTGGCGAGTCGACTCCGGGTCAAGACGAGTCGACTCCCAGTCGTGACGGCAACTTTAAATTCAAATTTGGAACAGTTGCCGAGTCGACTCCGGAAAAGCTTGAGTCAAGCTCCCGCTACAGCCGAGTCGACTCCTGATCGCGGCGAGTCGACTCCAACCCACCAACGGTCATATTGTCAGGCTGGCGCAGAGTGTGCAGAAACGGACAGAAAAAGCAGTGTAACGGCTAGTTTCCGTGGGGGTTGGCTTAAATAGCCACAGAAGACTGTAGCAAGGTAGAGAACAACCATTCCACTCCAAGCATTCAAGCTTTCAACTCTGCAACTTGTTCTTCAACGAAAAAGAGGAAAGATCTGCAATAACTGCATCCAACTACATCTTCTCAATATTAAAAGCTTCCTCCTCCTGCATTCAAGTCGACCACTCTTTCAAGAGGAGACCAGAAGTTCAAGAAGCCATTCCTCATCTCCGATCTAAAAGCGTTTGAGGCTTCTTAACTTCATTTATTGTTCATATTGTTTTTATCTGCTTTTTGAGAAGCTGTTTTCTGTTTTCTTTTACACACTGTATTTACTTGGTTCAATCGGGGGATTGAATCAAGGAGATTAAGGTTGGTTGGTGAGCCAAGTTAAAACCAACGTGTGTAAGGGTTTGATTGTGAGCCCGGAAAAACAATCGGAGTTGGTTCTAGTCGGTGAGCCTGGGAAAACCGACCGAGTTCGTTGTGAGCTCGTAAAACAACAAGTTTGGTTGTGAGCTTGCAAAACAACCGGCTGTAATCCAAGGGGGTTATAGTGAATTCCCAAGAGAGACTTGGGGAGTGGACGTAGGAGCAAGGGGTAGCTCCGAACCACTATAAAACTCTGTGTTTGCATTGGATTGTCTCTTCTCTTCTTCCTCTCACATCACTCACAGCACTTAGCATTAATTAAATAACTTGCAATAGTTTTTAATTAATCATCCATAACGTTTTAATTATCCAAATTAATTTAAAACCCAATTCACCCCCCCCCCCCTCTTGGGTTGTCTATCTGGGCAACAAGTGGTATTAGAGCCAAAAACTCTTCCACTCAAGAGTTAAAAGATCAAAATGACAACCCCATTTGGATCTTCTCACATTGAGGGTCAGTCCACCCAAAGACCCCCTTTCTTCAATGGATCCGACTACTCATACTGGAAGGCTAGGATGAGAATATTCATCCAAGCCCAAGACTATGAGATGTGGACCATTGTAGTGAATGGCCCATACATCCCATCCACATATGTAGAGGGTGTTAAGGTACCCAAATTAGAAAAGGATTGGGATGAACATGACATGAGGAAGGCACAATTAAACTCTAAAGCTATGAATGTGTTTTATTGTGCCTTAGACCGTAATGAATTCAATAGGGTTTCAACTTGTAATTCTGCAAAAGAAATTTGGGACAGACTTGAAGTGACCCATGAGGGCACGAATCAAGTCAAGGAATCCAAAATAAACATCTTGGTTCATAAATATGAACTATTTAAAATGGATTCAAATGAAACAATCACATGCATGTTCACTAGGTTCACTGATATTGTCAATGGCCTAAAAAGCCTTGGCAAGAACTATACTAACAGTGAGCTTGTCAGGAAAATCCTTCGGTGTCTACCAAGGTCGTGGGAAGCTAAAGTGACGGCAATCCAAGAAGCCAAGGACTTGAACAAACTACCACTTGAGGAGCTTCTTGGATCCCTTATGACGCACGAGCTCACCATGAAACAACACAACGAGGAAGAGTCCTCCCATAAGAAAAAGGTAATAGCTTTAAAATCTACTTCATCTAACAAAGACTTATCTTGCAGTAGCAGTAGTGAAGAAGAAGAAGATGAGGAAGATAGTGGTGAGGCACTTCTTGTGCGCAAGTTCAAGAAATTCATCAACCACAAGAAGTCCTATCATCAAAGGAGAGGCCCCTCAAATTCCTACGGCAAGGACAAAGGTAAGGAAAGAGAAAATGAGGGGATTGGGTGCTATGAGTGCAAAAAGCCGGGACACATCAGAGCTGAGTGTCCCTTACTAAAGAAGGGCAGCAAGTACAAGAAGAAGAAGAAAGCCCTTGTCACCACCCTATCGGACTCCGACGCATCATCTTCATCATCGGATGAAGAACAAGAAGAGAAGGCCAATTTTTGCTTCATGGCCAACGAAAATGAGGTAACTTCCGATACGCATTTTGATTTTACATTTGATGAACTTTATGATGCGTTTAATGAATTAATGATTGAATATAAGAATATAAATGTTAAAAACAGAGAACTAAAAGTAACTAACCAAACTTACATTCATAAGCATGATTCATTAATTAAGGATAAAGATAATCTTACCAAAGAAAATCTAGAACTTAAGACAAGCAACCAACTCTTAATTAAGAAGACTAACAACTTAACGAAAGATAATGAAAAACTAACTAAGGAACTTTCAGAACTTAAAAACTATAAACAAATCTTAAACAAGGATCTCACAAAAGAACTAAATGATTTAAAAGCAGAAAATCAAACATTAACTAAAGAACTTGGAAAATACAAACCTTTAGTTGAAAGGTTTACGTATAGTTCTGAAAAGTTAAATATGATACTTAATAATCAACGAGCCGTATTTAATAAAGCGGGTTTAGGATATAAACCAAGAAATAAACAAAAACTTCTCAGTAACTTCTTTGTTAAAGCTGGGGAAACTAAAATTAAGAAAATAACTTGCTTTTGTTGTGGTACAGTAGGTCATAAAGCAAATGTGTGTAATTTTAGAAAAAGTAAAACTAAAAGAAAAATTAAAAAGGTATGGGTTCCAAAAGGAACCAACTTGACTAACCATGAAGGACCCAAGAAAACTTGGGTACCTAAGATGACATGATTTGCTTGTGTAGGAGTGTCTTGCAGCCAAAGTCAACAAAAACTGCTGGTATTTGGATAGTGGCTGCTCAAGGCACATGACGGGTGATAAAGATCAATTTTTCACCCTTGAAGCTAAGAAGGGAGGTGCTGTGACGTTTGGAGACAACAACCAAGGTCACATCATTGGTATTGGTAAAGTTCAAATCACCCCTTCTACTTTTATAGATAATGTTAGATATGTTGATGGTCTTAAGCATAACTAAGGGTGCAAATGGGTCGGGTCGGGTCGGGTCCTAGGTGACCCCGATCCGACCCGGTTTTTTGTTCGGGTCCCAATTTTGGACCCGGACCCGACCCGGTTGAAGATCGGGTTGGGTCGGGTCGGGTCCGAGTCGGGTTCGGGTCGGGTCCGGGTCTGATTCGGGTCGGGTCCGGGTCCGATCGGGTCCAATTTTTTTGTGTTTTTGGGAAAAAATTTGGGCAAATCTAATTTGGTCATATCATAATTATGAGGTGCTGGGTAACCTAAGACTTGAAAGACTTTGCAATTGAGCTCCAGTCAGAACAGATGACCCATGACTTACTAACTAAGTCGGTCTACAAGCCAAATTTCATATCACACTATTTTTTATCTATATGACTGATTGGATGGAACTCGGTGTCTCCCAGCTCCCCTCTCACGAGGACAAAAAAAATCCCAGACCTTCTTCCAAAATCCAATTCCATTACAGAAAACTGGCACATGACCCATATTCAGTTGCAGTGTTCCCTCACTTTCTCCCTTCAAAAGTTAAAAGAAACAAAAACCAAAAAACAGAAGGAAAAAAAAAAGGCAGCTACCGAGACACCAGAGGTCTCAACAGTGTGATAGATCGAGAGAGAATCCTGACGGGCCGACGTTCCTTTGGATTCTGTGAACCTATGCTTGTTGCTAACTTGCTATCCTCCCACACTGACCAACAGTACCAACCCATGCCAAAAAAAAAAAAAAAGAAAAAGAAAAAGAAAAGACTTTCTTTTGCTTTCCTCTCTCTCTCTTCGGGTCCATTCGGGTCGGGTCGGGTCCGTTTGGTAAACCCAGACCCGACCCAGAAAATGATTCGGGTCCAATTTTAGGACCCGACCCAGACCCGCGGGTCCTAAAATTCGGGTCGGGTCGGGTCTACGCGGGTCGGGTCGGGTCGGGTCACGGGTCGACCCGACCCATTTGCAGCCTTAAGCATAACTTGTTAAGCATTAGTCAATTATGTGATAAAGGATATGATGTTATGTTTAAACCATCACTATGCATTATAACAAATCCTAATGATAATAGTTTAGTTTTTAAAGGAATTAGACGTGGAAATGTATATGTTGTAGACCTAGAAGATCTTGCAAAACATAACCAATGTCTAGTTGTAAATGAAACTAAAGATAATGATGCTAGTTGGTTATGGCACCGTAAGTTAGGTCATGCAAGCATGGACACAATAACTAAACTAGTTAAAAGAGACTCCGTGATAGGTTTGCCAAAATTAAAATTTGAAAAGAACAAAATATGTGAAGCATGTCAATTTGGCAAACAATCTAGGAACTCTTTTAAATCCATAAAATGTGTCTCTACTTCTAGGCCTCTAGAATTACTACACATAGACCTATTTGGTCCAACTAGAACAACAAGCCTAGGTGGAAATAAATATGGTCTAGTTATAGTAGATGATTACTCTAGGTACACATGGGTCATGTTTCTAGCGCATAAGGATCAAGCATTTTCTATGTTTAAGAAGTTCCATAAGGAAGTAACAAATGCTAGAGAGTCTTCAGTCATAGCCATTAGAAGTGACCATGGTACCGAATTCGAAAATCAATTATTTGACGAATTTTGTAGTAAAAAGGGGATAACCCATAATTTTCTGCACCTAGGACACCACAACAAAATGGAGTTGTGGAAAGGAAGAATAGAACACTAGAGGAAATGGCTAGGACTATGTTATGTGAAAGTAACCTCCCTAAGTACTTTTGGGGAGAAGCCATTAATACCTCTTGTCACATATTAAATAGAGTTTTATTAAGACCCATTATAAAGAAAACACCTTATGAACTTTGGAAAAACAGAAAACCAAAAGTTAATTACTTTCATGCCTTTGGATGTAGGTATTTTGTACATAATAATGGGAAAGATAATCTAGGGAAATTTGATCCTAAATCTGATGAAGGAATATTCTTAGGTTATTCTACAACTAGTAAAGCCTATAGAGTCTTTAATAAAAGAACCCTAGTTATAGAAGAATCTATACATGTTGTTTTTGATGACTCTAGTGACATCTCATCTAGTAAGAAGGTTAATTTTGATGATGATGTTGAAATACTTGAAGAAAAGATAGATGAGATGGGATTACAAGATGATAATCAAAAATTGATTGAAGAAGCATCATCAAGCCAAGAGCCTATTGTGGATCATGGGCTAACAAAAGCTTGGAGGTATGCTCACGGGCATCCTAATGAACTCATTCTAGATGATCCATCTCAACCGGTTAGGACTAGAGCTTCACTTAGAAATTTGAATAACCATCTAGCTTTTGTTTCACACTTTGAGCCCAAACATATAGAAGAAGCCGAAAATGATGTAAATTGGATAAATGCAATGCAAGAAGAACTAAACCAATTTACTAGAAACAAAGTGTGGGATCTAGTAGAGAGGCCTTCTGAATATCCAATTATAGGTACAAAATGGATATATAAAAATAAGCTAGATGAAAATGGAATTGTTATAAGGAATAAGGCTAGACTAGTGGCAAAGGGTTATAATCAAGAAGAAGGCATAGATTTTGATGAAACCTTTGCTCCCGTAGCTAGACTTGAGGCTATTAGACTATTATTAGCATATGCATGCTCTAAGGATTTCAAAACTATTTCAAATGGATGTAAAAAGTGCATTTTTAAATGGGTATATTAATGAGGAAGTGTATGTAGAACAACTCCTGGTTTGAAAATCATCAATACCCTAATTGTTGACCCCCTAATGGATTTTGATGAATACAAAACACTAGAGCATAATTCCATTATATCTTAACAATTTAATTAAGGAATTCATGTGTTTTATCTAGAATATTGTTGAAAAATGTCTAGGCAAGTTCCCATAATTTTTATGAATTCATTGAAGAACATTTTGAGTTAATGAAAAAGTTCAGGGACAGCCGAGACGTCTCCTGATGGTTTTCAGAGACGTCTCTGGCACAAACAGGAAGAACTGGCACCTGCCGAGTCGTCCCCGCGTTAGCGGAGTCGACTCTCTCAGTAGCGGAGTCGACTCTCTCAGTGGCGGCAGAAAGGCAGTTTTCAAGAGATATGCGCGAGACGTCCCCACTGTACGCCGAGTCGTCCCCGCAGGTAAAAAGGAGAGTTCCCGAGTCGTCCCCAAGATAGCCGAGACGGCTCTCTCAGGGTTTTCCAGAGAATGGTTTTTTTGGTGATAAGGCAGCGGAGTCGACCCTGAGACAGCGGAGCCGTCCCCATGCATAAAGTGCAGACGAGCCGAGACGTCCCTGAAAGAGCGGAGTCGACTCTCTCAGGGAATTCCAGAGGACATGTCTTTCGGAGATAAAGAAGCGGAGTCGTCCCCAAGGCAGCGGAGTCGTCCCCACTCAAAAAGTGCAGACAAGCCGAGACGTCCTCGTAAAGTGCCGAGTCGACCCCAGACAACATAAAAAGTAAAATCCTGTAGGCGAGACGTCCCTCGTTGTAGCGAAGACGTCCCCGGAGCGCCTGGGACGCGACTGACAGCTTTTCAGGTTTGGTTTGAATTTCAAATCCTTCTCTTTTTGTTTCTAACGGTTATATTTGCTTTTTGGGCTATAAAAAGGACCTCTTAAGTGGTTCTCAACAACTCTTCACCAACCAAAAAGCTAGATCATTCAAGAGAGAAGTTAGAAAGAAAAGCTCAAGGGAGTGAGTGCATTCAAGGAAGAAAATCAAGTATTCTCAAGTCTCCCAAGCAATTTCAAGCTCAACCACTCTCGTGCGCTCGGGATTCGAAGCTCACACTCAACCCTACGCGCTCCACCTCGGAAGAATCAACATTTTCCACGCTTCCAACGGCAAAAGGATTCTTCCGGGTTACATTATTCATAATTGTTATATTTGCTTCTTAGAGCTTTTATTTCCTTTTGTAAACTCTTTTATTGTGGTGCTTGTTCCAGTCAAGGGACTTGGAACAAGGGAAAGGCGTCCCAAGCCTAAGAGAAATTGGGGGTTTTACGGTTTGTTGTGAGCCCGGTGTAAAACAACGAGTTGGGTAGTGAACTCGCAAAACTACCGTACTGTAATCTTGGATTATAGTGGAAATTTCCAAAGGCGCTTTGGGGAGTGGATGTAGGAGCGGTGAAGGCTCCGAACCACTATAAAACCGTGTGTTTGTGGTTGTCTCTTCTTATCTCTTATCATTATTTAGTTCATATATTTGTGGTTTTATTTTTTAATTAGGCAAAAAGTTTTTAAAACACCCAATTCACCCGCCCTCTTGGGTGACCATCTCTGGCAACAAGTGGTATCAGAGCGGGTTGCTCTGTATATTTCTTAAAGACCTAACCGTCTAGCCAAAGATCTAGATGGCAACACCCGTTTAACAACTGTTCCTGCCGAGGGGCAAGCAACCAATAGACCGTCCACTCTTCAATGGGGACAAATTATACCTATTGGAAGACGAGAATGAGAATTTTCATTCAAGCACAAGACTAGCCTTGTGCGAGGGTTCTATAGTCAAGGGACCACAGAACCATCACAACGTGGTGAATGGCATTCGAGTTCCAAACCTGAGGAGGATTGGGATGAGAAGATGATAGGATGGCTCAACTCAATTCTAGAGCCATGGAACTCATTGTTTTGTTCTCTAGATGTAAATGAGTTCAAAGAGTCTCTACATGCAGTTCGCTAAGGAAATATGGGATAGGCTTGAAGTTACCCACGAGGGGTACAAATCAAGTCAAAGAGTCCAAAGTTGAACATTCTAGTTCACAAGTATGAATTGTTTAAGATGGAACCTATGAACCAATCACATGCATGTTTACACGTTTTTACCGAAATTATAATGGTCTAAAAAGCTTGGCAAATCTTACACTAACCCCGAACTTGTGAGTAAAATTCTCAGGTCACTGCCAAAAGCATGGGGAAGCAAAGGTCACGGCGATTGTAGAAAGCCAAAGACCTCAACACCTTTGGGGGCTAAGAACAACTCTTGGGCTCATTGATGACGCATTGAGCTCACGATGAAGCAGCATGAAGAAGAGTTGCCAAAGAAAAAGACAATCGCACTCAAGGCTACCTCAAGTGTATGTGAAGAAGAGAGCAGTGAGAGTGAAGAAGAAAGCAAGATGAGGACTTGGGTTTGATAGTAAGGAAATTTAAAAAGTTCATGAGAAGAAGAAACAATTCCCAAGAAAGAAATTTGGAGGGAGAAGATTGGGAAAAAGAAAAAAGAAAAAGAAAGGACCCAATCGTATGCTATGATGCAAGAGGACCGGGGACATATTCGTTCCGAATGCCCACAACAAAAGAAGCATTTTTGGAAAGAAGAAGAAAAAGGCATTGAACGGCAACAATGGGATGACAGTGACACATCATCCTCCAAGGAAGAGAAAGGAAGAGACCGCGCCAAATCTATGCTTCATGGCGTTCGAAGACGACGAGGTATGTCAAATCCAACCCATGAAATTTTACTTTAGAAAAGAATTAATATTGAGGCTTTTCAAGAACTTATGGGTGATTGTAGTATGTTAGGAGCAAAAGAATAAAGAATTAAAAGCCTCCAATCAAAAAACTAAAGGAAAATATTGAAAACTTATTAATTGAAAAGGCAGAGCATACAAAATATTAACACTACTAACCTAGAAATCAAAAATTCAAAACTGAGTAGTTGAAAATGAAAAGGGGAAAAAACACTAATTAAGGAATTAAATCTAAAAGTAAAATCCCTACTCGATAACAATACCTCACTTGCACAAAATGTTGAATCTCTTAAAAAGGATAAGGAAGAACTAGTCAAAGAAAATTTTGAATTCTTAAGAATGAGGTACACAAATACAAACCAATTGTTGAAAAATTTACACAAAGTCTGAAAAAATTAAATCTTATTCTTTCAAATCAAAGAGCTGTTTTTTAATAAAGCCGGATTAGGATATAAACTAATAAGCAACAAAAAATATCTAAAGAATTCTTTGTAAAAGCAAAAGACGTAAAAACTGAAAAACCAACAATGCTTTCTTTGTGGAAAGAATGGACATTAAAGCCTACTCTTGTATTCAAAGAAAAATCCAAACTAACAAGAGTTACATTTGTAAAAGCTAAAACATAACTAAAGTATGGGTGCCTAAGGGAACCAAACTACACTAACCACGAAAGACCCAAGAAAACTTGGGTACCTAAGAGCTTCACCATGATCATTTTGTAGGTATGCCTTGCAGCCGGAAATAAAAAGAGAATGTGGTATCTTGATAGTGGTTGCTCAAGGCATATGACCGGTGACAAGAGTCTCTTCGTCACCTTGGAATTAAAAGAAGGAGGAGTAGTCATATTTGGAGACAATGCTAAAGGCCGAATTATTGGTGTTGGTAAAATCTCCATATCACCCTCCTCATTTATTGATAATGTATTGTTAGTTAATGGACTAAAACATAATTTGTTAAGTATAAGTCAATTTGTGACAAGGGCTTTAAAGTATCATTTGAATCATCACTATGCATAATTAGTAGTCCATTTGACAATGAGATCATACTCACAGGACATAGGCATGGAAATGTTTACATGGTAGATCTTGATGATCTCACCATGAAGGATGGCCAATGTCTTGTAGCCATGAATCCCAAAGTCAATGAGACTAGTTGGTTATGGCATCGTAGGTTAGGGTATGCTAGCATGGATTTAATCTCAAAATTAATTACAAAGGATCTAGTCAAAGGACTACCAAAAATAGACTTTGAAAAGAATAAAATTTGTGCTGCATGTCAATTAGGGAAACAAACAAGAAGTTCTTTCAAGTCTAAGAACATAGTTTCAACATCAAAACCCTTAGAACTAATTCACATGGATTTGTTTGGACCCACTAGAACTGCTAGTCTAGGGGGTAAGAAATTTGGTCTTGTAATTGTTGATGATTTTTCACGTTTTACATGGGTTTCATTTCTTGCACACAAAGATGAGTCCTTTCCCGCTTTTATCAAGTTTCATAATAGGTTTCAAATGAACTCAATCTTAAACTAAAAGCAATTAGGAGTGATCATGGTACCGAGTTTGAAAATCAGTATTTTGAAAAATTTTGTGAAGAAAATGGTATCAATCACAACTTCTCGGCACCTAGGACACCTCAACAAAATGGGGTGGTAGAAAGGAAGAATCGCACACTAGCAGATATGGCTCGTACCATGTTGTGCGAATCGGATCTACCAAAGTATTTTTGGGCTGAAGCAAATAAATACTTCATGTTATATCTTAAAATCGTGCTTTAGTTAGATCCATCTTAAAGAAAAACCCGTATGAGTTGATAAAAGGTAAGAAACCAAATATAAGTATTTTCATGTTTTCGGTTGTCGATGCTTTATTTGAACAATGGAAAGGACATCTCAGTAAATTTTAGTGCGTAAATCAGATGAGGGGATCTTCTTAGGTACCCTATCTAGCAGAGCTACAGGGTCTTCACAAGAGAACTCTCGTTATTGAAGAATCCATTCATGTGTTTTTGATTGAACTAATGGAGATTCTTCTAGAAAAGAAAGAGATGGTGATGTAGGTATACATTGAAGACCAAATGAAGGAACTCTCCACTCAAGACAACAACAATGAGGATGAGAATCAAAGAAGATACAATCAGCGAGATAAGGAGATCAACCTCCATCAAGAATCAAGATCTTTCCTAAAGAATGGAGGATATAACACATGGTCATCCAAAGGATCTAATCCTTGGTGATCCTTCACAAGGTATAAGAACTAGATCCTCTTTAAGAAACACTAGTAATTATGCTTGCCTTCGTTTCGCAAATAGAGCCTTAAATCACTAGAAGAAGCTGAAAAAAGATGATAATTGGATGAATGCTATGCAAGAGGAATTAAACCAATTCGAAAGAAATGAAGTTGGACTCTAATGAAAAGACCTCCTAATGTTTCAATTATAGGCACCAAGTGGGTGTATAGAAAATAAACTAGATGAAGATGGAATAGTAATAAGAAAACAAAGCTAGGCTAGTGGCCAAAGGATATAATCAGGAGGAAGGAATAGATTTGATGAAACTTTTGCTCCTGTTGCTAGGTTAGAGGCTATTAGACTGCTTTTAGCATATGCATGCTTCATGGATTTTAAACTCTATCAAATGGATGTAAAAAGTGCATTCTTAAATAGCTATATAATGGAGGAAGTTTATGTAGGACAACCTCCAGGTTTTGAAAATCACTTACATCCAGATTATGTGTATAAATTGCAATAAAGCATTGTATGGACTTAAGCAAGCCCCTAGGGCATGGTATGAAGGGTTAAGTAATTTCCTAATTGAGAACAATTCAAGAGAGAAACTGTAGACAAAACCCTCTTTATTAAAAGAAAAGGAAATGACTTATTGCTTGTACAGAATTTATGTGGATGATATAATTTTGGTGCTACTAATGATAGTCTTTGTCAAGAGTTTGCCAAGCTTATGCAGGGAGGAATTTGAATGAGCTATGATGGGTGAGCTCAACTTCTTCCTTGGGTTACAAATAAAAACAATCAGAGGAAAGGCATCTTCATCAGTCAGTCCAAATACATCAAGGAAATGCTGGAAAAATTCAAGATGAAGGATGCAAAGGAAATCAGCACACCCATGGGCTCAAGTTGCAAGCTAGACAAAGATGAAAAAGGTAAAAGTATAGACTGCAAATTATACAGAGGTATGATAGGCTCATCTACTTTATTCTTACTGCTAGTAGACCCAGATACATATTATTCAGTGTTTGTATGTGTGCTAGATACCAAGCATGTCCTAAAGAATCACACTTGCAAGCTGTTAAGAGAAATTTTTAGATATCTAGTAGGACATCTAATGTAGGCTTATGGTATTCTAAACAATCTGACATAAACTTAATTGCTTATTCCGATGCTGATTTTGCCGGGTGCAAACTCGACAGAAAAGCACAAGTGGCACATGTCAATTCTTGGGTGCCAATTTGGTTTTCTTGGTTTAGCAAGAAACAAAATTCAGTTGCTTTTGTCCACAGCTGAAGGCTGAGTACATTGCAGCTGGAAGCCTGTTGTGCCCAAGTTCTTTGGATTAAGCAACAACTTGAAGACTTCGGTATCAAAATGGATTAATATTACCAATTAAATGTGATAATACAAGTGCAATTAATTAACAAAAAATCCGTGTTCAACACTCTAAGTCAAGCATATAGAGATTAGGCATCATTTTATTAGGGATCATGTGCTGAAAAATGATGTGATGATGAATATGTATGTACAGAAAATCAATTAGCTGATATTCTTTACAAAGCCCCTTTTGTAAAGAAAGATTCAATTTCTTAAGGAATGCCTTGAGCTTGTATGATCCTAGCAAATGAGTTGAATTTGTATTGGATTACTTTGCTACTCAAACTAGTAATCAAACCTCAAGGTAGACATAAGTTGGGAAAACATGAATTCATCTAAGCTAAATGACGAACTGTTTGACTTTCCGGGAGGATGGTTACCCTCCCTTGGACTCTTCATGGAGATATTTTCAGAACCGTATTTCATAGGTATTCGAAATTTGGTCAAACATTCCTCATTTCAATATAATAATTCAAAAAGAATTATCAAATTATTATAGGTTGTATCATTAAGGGGGAGGATCACAAACAAATTCACTCTAAGTTTATCAAAAAGAGATCATGTCGATTAGGTAATTAACCAAAATTTGGGAGAAGATAGGAATACAGTCTGAAATTTTTCAGTGCCGGAGACGTCTCTGGCAAGATCGCAGAGGACGTCCCCCAAGGGGAGACGTCTCGCCTTAGTCGCGGAGACGTCCGGGGACCGAATGAGGGTTTTTTAAATAGGTCGAAATCGCTCGAGCCGACTCGAGCTTTCTCCCTCATTCCCCGACCAAAACGGAAACCCTAGCCTCCATTTGCTCTCCACCTCAAATCCCAGCCTCCGTTTGCTCTAAATCACAAACCCTAGCATCCATGGCACCAAAGAAGCTAGGACAACCCGTGGGAGGCGACCTAGAGTAAGCGGCCGACGGTGAGGAACGGCGGAAAGAACCCTCCGCGCCTTCTCCTCCGGTTGCTCCGCGACCACGACGATTTTCTGTGCAAATCGCACAGTCACGACTGTATGTAACATCGATTTCTCCTTTTTAGATCATGAGGGGTTCTCTATTGGAGAGAGACTCCGAGCTCAAGGGTGGGGGAGCACCTTTGCCACACTAAATACCTCGACCTATCCGGCCTAGTTAGAGAGTTTTTTAGCAATTGGCATTAGGGACCAAGGGTACACTGGATGTGTCCGGGGGACATTAGTGGAAGTAAATGAAGACTGTCCTATCCACTGTCCTACAAATCCCTAAAGGACGGTGAGGGCTCCAACCTCACTTCCCCAAAGGAATTAGCCTAAATCTGCTGTTAGGACAAGAGGACTGCGGCCCTCTTGATGTTATCAACTCCCAAGACCTAAACGCCGAAATGAGATTACTTTTAAGTATTGTCAACCGGGTCTTGTTTCCCAAAACCGGTCGCTTCGATTTTGTTTTGGAGCGAGATTTAGCTATTATGCATCATATCCTACAAGCGATCCCTCTAAACCTTCCTAGACTCATGCCTAAATTACATTGCCCTATGTCATAGGTATTCTAGATTTAGTATTACCCTATGGCATGATCTTTACCTTAATCTTTAAACACTTCAAGGTTCCCATTCCAAACAAATGAACCTGCAAAAGGCCTTGAGAAACACCGACTAACTATAATGAGGGCACAATGAGAAGAATGGAGTTTCATAAGATAGATGGGTCGTGGGTCAAGGTTCCAAAAAGAAAAGCACAAACCATAGAGCCTGAAATCCCACATCATGAGTCTGACCATCACTCTCCTCCACCTAGCCACATGAACATCCCTGATATTCCCTCCAGCTCAGCTGGACCTTCCACATCCATGCCACCACCTCCTCCAGTCAGTGGGCCCTCCTTCCTATTCAGAGGATCAGATGCACACCTTAGCATCTGCCATTTCCCAGCAGATAAGGGAGGAGATGAGATCCCATGATCTCCACAGAGTTGGCCCCCCATCAGAGCTTCACATAAAGGGCTTCTACAAGAGATTGAAGGATATTAGAAGTCAAATTGAAGCTACAACACAAGAAATAATTGGTTATTGGGTGCCACCCAAACCATCAGATCATTAGAGCTCAAGGACAGCTTGAAGAGCATTTCCAAGAGTCTTAAAGAGCTAACAAAGCCCAGATGGCAATGTGAGCACCTTAGTTGCCCAACTCAGAGGAAGAATTGAAATGGCAACTATAGAGTTTGAGGCACTTGTGGCAGGTTTCCACAAGTCATTAAGGAGATCAATTTAAGACCACTCATGGATTCTATCAATGCATTCATAGATGCAGCTTTGTAAGGCTTATGCACAAAGTACAACTAGGTCCCCATGAGCAACGTCCGCCGATGATGGATATCTTGTAGGATCTTCTTTTTGTAAATCCTAGGCTATTTTGAAACACCTTTTTGTATTAGAAATCAATACTTGTAATGATTTTTTCTTTTGACTGTGTACTGACTTCAAAGGTTTATGATGACATATGAATTGAATACAATCTCTTTGAACACTTTGTGTACATTGCCAATTCTGCGTATGTGTTTCTGTGATTGTGTATGTGATTGTATGATATGCCATAAAATTCTTAGCCACATACCTTGAGTGTTCAAATTTGATACAAAGAAACAATGCACATAAAACAGGGGGAGCACATCTTGTGATAACTATGTTACAACTAAAAGATAAGTCTGAAATGAATTCCAAAACAAAGGGGGAGTGATATGAATACATTAATAGAAATGACTTGGACAGGGGAGCACAACTTGAATATCCTTGAGTAAAATGAATGCCTGAATTCCACTATAAATTGAGTCTTAAGCACCTAAGGATAATTTGTCCCCTTCATGTTGCTGACAAAAAGGGGGAGTAGATAGTATATGGAATGCAAAATTTATAATAGATATTGAATATGGAGATATTGAAAGGGGGAGTAGACATGGATATTGAATATGGAATGCAAAATTTTTAATCATACTCCAAAGTTGAATTAGGAAAGATAAAATTGAAGAATATTGATTTAAGATAATTGCCCTTCTAGAAAAGAAAGGGGGAGTCAAAAAGAATCTAGCTTTCAATTATCTTCAGCATCAATATTTCATTTTAACTTGATTCAAACTCCAGTTCATATGCCAAAATCATTTAAGAACTATAAAGATCAATCTTATGCACAAGGAAAGAACTGAATTGAGTGATGCACATTGTATCTAGGCCAAATATTATACTTGTACATCCGATCAAATACTGTGTATATGTTTAAATTTCAAATTTTGCATATACTCAGTGTTTTGTCATCATCAAAAAGGGGGAGATTGTTGACCCCCTAATGGATTTTGATGAATACAAACACTAGAGCATAATTCCATTATATCTTAACAATTTAATTAAGGAATTCATGTGTTTTATCTAGAATATTGTTGAGAAATGTCTAGGTAAGTTCCCATAATTTTTATGAAATTCATTGAAGAACATTTTGAGTTAATGAAAAAGTTCAGGGACAGCCGAGACGTCTCCTGATGGTTTCAGAGACGTCTCTGGTACAAACAGGAAGAACTGGCACCTGCCGAGTCGTCCCCGCGTTAGCGGAGTCGACTCTCTCAGTAGCGGAGTCGACTCTCTCAGTGGCGGCAGAAAGGCAGTTTTTCAAGAGATATGCGCGAGACGTCCCCACTGTACGCCGAGTCGTCCCCGGCAGGTAAAAAGGAGAGTTTCCGAGTCGTCCCCAAGATAGCCGAGACGGCTCTCTCAGGGTTTTCCAGAGAATGGTTTTTTCCGGTGATAAGGCAGCGGAGTCGACCCTGAGACAGCGGAGCCGTCCCCATGCATAAAGTGCAGACGAGCCGAGACGTCCCCTGAAAGAGCGGAGTCGATCTCTCAGGGAATTCCAGAGGACATGTCTTTCGGAGATAAAGAAGCGGAGTCGTCCCCAAGGCAGCGGAGTCGTCCCCACTCAAAAAGTGCAGACAAGCCGAGACGTCCCCGTAAAGTGCCGAGTCGACCCCAGACAACATAAAAAGTAAAATCCTGTAGGCGAGACGTCCCTCGTTGTAGCGGAGACGTCCCCGGAGCGCCTGGGACGCGACTGACAGCTTTTCAGGTTTGGTTTGAATTTCAAATCCTTCTCTTTTTGTTTCTAACGGCTATATTGCTTTTTGGGCTATAAAAAGGGACCTCTTAAGTGGTTCTCAACAACTCTTCACCAACCAAAAAGCTAGATCATTCAAGAGAGAGAGTTAGAAAGAAAAGCCAAGGGAGTGAGTGCATTCAAGGAAGGAAATCAAGTATTCTCAAGTCTCCCAAGCGATTTCAAAGCTCAACCACTCTCGTCGCGCTCGGGATTCGAAGCTCACACTCACCCTACGCGCTCCACCCTCGGAAGAATCAACATTTTCCACGCTTTCAACGGCAAAAGGATTCTTCCGGGTTACATTATTCATAATTGTTATTGTTTGCTGGTGGTCCAAACCGAGAACGATTGACACAGCGGTGTGAACGGGGTTCCATCTGAGTTGTCTTGGTTGGTGTTGGTTACGCTCCACCTTCCACCGGGAAACCTGCAAGCAAGCCTCGCACCACCACTGGGGTAGTGGGGGCCCTCCGACGATCAAGTCAGAGGAGATTGGAGGAGAAAGGAGAGATAATTGCAGGTAGTAGGAGAATGCTCTGGAAGTTCTTGCTTACCCCCCTTCTCCCCCCAGGCCGCATATCATACCTGGCTGGGGGTCTCTCTCAGGGGGGTTTGTCATCGTGGGGCGCGATGGGAGTGGCCACTGACATGGCCGTTACAGGGCGTCGTGGAGCAGCGCTGGGTACGGCCATGACAGGGCGTAGTGGAGTTCCGCTTTGTAACGGCTGATACAAGAGATCGTGGAACAGCATCGGATACAGCCGTTGCAAGGGAGTAGTGGAGCAGGAGGCCTCGGCGTGCCTCTGGGAAGCAGCCGTCGTTATCAAGAGATCTCCGACTCGGGGTCGGAGTGCTGGATCAGGGGGCAGCCGACTCGGGGATCGGGCTGCGGTGGCTGAGGATATCCGACTTTGGGGTCGGATTGCTAAATTAAGGGGCAGCCGACTCGGGGATCGGGCTGCGAAGCCGAAGATGTCCGACTCGGGGCCGGACTGCTGGATCGAAAGGGCAGCCGACTCGAGGTCGGGCTGTGGAGCCGAAGATGTCCGACTCGGGGTCGGATTGCTGGATCAAAGAGACAGCCGTAGTCTTCATTGGGCGCGCGTGCCGGTCACGGTGGAGCATGGCGGCTTAGTTCCCCCGTAACAGTAGCCCCCCACTTCGAGCCTGGAACCAGAAGGGAACGGGTGAAGGGGAGTGATGCTTCGAGATTGCCGCCATCCTCGGAGAGGCGCGCGCGCTTCGAGCTCCCCCGCCTTCTTTATGGCGTATGGCGGTTGTTGCTGACCTGGCAGTCCTGAGGATTTCGGCGGACATCCTTCCTTAATGGTGTCGATTCTCCTTTTGGGGGCGCGAGCGACCCTTCGGCGGCCAGGCGTCCTCTGGCGTCATCGAGGCATCACCCGCTTTCCGCCTATTAACCGGGGGCCCTCCCCCGTCCGTCTTCCTCTTTTTTTTCTTTTTAACTCTTGCAGCGTCTTGCCGACTCCTGACTCTCGAAGTTCTTCCAGCCCTAAGCCAGGCATCCGAGGGTTAGGCCTCAGGAAATTCTTCCGGCACTAAAGCCAGGCATCCGAGGGTTAGGCCTCAGGAAATCCTTCCGGCGCTAAGCCAGGCATCCGAGGGTTAGGCCTCAGGAAATTCTTCCGGCACTAAGCCAGGCATCCGAGGGTTAGGCCTCAGAAAATTCTTCCGGCACTAAGCCAGGCATCCCGAGGGTTAGGCCTCAGGAAATTCTTCCGGCACTAAGCCAGGCATCCGAGGGTTAGGCCTCAGGAAATTCTTCCGGCACTAAGCCAGGCATCCGAGGGTTAGGCCTCAGAAAATTCTTCCGGCACTAAGGCCAGGCATCCGAGGGTTAGGCCTCAGGAAATTCTTCCGGCACTAAGCCAGGCATCCGAGGGTTAGGCCTCAGGAAATTCTTCCGGCACTAAGCCAGGCATCCGAGGGTTAGGCCTCAGAAAATTCCGCTCGTTGGTCGGCCCCAAGGGCTGCGCTGCAAGCCGAGGCGACCGGTCGGGGCTTCAGGCTAGTCTGGTCCCGGGATGGTCATCGGGTTAGCCTGGCATCCGAGGGCCGAGCCTCGGGAGATTCCGCTCGTTGGTCGGCCAAGGCTGGCGCAAGCCGAGGCGACCGGTCGGGGCTTCAGGCTAATCTGCTCCCGGGGATGATCATCGGGTTAGCCTGGCAATCCGAGGGCCGGGCCTCGGGAGATTCCGCTCGTTGGTCGGCCAAGGCTGGCGCAAGCCAAGGCGACCGGGTCGGGGCTTCAGGCTAGTCTGCTCCCGGGATGATCATCGGGTTAGCCTGGGCATCCGAGGGCCGAGCCTCGGAGATTCCGCTCGTTGGTCGGCCAAGGCTGGCGCAAGCCAAGGCGACCGGTCGGGGCTTCAGGCTAGTCTGCTCCCGGGATGATCATCGGGTTAGCCTGGCATCCGAGGGCCGAGCCTCGGGAGATTCCGCTCGTTGGCCATGCGCCTGTCGCTTGCAGCCCGACGGGGGTTTTCTCCGTGGCCAGCTGCGATCGTGTTTCCTCCTCTTCTCCCAAGCGTTGCCTGGGGAACCCAGAAGGGCATTAAACGCTAATTGATGCGTTACCCTGGGACAATCCGGAGTCGCCAGTTCTGCTGTGCGAGGAGTGTCAGTTAAGCGGCCGCGATGCGCGCGTTCTTCGAGGCGGATGCGGCCCTGGCGCAAGCAGAGATATGTGGACCTAGGGGTACGTGCCACCCGGAGTGTCCTGCACAAAAAATGCGATTAAGGAGAATGACGCTTAGGAATCCGGGAAAGATACGCCTTGATTTTGTCAGGGTTGGCTTCGATCCCCCGCTGGTTGACAATGAAACCGAGGAACCTCCCGGCCGAAGCCGCCAAAGGCGCACTTCGCTGGGTTCAGCTTCATGCGAAACTTCCGCAGGGTGGCAAAAGTCTCCTCCAGATCCGCGATGTGCTGGTCTGCATGGCGGCTCTTCACCAGCATATCGTCCACGTACACCTCCATGTTCCAGCCGATTTGCCCTTTGAAGATTTTGTTGACGAGGCGCTGTAAGTGGCGCCAGCATTCTTCAAACCGAAGGGCATTACCTTGTAAACAGTACAGCCCCCGGTCTGTTATAAAGGCAGTTTTCTCCTCATCCTGTGGAGCCATCATTATCTGGTTGTAGCCGGAGAAGGCGGTCCATGAAAGACAGCAGCTGATATCTGGAAGTCGCGTCGACCAGTTGGTCTATCCGCGGAAGCGGAAAGCTATCCTTGGGGCATGCCTTGTTCAGGTCGGTGTAGTCGACGCACATTCTCCACTTTCGCTCGCCTTCCGGACAAGTACGACATTTGCCAGCCATTCGGGGTAGCTGACCTCCCTTATGAATCCTGCCTCCAAGAGCTTGTCTACCTCCTGGTCGACCACTCGGATCGATCCGGGGCACAGTGTCTCTTCTTCTGCTTTACTGGTCGGTGGGTTGGGTCGACGTTGAGGGCGTGAGAAATGACCTCCGGATCGATCCCAGGTACATCGGCCGCCGACCAGGCAAATACATCAGCATTGGCTCGGAGGAATTCCACTAACCTGAGCCGAGCTTCCGAGTCAAGGTTGGCACGCGACCCGGACCGTGACGGTCCGGGCACCCTCTTCAAGGGGAACTTCGATCACACCCCTCGGGCCAGCTCCCCGTGCGCAAAGCCACCTCGTCTCTGGCGTCAAGGGACTCGACGCTTAGGGCCTCCACGGGCTTCTTTCCTTTGAGAGTTGCTAGGAAACATTGCCGTGCGGTCGTTGGTCACCTCGGACCTCTCCAATCCCGGCCGCCGTGGGGAACCGCATTAGCAAATGGTATGTAGAGACTACCGCGCGAAGGGCGTTCAGTCCGGGTCGTCCGAGGATAGCGTTGTAGGGCCGAGGGGAACACGGCACGACCAAGAAATCCGAGCCGCACCGTGGCTTCTGCGGTGCAACGCCCGCAGTCACAGGCAAGGTGCTCAATGACACCTTCGGCCGAGATAGCGTCTCCAGTGAATCCTATGAGGGGGGGTGGATGTTTTGTGCAACACTTGTCGGGACAAGCTCATCTTTTGAAGGCCTCGTAAAACAAAATATCAGCTGAGCTTCCCACTATCCACAAAGAACACGCCTTACATCATAGTTCGCCATAGTGAGGGAAGATCACCATGGCATCATCATGGGGGGTCTGAACCCCTTACATCCTCATCACAAAAAGTGATTACATTTCCGACCCGTTGCCTCTTCGCGACGGCCACCCTGATGCTTCCACCGAGCCCCCTGCGTTCCTCACGGGCCGAGAGCAGCCCCCAGTGATGGTGTGGATCACGCCCACGACGGGTCGATTCTGCTCCCGAGGCTCCTGAGGGGGCCGGGTCGGCCGGACGCGGGTCTGCGGGGGGACGTCGGTCGTTTACATATCGACCGAACCGCCCTCGGCGGATGAGAGCCTCGATCTCGTCCCGAAGCTGGAAGCAGTCTTCGGTGTCGTGGCCCGTGGTCTCGGTCGGTACTCACAGTACGGCCCCGAGAGGGCCTCCTCCCAGGGATTTTCTTCATCTGCCTCGGGACCGGGAGTTCTCCCGCCCCTTGACCTCCATAAGGATCTGGGCCCGGGGGGCCAGGAGTGGGGTGTACCGGTTGAAGCGTCGGTGCGGAGAACGAGGGCGTGGGGCGCCGTGGTTCCTCGCCGGTGACGGGCTTCTGCGCCGATGTTGAGGCGTCGGGCTCCTCCTCTGGGGTGCCTCTTTTCGCCTTTTCTTCCCGAGCTTTAGAGGGGCCTCGGCGGCCTCCTGTTCCGGTGGGCGGCTGCCTCCTCGGCGTCTGCATACTGGTTTCGCCCGAGACAACAGCTCCGGGAAGCTCCGCGGCAGGCGTTTGTCCAGGGAGAAGGTGAGTCTGCCCTTCCGGAAGCCACGCTTCAGGGCTGAGAGAGCCACTTCCTGGCTCAGGTTCCGGGATCTCCAATGTAGCCTTGTTGAAGCGGGTAAGGTAATCCCGCAGGCTTTCTCCCTCGTTTTGCCGGACATCAAAGAGGGAGTCGGAAACCAATCGCCGCCGGCTACTGACGGCGAAATGGCTGATGAAGAGGCGAGTGAACTGGTCAAAGGACTGGATAGAGTCAGCCTCCAGGCCGGCGAACCACGCCCTGGCTGGGCCACGGAGGGTCGCCGGGAAGGCCTTGCAGAGGAGAGGGATCTGATGCTCCATGGAGGAGCATAAGAGTCCTGAAACTCTCCACGTGATCCCGCGGGTCCGCCGCCCCGTCATAGGGCTCGATCGCCGGCATTTGAATCCCGGCGGATTTGGGGTCCGCAGGATCCTCGAGGCAAGCGCCGGTTGGGAGGAGATCTCCAAGTCGGCGAAGGGATCTTTGGAGTGGCCCTGTCAGGACCTGGAGTTGTCTGTGGAGATCGTCCACCCGCCGGTCCAGGAGCGCGACCGGTGGGTGGGAGACAAGGAGCGGCGCGAGGGGGACCGACTGGGAGTGCGGGCCCCTCGAGGACTGGGGGGTCTGAGAACGCGCCCGGGTCCCGCCTCTCGTACCCCGCGCAGCTTCGATGAGAAGGTCCTGGCAGAATGGACCGTGCTCGAGAACTTTCCTCGCGCCGGCGCTCCTCCCCATGGGAGAGGAAGGAGCGCGGGTTGAGGAAGACAGGTGAGCGCTCGGGGGCAGCGGCTCCTGGGCCCGCTGTGGCGCTCGAGACATCACACCCTGCAAGTTCTGCACTGCCTCCGCGAGGGTGCGAACCTGCTGGGCTAACTGGTCGAACTGAGCGGGCTTCGACCATCTGAATGGGGGGTGGAATGGTGGAGTGTTGCTGAGAATGTGTTGGAGACGCAGCGGCCTCCCAGCCGGAGGCGCGAGAGGCCCGCGACCGGAGGCATTGGAAGCTCCACGACCACTCGCCGTGCCCATTACGATCGCTCTGAGATCAGTCCCTTCCCTCTAGCGCCAACTGTTGCTGGTGGTCCAAACCGAGAACGATTGACACAGCGGTGTGAACGGGGTTCCGTCTGAGTTGTCTTGGTTGGGTGTTGGTTACGCTCCACCTTCCACCGGGAAACCTGCAAGCAAGCCTCGCACCACCACTGGGGTAGTGGGAGCCCTCCGACGATCAAGTCAGAGGAGATTGGAGGAGAAGGAGAGATAATTGCAGGTAGTAGGAGAATGCTCTGGAAGTTCTTGCTTACCCCCCCTTCTCCCCCCAGCCGCATATATACCTGGCTGGGGGGTCTCTCAGGGGGTTTGTCATCGTGGGGCGCGATGGAGTGGCCACTTGACATGGCCGTTACAGGGCGTCGTGGAGCAGCGCTGGGTACGGCCATGACAGGGCGTAGTGGAGTTCCGCTTTGTACGGCTGATACAGGAGATCGTGGAACAGCATCGGATACAGCCGTTGCAGGGGAGTAGTGGAGCAGGAGGCCTCGGCGTGCCTCTGGGAAGCAGGCCTGTCGTTATCAAGAGATCTCCGACTCGGGGTCGGAGTGCTGGATCAGGGGGCAGCCGACTCGGGGTCGGGCTGCGGTGCTGAGGATATCCGACTTGGGGTCGGATTGCTAAATTAAGGGGCAGCCGACTCGGGGTCGGGCTGCGAAGCCGAAGATGTCCGACTCGGGGCCGGACTGCTGGATCGAAGGGCAGCCGACTCGAGTCGGGCTGTGGAGCCGAAGATGTCCGACTCGGGGTCGGATTGCTGGATCAAAGGACAGCCGTAGTCTTCATGGGCGCGCGTGCCGGTCACGTGGAGCATGGCGGCTTAGTTCCCCCGTAACAGTTATATTTGCTTCTTAGAGCTTTTATTTCCTTTTGTAAACTCTTTTATTGTGGTGCTTGTTCCAGTCAAGGGACTTGGAACAAGGGAAAGGCGTCCCAAGCCTAAGAGGAAATTGGGGGTTTTAGGGTTTGTTGTGAGCCCGGTGTAAACAACGAGTTGGGTAGTGAACTCGCAAAACTACTGTACTGTAATCTTGGATTATAGTGGAAATTTCCCAAAGGCGCTTTGGGGAGTGGATGTAGGAGCGGTGAAGGCTCCGAACCACTATAAAACCGTGTGTTTGTGGTTGTCTCTTCTTATCTCTTTATCATTATTTTAGTTCATATATTTGTGTGTTTTATTTTTAATTAGGCAAAAAGTTTTTAAAACACCCAATTCACCCCCCCTCTTGGGTGACCCATCTTTGGGCAACACTAATCATGGTGTATAAACTGAACAAAAGCACTTTATGGATTAAAACAGCACCTAGAGCATGGTATGAGAGACTTAGTAATTTCTATTAGAACATGAATTCTCTAGGGAATGTAGACACAACATTATTTCTGAAAAAGCAAAAACAAAGATATGTTATTAGTACAGATTTATGTTGATGATATCATTTTCGGTGCTACTAACAATCGCCTCTGCGAAGAGTTTGCTGATTTGATGCAGAGTGAGTTTGAGATGGAGCATGATGGGAGAGCTGAACTATTCCTAGGGCTTCAAATCAAACAATCTGAAGGAGGAATCTTCATCAATCAAGCAAATATATCAAGGAGATGCTCAAGAAGTTTGATATGGAGGGAAACAAGTCAATCAGCACCCCCATGAGCTCATCATGCAAATTAGATCAAGATGAATCAGGTAAATCTGTAGATCAAAAACTTTATAGAGGTATGATAGGATCTTTACTGTATCTTACTGCAAGTAGACCTGATATTATGTTTAGTGGTGCATGTGTGCTAGATATCAGGCTAATCCTAAAGAATCACACCTAGCTGCAGTTAAGAGAATTTTTAAATACTTAATAGGAAACTAAGAATATAGGGCTATGGTACTCTAAAGAATCTAGCCTAAACTTAATAGGATACACAGATTCAGACTTCGCTGGATGTAAGCTTGATAGAAAAAGTACCAGCGGGTCTTGTCAATTTCTAGGAGAAAACCTTATCTCATGGTTTAGCAAGAAACAAAACTCGGTTGCATTATCCACTGCTGAAGCTGAATATGTGGCATCCGGAGTTGTTGTGCTCAAAATCTTGTGGATTAAACAAACAATTAGAAGATTATGGCATTAAACAAGATAAAATTCCCATTAATTGTGATAATACAAGTGCCATAAATCTAACTAAAAATCCAATTCAACATTCAAGAACTAAACACATTGAGATAAGACATCACTTCATAAGAGATCATGTATTGAATGGTGATGTGACACTCCAATTTGTTTGTACTGATAATCAATTAGCAGATATTTTTACAAAACTCCCTAAGTGAAGAGAGGTTTAGTGTGCTTAGGAGGGGATTAGGAGTGATTGATCCATCCTAGTGGTGGTTTTTCACTAGAATAATTGATTTTGATGATTACAATGTGGTTAAAATAGAGTTTCTTTTCAATGATCATCAAATCAGATCATAATTAGGTGATTTTCCCTCATTTGGCACGATTATAGCATGAGTTTTAGGTGCGTGCCAAAGTTAGAGACGACTCGAGTAAGTTTCAGAGCCGGCTCCTAAGGGGGAGTCGACTCGCGCATTTGCGGGAGTCGACTCGCAAAGATGGCAGCTGAGGGGAGTCGACTCGCACATTGTCGGGAGTCGACTCGAAGTCTACAGGCGCATAAGGAGAGTCGACTCGCGCATATTCTGGAGTCGACTCGAGGTCGAGTCGACTCGCGACTCAGGGGAGTCGACTCGCAGTCGGGATCCGACTTTTTAACCCTAGGTTTGTCGTTTCGCAAACACTTTTCTTTCAAGCCGCCACTGTTCAAAAAGCCCTAGAGCCGACTCCTAGGTCGTCCCCGATCGTCTCCAACCTCTGTTCGGTCGATTTTTCACCGGTTCTTAGGGTTTCGTCCGTTCCTAGGTCGTCTCCTGTCCGTCCCGAGTCTCCTCCGTCGACCTTTCTCCGTCCTTTAGGTGTTTCTTCCCATTTAGGTCAAGATGCCTCGTAAGACCGTGGTTAGGAAGAGGTCCCGTCCCGAGGCCGGTCCCGAGCGGCGCTCCAAGGCGCGGCACGATCCCGCGAGGGAACCACCTCCGGCTCGTTCCCGCCTAGGGCGGTTCCCGCAAGGCCGTTGGCCGGGAAGGCCGTCACCACCGGGAGGTATGTCGACTTTGACTATCTCTTCCGGGAAGGGTTCACCATAGGTGATAGGCTTAGAGCCCAGGGCCTAGAGTACTTCCTCACTTTGGACCTTCCCACTTACCCTGGCCTTGTTCAAGAGTTTTATAGTACCGTCCATCGGGAGATGGAGGTATCGAGGGCACAGTAGTAGTGTCCCTGTGCGTGTCACGGAGGATCTCATTGCCCACATCCTCCACCTTCCATTAGTAGGGGTGGCTCCCGCACACCCTGAGGATAGAGTTGAGGCCCTTACGGTCGTCTTAGGGCATCCACCTCAGTCCCCCCTAGACGAGGTATCTGCTAGCTCACTTCCTATTGAAGTGAAAATCCTTTTGAGTATTCTGGTCCAGGTCCATCTTCCCTAAGACAGGAAGATTTGATTTTGTAAATGAGAGGGACCTAGCTATTATGTCTTACATTCTTTCAGGACACCCCAGTCAACTTTCCCAAACTCATCTATAGGTATATGTGTGAGCCCCTAGATAGACCTAGGCCTCACCCTCCCATACGGCATGAATTTTTACTCTTCTCTTTAGGGAGTACGAGATTCCCATTTCCTGAGAGGGAACCCTCTCGTGCATTGCGATGGACAGATCGCTTGTGTACGGGGACCATGCACAGGATGGGGTTTCGGAAGAGAGAGGGGGTATGGGTTAGGAAGTCTACCCTCACCGCTCAGACCACCAGACCTTCACCCAGTCCTGAGCCCGATTCAGACTACCCAGACCTTCTAGACCATCCAGACCTTCCATCCACTCCTCCTGCTCCTACCACCTCGCCGGACCTTCCTCCTCGGCACCACCCTCTATGGGGGTCCGGATTGATCCTGAGCAGCTCCGGGAGCTGCGACAGGAGATAGTCAGAGAGGTGAGGTATGAGCTGCTTCGGGAGCTTCGAGGTGCGGTGCCTGCTCCCACTCCTGCACCGTATCTTCTCAGTTGGTCCCTTCTTGACAGCGTGACTGACATGACGGCTCATGTACGGGAAGAGATCTACAAATGTCCGGAGTTTGGTCCAGGCCCAGTTCCACAGCATGAGTGAGGTCACGAGCTCCACTCGACAGATGCGAGAGGAGATAGGTCGTGACTTGCACACCACCACCGAGGGGGGCCGAGCGCTTGTCGAAGTGTACTCATCGACAAGCTGGACGCACTTCAGACATCGGTGACTGAGCTTCAGGCGTCGGTGACAGAGCTCTCCACTACACATAGCAGAGCCACCACGTCTATCATCACACAAGCTTGGCCATGTCACAGATGCAGTCACCCTCCTCATGGAGCAGAGCCGATTGAGAGGAGGAGCACCATCCTCGAGAGGAGGAGCCACATCCTCGAGAGGAGGAGCCACATCCTCCAGAGGAGGAGATGCATCCTCGAGAGGGGAAGCTTCATCCTCGAGGAGGACATAGATGTGTTTGAGTTTCTGTTTTGTATTGTTTTACTTTACCTATTGTATGCTCAAATCTACTTCAATTCATATCAATACAATGAGTAGACATCTTATCTTCAATTATGTGCCATTTGATGATTTGGTTTGTGCCATTGATTGTGGTTGATTACCTCCTTTTTGGTATGATGACAAAAAGGGGAAGAAATTATGTATAAATGTGTAAAAGGGGGAGAAATATGAAAAAAATATGTAAAGAGAAATCAATAGAAATAAATAAAAAGATAAACTCTTAAAAACACACACAAATTTGTTCTAAGTGGATTCGGTACCTCGAGGCTCATTATCTCTCTTTGGGGCTCCTAATGGAGTAATCTCCAGAATCTATTCAAGGGATATTCAGAGATTAGCTGAATCCTACTCAAGAACAAATTGACAGATTTTCCCCTCTAAAAACAAAAAATTCAGTTCAAAAAACTTCAAAGCATTAAAAAGAAATTCAGAGAATCAAAACATAGGTTGAATGCATATGTTTGAGGGGGGAGAATCTGAATTTTAATCAAGGCTAAATCATTAATGACATATAAGCCAAACAATGATTGCATATATGAAGGCTTTATATAATTCCAAATGAAAGGGGGAGCTTTTAACTCCGAAATTTGTTTGTTTCACTCCTTTCAAACTTGGATAAATTAAATTATCAGACATTTGAATTCATTTATGGATTTTATTTCATTATTTATTGAGCAAGTCATTTTACAGTATACTCAAAGTTTTGTCATCATCAAAAAGGGGGAGATTGTGGAGTGATTGATTAAAACCCCATTTGATTTTGATGAGCTCAAAGCATTTTGAGTATTCTTGTGATTACTAATGAATTCAATTGAAGTGTTTCAGTGAAAATCCTGTCCAAGTGTCTCTAGATTTGGTTCATAGTATTTTGGATAAGTTAAGAAGTCTGCTGAACCAAAGTCTGAGATCGAGTCGACTCCCGAGTATCACGAGTCGACTCCAAGCGTATCAAGTTCACTGGCACGAGCTCGAGTCGACTCCAGACTAGTACGAGTCGACTCCGACTGAGAACAGAAAGAAGAACAGAAAGCCTCATTTCAGAACCTGTCAAACGAGTCGACTCCTGAAGTGCGCGAGTCGACTCCAATGTTCAACGAGTCGACTCCAGGGTAGTAAGAGTCGACTCCAGAGGTACACAAAGAAAAGGTCAGAGAGCATTTTAATGGACTCTGAGATTCGAGTCGACTCCCGCAATACGCGAGTCGACTCCCGAGACTGTGCGACCATTCGACAGACAGAAAACCATGTTACTTCGCCTCTGAGATTCGAGTCGACTCCCAGACAGCTCGAGTCGACTCCAAGACAAGCTTCACGTCAAAAGGCAGGAAGACCAACTTTCGGAAACTGAGAGCCGAGTCGACTCCAAGGAAGTTCGAGTCGACTCCAAGACTGGATGAGGCCAAAAGACAGAGATCGGGAGTTCGGGGCTCTGAGATTCGAGTCGACTTCCAAGGACAGTCGAGTCGATCTCGAGTGGAACAAAAATTCAAAATTGGATCCACGGACTTTCTGTGGATGAGCCTGACTCCAAATTTGCCAGTCAGCTCCAGAAGTTGGCGAGTCGACTCCGGTCAGACGAGTCGACTCCCCAGTCGTGACTGGCAACTTTAATTCAAATTTGGAACAGTTGCCGAGTCGACTCCGGAAAAGCTTGAGTCGACTCCCCGCTACAGCCGAGTCGACTCCTGATCGCGCGAGTCGACTCCAACCCACCAACGGTCATATTGTCAGGCTGCGCAGAGTGTCGCAGAACGGACAGAAAAAGCAGTGTAACGGCTATTTCCCGTGGGGGGTTGGCTTAAATAGCCACAGAAGACTGTAGCAAGGTAGAGAACAACCATTTCCACTCCAAGCATTCAAGCTTTCAACTCTGCAACTTGTTCTTCAACGAAAAAGAGGGAAGATCTGCAATAACTGCATCCAACTACATCTTCTCCAACATTAAAAGCTTCCTCCTCCTGCATTCAAGTCGACCACTCTTTCAAGAGGGAGACCAGAAGTTCAAGAAAGCCATTCCTCATCTCCGATCTAAAAGCGTTTGAGGCTTCTTAACTTCATTATTGTTCCATATTGTTTTTAATCTGCTTTTTTGAGAAGCTGTTTCTGTTTTCTTTTACACACTGTATTTACTGGTTCAATCGGAGGATTGAATCAAGGTGGATTAAGGTTGGTTGGTGAGCCAAGTTAAAACCAACGTGTGTAAGGGTTTGATTGTGAGCCCGGAAAAACAATCGGGGTTGGTTCTAGTCGGTGAGCCTGGAAAACCGACGAGTTCGTTGTGAGCTCGTAAAAACAAGTTTGGTTGTGAGCTTGCAAAACAACCGGCTGTAATCCAAGGGGGTTATAGTGAAGTTCCCAAGAGGACTTGGGGAGTGGACGTAGGAGCAGGGGTAAGGCCCGAACCACTATAAAACTCTGTGTTTGCATTGGATTGTCTCTTCTCTTCTTCCTCTCACATCACTCACAGCACTTTAGCATTAATTAATAACTTGCAATAGTTTTTAATTAATCATCATAACGTTTTAATTATCCAAATTAATTTAAACCCCAATTCACCCCCCCTTGGGTTGTCTATCTGGGCAACAGACTTATTGCCTTGATTGCATGATTCATATTCTTGCCTTAAACATGCGTCTTGAATGAAAATCAGGGTACATAAGGGAGAGAAATATTTAGTATCATTATTGCTTTGTGCGTAATGTTTCATTATCTTGCAACCTTTTTAAATGTTGTCAAAAAGGGGGAGAAATATCTGAGTATATGCTTATAATGCTTTATGTGTTGATTATGGTTAAGTTGGATTAAATCTAAAGCATTATCATGAAGTATGTTTAAAGATACATATTTCTACTTCATGCAACTTAGCTTACATTAGTTCTAGAATTAATCTATTTTATATTGCATATACTCCAAGTTTTGTCATCATCAAAAAGGGGGAGATTGTTGACCAAAGATTGATTTTGATGCTCAAAAAATCTTGAAGTATAATTACAATGGTTGTGTTGCAAGAAGAAAAGATAATTTGTTTTGCAAGAAAATTGTAAGTTGAAAGAATGCAAAAGGCCTCAAAAGTTTCTCAAAAAGTTGGAAGAAAGCTACACTTCATTGGCCCAAGTTTCAAGTACAAAGAAATCAAGTTGGAGGGTCAATTCTAAAGAAAAATTCAAAAGAACATCCTCGAGTCGACTCCTTGAAAGGTTAGAGTCGACTCTGCCACTTTGGAATGCCATGGCACAGCGCTACAATGCTCGAGCCGACTCTAGCTATAGTTAGTCGACCCAGCTACAGTGCCGAGCCACTCCTACTATTCGAGCCGACTCTCTCTCAGTCAGGACAGAAAGCAGTTTTCAGCGCTACAGTGCTCGAACCGACTCAGCTACAGTGCTGACCTCCAGCTATAGTGCTCGAGCCGACCCAGCTATAGTAGCCGACCCAGCTACAGGTGCGAGTAGACTCCTATTTACGAGCCGACTCCTACTTCAGCCGAGTCGACTCAAGGTCTGCGCGAGCGACTCGAGCACGCTGGAAAGCATAACGGCTAGTTTTTTCATAACGACTCCCAACGGCTAGTTTTCATTCTTTAACGCTCTATTTCCGTCTCTAACGGCTAGGAGAAGCTTTCCACATATTCTTAAGGCTATAAATTCATGGAAACACCACAAAACAAAGGGAATGAAGAGCTCCATTAAGATCAAATCTTTTCAGAACTCCAAAAGAGAGAGCATAACGCCAAATCCACAAAAAGGGGCAAATATTTTGAGCAAAGAGGAGAGCTATTCAAGGTTAGGATTAATCAAAAGCATCCACCAAAGAGCCCTCAAGATCACATCCTCAACCTCAATCAATTGGTGAAGAGCTTCAAAGATCAACCACTACACCAATCCGAGTTTGCTCTCTTTTTCATTTTGCTTTAAATCTTCAGCCATAACTCTAGTGTACTTTAATTTTTTCAATTCTTGCACCTGTTAAAGGTTCTTCAAACCTAAATTGGAAGTTGTTAAATTAGGAGGATTCAACAAAGAAAAGGTTTTTAGTTGTGAGCCTTAGGGAAACTAACTGGGTGTTTTGTAAGCTCGGAAAACAAACGTTGTAAAGATTTTGGTTAGTGAAGCCTATGGGAAACTAACTGGGTTTGTTTGTGACCCGAAAAAACAAACGGTTATAGGTTTGGTTGGTGAGCCGAAAAAACCAACTGGTTGGATTGCGAGGCCCGGAAAAATAATCGGTTTGGTTCTAGTCGGTGAGCCTGTGAAAACCGACCGAGTTCGTGTTGATCTCGTGAAAACAACAAGTTGGTTGTGAGCTTGTAAACAACTTGACTGTAATCGGTGGAATTATAGTGGAATTCCCAAAAGAGCTTGGAGAGTGGATGTAGGTGCTTGGGGTGCACCGAACCACTATACATGCTTTGTTTGTATTGTTTTCCTTGTGCATCTTGCTTTGCTTTTATACTTACATAGTGTAGTTGCTCTAACTTAACTTTCCACTGTTTTACTTGTAATTGCCTAGAGCTTAAGAAGATAACACTTTATCATTCCGCTGCATTCAATTCAAAATAAATTTGGGAACATAAATATTTTAGAAACCCAATTCACCCCCTCCTCTTGGGTTGTCACGTTGGGCAACAACTTTACCATTGGTCCTGCCACCGCATAACGCTGTCCGAGTATCTGAACTAGTCTTCAACCCTCCCACTGGGGGTATGCATGCACCGATGTCTTCACTTCGACCAACCCTATGGAGGCATGGAGTTGGGGACCATTTTACCGTACTTGTCCGGAAGGTCTCTAACTCGGTGCTATGCTAGGGCAATCTCCGAGTGACGTGGAAGATGTTCTAGGGGTTCATGCTCCCTAGCCATGTGGAGGACCTACGACGGAGGCCATTAGAAAGCATGCTCACCTGTCCTATCACACTGCCATTGAGGTAATTAGATTGGTTCTTGTTGGGTGGCCGCACTCCAACATGAAACAACGAAACACCCAAATGAAAAAGTTCTTGGCCATAACGTATCTGACGGGGGATCCTCCGATGCCTAAGTCAATGGTACATAGAACAGAAGAAGGTTCTTTTTCAGTCTGTTAGAGCATTGTTTTTTTTATATGTCACCTCCTGAGTCTCCTCTTTGTTAATTGTTGGGTCGAGAAGCTTACCTATCACTAAAGAATAAGGGCACATGGGCCGACTAGAATGACTGACTTGGATACAACCTGGATATTAGGCGTGAATTCTCATATACGGATGACGTCCTGCCTATCACATTAGTAGAATTAGTGATCATGGAGCCCCAATTAGGATGCAGTCAACCATAAGGAGCTCATAATATGCAAATACGACTCGTGCGGTGTTAGGCCTGCTAAATGGCTGCTTCTGATCAATCATGTGCTAGCACTGTGGTGAAGTTTGATTTGTTGGCCTTTCCAGTTGTGCCCCATCAGCTTACAGCCATACCATTTCTTTCGGTTCACTCATCCAGGTGCAAAATCAACATGCGTCCGTTGTGGAATCTTTGAATCCATGCTCCGTCAAACTTTTTGGACACTATTTCGCTGTTCCTTTTTTTCTCTGGGAACATCTATAAAATATCTCCGGCTCTTTTGGCAGTAAGCCCTCTGCGCTGCCTGGGTTCTCTTCCGGCCCAAGAGCTCCCGTTGTTTCGGGATTCGACTCCGTCGGAGACTCCTTGCCCTTTTCGAGCGAGCCCTTCCGTTTATAGGGTTTCCTGTCACCAATTTTAGTTCTCGGACGTTTTCCGGGGCATTTTGTGGAGATTCTTCCCATGGGTAACCGGTTTTTCCAATCTCCACAATTGTGCTAGTTTTTCTTTTTCTTTTTTCTTTGAATCAGTTTTCTTTTATTACCAAAAGTTTTTAACATGTGATTCACCTCATTGAAACGCAGAAAGTAAATCAGGCTATGGCGCTTGGATTTTTTTAAAATCATTTTGTTCTCCTGCCTTTTTTTGAGGGAAGGAAACAAACCAACCTATGTTTTTACTGTTATCCGGAGACTGCTATTATCCATTAGTCTGTCCTCGGATATTTGATTTTATTATTATTATTAGTTTGATCTCCTAAGTGTAAAAATGTATGATCTCTTTTTTTTTTTACTTTTTAAAGAAAAAGAAAATTTTTCATTTTACTTAACTTTGAGTTTCTCCTTTGGTACGCAGTCGCCAACCTGGAAGTTCTTCCTTTGGGCCACAGCGTTCTGATAAGATATTACTATGACCGTGATTCTTTTGCCGGGACGCCAAGGATGTTGTGTGTGTAAGAGCGAACCTCAGGGTTTGTTCAGGTTTCTCAGCTGGTTTGGGGCCTCAAGGCGAACCTTTTCAGCTTCAAACTGGGAGGCTTTATGCATACTTATTATTCCCGAGCAAGTTTTATGTTTTTTCCTTTTATCATATAAGTCCATCTAGGCTGGCCCTATGTGTTTTATTCTTCAGGGCTTATGGCATGCTTTCTCCTCATGGTGGATTATGAGCTTGACTGTTTAAGCAAATTTGATAGTCAAATGCCAGTTTTTCTGGTGTCGTCTCTGATGTTAAGATATGCCTATGTTAATGTTCTATCTTAGACAATGATTTGTACATTCCCTATGCCCCAATGCTCGTATCTCCAGACTTACAACTTTTTCAGTGACAAGTGCATGATTTTGTAGTTTTCTGATGATATAACTCAATTTTTATTAGAATCCCTTAATAACAAGAAAGTGTATTTAGTCTTAGCAAGAGGGATTGTAATACCAAAACGAAATCTGGTGGGTGGATATAGATTTGTTCTTATTGAACCATCCAAAAACAACCTTGTCAATTTGCCGCTCATGTGGGTTGCACTTTGCTTCGCTTTTGCTTTATTTACATGAAGCAAGATTTGAGAAGACATACACCTGAAATAATTTGAACAAGAAAGTGCCTATGGGAAAGGGTGTGTTCATGAGATTCTGACAACATTTCAAAGTAGATGTGTCACCATAGCAGAAGATGTCAACTGGTGAGCTCTTTTAAGTTGCAGTCTGTTGGCATAGATGACCTTTGCTAATATCTGTTGACGGGAATATTGAAGTCTGTTTGTGGTATAAATAAATTTTTAGGATACCATCTTCAAATTTCTGATCTACCTCACCCGAGTTAAGCCTTTAAAAAAAGTTTTGTACTGTGTATATGCTTATTGGCCTAAAGTATTTGGTTTGAAGGCCTTTACTTTTGGACCAAGGTTTTAGCCGAACTGGAATTGGGACTCGTGTCGGCCGGCTATCGGTTCGGTACGGAGTGAATTGGACAGTTCACCCCAGTTCAATAGACCATGATTCAATCCTTTTAAAGAGGTGGGGGGCCTGAATCGGTTTCAAACAACGGTTTGCACTAGTTCCACTCCCAAACCGCCTGTTTGTTGTGGTTCGGAGTGGTTCTGGAGGGGAAAAATTTCGAAATTTAGGGCCGAACCGACTTGGTTTCCCACCAGTTTGGTTTGGTATAGGGATGAACTAGGTGGTTCGGCCCGGTTCGGCAATACCTTATTTAGACTTTACTTTGTTTTTCTGTCGTCTCCTAGGGAAGTTGGATTCGTGATGCGACATGTAAGATTCAAAATCTGCTTCATTTCTTGACTGAGATTTGTAATTGGCTTCATGAACCTTGACGCCTCAATTTAGCATTGGATCTGCAAGGTTTTTTTTCTCTTTTATTGCTGAAAGAGATTGAGAAAATATTACAAAAAGAGGCTCCACCCTACCCCCCTCCCCCAAAGGGGGAAAACTCAAAAAGTGTACTATCACCCTTATCATGGACTAACACAGGCTATTCTTGAAGCACCTTTGCATTCATTTAGGGATTTTTCAAATTGTTGCCCGAGCTCCATTTCGGCTGCCTCTCCACAATATGGCTTTTCATGAGCTGACATATGCCATATAAACAAAATAGATGCATACGTGTACTTATATATGTCTGTGTTTGTATAAATAAATAAATGAAAATTTAGAATGATGATGCTGGTTAGAAAGTAGATATGTGCTGATCATCATTCTTCCTCTATTTTTATGTTTTTTTAAATTCAAAAATAGAAAAGAGAGGGGAGAAAATGGGGAAAATAGTAACCAATCATACAAATTCCCTGATATCTGATCTTCAAAAATGATTATATATATATATATATTTATGTATGTATGTATATATAATGTAGATATACTTGTGTGTATACACAGACATATGTATATATGCATGCATGCATGCATATAACTCTGTGTATGGTTGTATATAATTCTTCTAATTGCATGATGAAGTTTTGCTGCAGACAGTTTTGCTATAGTCAAGCTTCATATGATGATGCTCTTGATTTTGCAAAGATTGTTGGGCTCTATCAGGGTGGTAAAACAAATATTGGATTGCGAAACATAATCTTCTCAATCCAGAAAGAGAAGAAAGGTTGGTGGAAGCGACTGCTGAAGTCAGAGGAAAAACCTGCTCCTTATATTAAGGTTGATTGGAATAAATGGTGTGGATGAGGATGAATGAAGAGTCTGCCTTGTGTAAGTATATCTTAGAAAAATACTACATGTGTATTTATTAGCATTGGGCTCGTTATTCTCACCTGCTAGCTCATATGTAGATGGGACATGTGATCACCTCTGGATATGGGCAAGTCATTCTAATTTATGTTTACTGAATGTTTGTTGGGTTCAAGGATGTGATGCTTTTCAATTAGTGAGGGCCTGAGGCAGCTTTGCTTGTTCTCAGTGTACTTATCAAGGCTGATGTGTAGAGAGGTGGCACATTCTTGAAAATCACTTATGACTCTGGATTTCAGCTTGCATTAATCTTTTTCAAAAGCTTACTGAATTAAGAATTGGCTTGAACATTATTTAAAAATATTTGGTGGTTAACCCTTTTGAGACTCATATCAGATGCCTAAAATGTACATAACATGCAATTTTGCTCAATATTAGAGTTAAAAAAAAGTTGATTCTCTAGTATTTTGGGATAATCTTTCACCTTTTTTATTAAATAGTGACAGATGAACCTCTACCACCAACCACTGGTTGAGTACTTTATGCAATAATCATTTGGAAATGGCCTCTATATAAGTACAATCTATAACATGTGGCCTGTTGATTGTTGCATCGTTCAATGTTGTTCTTTCCATCCATAGATCTCATGCACATGCTGGAGAGTTGCATGATTTTTGTCCTGATACTTCTGTTACTTGATATACATATATCTGATCTACATTTAATTATAGAGTTGTTGTCACCATGGGATATCTTGAAGTGAATTTGGAATAATAATAGTACACAAGTTTAGCAAGTACTGATATAGTCCTTATCTGCATGAAGAAATTATTGTTCCTCAATCCAAGCAAATGGTTGTTCCCTTTATTTTGTTCTTGTTTCGTGGTATAATTAGAAGGAATAGTTGTTCCAACTAAATCCATCACGGATTTTATCCATGGACTTCCAACTATGAAAATGTCTACTAATCCTATTTTATTGTTACTGGGACTGTATAACCAAATTTTTTTTAATTTGGAGAAGCCTAGCCAGTGTACATTGAACTTACCTTTGGGTTGTCTTTGGTTCTTGGTGTATTTCACTTGTGACCTTGAGTGACAGCTTATATGATTTATGTGGTAACTAATTGCTTGGAAGGTCATGCTGAGTAAAAAAAAGGGAGGTTTGCATATATACTTTAATATGTCTTATTGCATATTTTCTCCTTGAAAGTTTCAAATTGCACAAATATCCCTTTGCTTAGATATTTTTGCAGCAATGCCCCTGCCATCATTGTTGGATGTCAAGACATCTAAAATCTGAAATTTTGAGATAAGTGACAAAAAAACCCTTTTGCATAATACCCTTGCAAAAGTGTGCCAATATACCTTTCCAAAAGCTCTCCAACAAATCATATAGTTGATATTGACCATTTGGGAGTCCATAGTCTTGCACAATTACCCTCCAGAAACCTATCTAATATACAAGATGCTTTTGTAAATTAAAGTTGTCATTGATTTAAGATTAAATAATAGTATTTGCATTGCATTTCAATTGAATTAAATGGAAAAGCTATACATGCTCGCTGATATAGTTCAATCAGTTCAAGTTTTGTACAAAGTACAAGGAAAAAGTAATACAAAAAAATTGTACTAACTTCACCCCTTAAAAAAAAAAAGAACTAGTCAATATACAACTTCATGATTTACTGAAACTGAAACTTACATAGATAAAGTAAAGCTAAACTTAGCTAATGACAAAGATCTGATCATTAACAGCCATAAAAAACAGTCCAAGGCAATCAAAATGCACCGTACCAAACTTGATTCTACAACATAATCATGTTAGTAGTCGAACTTCAGATCCTGTTAGTTGACATAACCCTGTAAGTATATTAATTAAGGAATTTGCAACTACTACCTGATCATATAATAGATGTAACATTAGATTTATGTCCAAGCCTATAAAAATTAACCGTAAGCTTGGTCATCTACCTGTAGCCATAGTCTTGTTGGTAATCAAACATCAGATTTTTAGAACCTGATCCAATGAAAATCATTTCAGTAACCCTGTGAGAACATTAATGTATAGCCATACAGCTCAAACTGTATCATTGTGGGCAGCAGATGCATTCATCAAGTCTATATCAGTATCTACTGTTACAAATTTCCTTGGTTGGGAATTTTTTAACCAAGTTCCCTGTTTCAACCCCGACATGAGTAGATATTCACATTCTCATGATCTCTAGCATTGCATAACAGTCAAGAGTCTAGCACCCCACACGTCTTTCCCAAATAATACTTCTTGTTGGATGAGTTCTTCGCTTGTTTATATAGCCTCCATATTAGAGTCAATCTTATCTCCATTTCAGAATGCTATCTAGGGGGCCAGAGGATCAATTACCTTATGACAATGAGGAATAGATTATTGAGCACCGAATTAAGCCATAAACTAAATATAGGGGTAACCACTAGCAATGCTAATCTTGTATCTCATACAAGACAGAGTAAACCAATTTCTATATGTACTTCTAATTCGTCATGGAGTCTAACTAGCATTTTAGTTACTACAGCCAACTAGTAACTACACAAGGTAATGCAAAGACAGAGGGAAAGCATACTTGACGGATAATGCAAAAACATCTAAGATGACTAGCAAGCAGATCTAACTGACACAAAAGGCAGTACAAGAACCTCAGCTAACGAAAAAAGAGGCAAAGCATGCTGAAGTCTATTATTACATACAAGCAAACTAACATGAGCTATAAAAGACCGGAAGGCAGAGCATCTTAATTTGAAAAGCTAAGCATGTTAGTTAGGAGGCAAGGCATCTTAAACCAAACATCTAGGAATAGCACGGAATCCATAACCACTATCTAGATTACTACATGTTCCTAATTATCTCAAATGAAGTCATAACATCCTAAATGACCTAGCATACAGGTAGAGGCTATAATTCAGGGTCTATGTTATAATAACCATAATAATCACAATCATCTAACCCAAGGTCTGCTGAACGGGGCCGGTTCAGGCAGTACTGAACTGACCCGGTGTGAAACCGGGTTGGTTCGCTATTTAAATTCGGTTTCCGTCTCTACGGGCTGGAACCGCAAAGGGACTGGCTGGCACCGATTCTTTTCGGGCTGAAATTAGTCGGAACTGGTTGCTTTGATGCCGACTCGGTGCGAACCAGTCGGTCCGCATCGAGTCAACCCGGTTTCGAACCGAGTTGACTGTGGGCACTGTGGCATTATTGCGGCCATTGTGGTATTATTGCCACAGTGCCATTGTTGGCACTGTGGCCTCAAGAGCCTTTAAAAGCCACATCCCGGCGTTGGGAAGGCCCGAGAAGACCATCCCAACGGAATTTGACATCTTCTTTCCAAAAAAAGCTATAGACAACACCGATTCAGACTATCGGAAGGAAGAGCCAAGGCTAAATAAGATGTGCTTCCTCTTCTTTATCTTCTTTTTTGGGGGAGGCTTGAAAAAAATAGCATAAAAATTGCAAATAAAAGGAGATCAAGCCAAATATTTTGATTTGGGCTTGACTTTTTTTATATGTTGTAGATCTATGGACGATGTACATGCTGACATAAAATTTTTCATTTTTGGATTATATATAATTTTTAAAAATTAAAATATATTTTTGGATAAAAAGAATAAATTTTTTAAAATTAAATTAAAAATTATAAAATCAGAAACGTATTTAGGGGCATACAAGCTACTCTCTATAAAAATTTGGTGTCCATTCATTCTAGTTTTGATGCGATCATGCGCATAGTAGCCTAGGCCCTAAATTTGAAAAAATTGAGAAATAAGTAGTCTTTTATGCATGTCTGAGGGCCTAGAAAAATATATGTAGCATCCATTATTGGGTTCTACATGGATCTAAGCTGAAATTAATTTTTAAAATATTAATATTTAAAAATTAATTTTAAATAAAGAATAATATAAAATATATAATTACTATCAAATATGAAAAATTAGTGGTACATATTACATAATTCAGAAGTAATTTTGAGGTAGAAATCATATTTTTCTGAATTTATGATATATAAATATTTTAAAAAATAAAATTATTAAAAATATATAAATAAATAAAAAATGAAAAATTGGGGTTATGTATTAGATAAACCTGATATATTTTTTGAGGTAAAGAAATATCACCGTCTATTAATATTTTGCTAGTTTTAAATAATTAATAAACTGACGTAGCTGATTTCAGAGCAGCGAAGGAGAGAGTTGCCAAGAATAAGGCGGAGGTGGACTGCCGAGCGAAAGAGCCATCTTTTATCACTCTAGAGAGTTAGAGGAGGCGTCCGCTCTGGATAATGAGGCACAAATTCAGGCTGCCATGGAGGCGAGCCTGGATGATTAGTGACAGCTGGATGAGGTGGCCCGCTATAGGACGTGATTTCAGCCTTCGTACTACGAGTCGGGCTCTGGTTCTGTGAGCAGTAGGGTAGATCCAGAGTTCAGAAGGAGCTCTTCAGTTAGGAAGGCCGTCAGTAGAGGCGGTGGCCGGATTGTATCTATGCTGGAGGCCTTTAGTAGCCAAAAGAAAGTCATGCAGAGAGATTCCACTTGGAGCAGCAATCCATGATTTAAATTCACATGCCTTTTTCAATTAGAGATTCGACAGCAGCAGAGAGTTGACTCAATGCTGGTTCCACTTTAGCCACATCCCAGCGAATGTGGCAAACAATACGTATTACAGATCTGTCATTTCCGCATAGAGACTGCCGGTCTCGGTGTAGATCCTTTAGGCCTAAAGAACATCTGTGGTGAGCTTCTTGATAGTAATAAGGAGATAGAAAAATGGATTACCTTCTATAAGAGCAAGTGGCTCACAGATGGACTAATTGTGATGTGTGATGGTTGGACCGGTCCTATCAAGCAGAGCATCATCATTTTTTTGACATACTGTGATATGAAGACTTTCATCCACAAGTCGGTTGATGCTTCTAATCAGGTGCACGATGCTGTGTACATCCTCAAACTTATGGAGGTAATTGATCGGGTAGGAGAGGAGAATGTCGTGTAGGTCATCACTAATAATGGGCCACAATATAAGGCTGCTGGAAAGATCTTGATGGAGTGGCGGCCATATTTTCTGAACTCCATGTGCTGCACATTGTATCAATCTCATATTGATGGACATTGCGAATATTCGTAAGGTGCAGCAGACAGTGGGGATAGCCCAAACCATCATCAGGTATATTTATAAGCATATCTGGGTCCTTTCACTGTTGAGGAGGTATGCAGTAGAAAAAATTTTGAGACCAGAAGTCACATGGTTGTTACCAACTACATTGCACTTGATAGCCTTCTTGAGAAGAAAGCAGCCCTACGTCAGATGTTTATGAGTTCCGAGTAGCAGAAAAGTAGATATGCCCAGCACGACACTGAAGGAAGCAGTGTCGAAGATTTAGTGACAAGGCAGACATTCTGGCAACGGGCTACTGCGATAGTGAAGGCTATCAAACTATTGTATGAAGTGCTTCAGGCTGTAGATAGCGGGAGCTACCTCTAGATGGGCTTTCTGTATCACATAATGTAGAGGGCAAAGGCTCAGATTATGGAGGCAGATCTAACCCATGCCCGGAAGTACATCGACATCATTGAGCGGCAGTGAGACTACCAAATGGGTAGGAACTTGCATCTAACATGTAAGCAAGAATATTGAATATTAAACTGCTTCTGTACTTGTATAATTTTACTAAGATGGTCTCCTCTATGTGCAGCATACTATCTGAACCTTCGGTTCTAGTACAGTATAACTGGAATTGGTATGGATCAAGGTTTGCCGAACCGGCCGGTTCGGGCTATAACAGACCGGTCTGTCCTGTAATCGGTACGGTGGAGTAGTGAAAACCGGTATAGGGCCGAACCCAGCCGGAGTCGGAGAAAAAAAGAGAGAGAGCGAGGAAGAGAGGCAGGGAGGAGAGGCCTCCGCCGCCCGTGGAGGGCTACGGGGGGCTGGTGGAGGCCGAAGGGGGGCGGCGGAGCCCGCAGGGGCGTGGCGGAGGCCGCGGACGCGGAAAAAAAATTTAAGAATTTTTAAGTGAAGTCGGCAAATTCGTTGCCGACTTCACTTAAAAAATTTCTAAATTAAAAAGTTTGAAAAATTTTAAGTGAAGCCGGCAACCGATTTGCCGTCTTACTTAAAAGTCTCTAAATTTTTTTCCAGGGCCGTGTCCCCTATTTCTTTTGAAACAGGGGATGCGGCTGCGGCTTCAGCCTCCGCGGGCTCCGCCGCCCCTCTGCGACCCTCCGCGGGGTGGCCTCTTCTCTCTCCCTCCCTCACCCGCTCGCTCTCTCCTCTTCTTTCCTGGCTTCGGTGGGGAAGAGCTGGCCGGTTCGGTACCGGTTTAAACTGGTCCGAACCGGAACTGTACCGGTCCGATAGGCGATCGGTACGGCGAACCTTGGTATGGATGATGAACTTCTGGCTACTCTGCGTAATGTTATTTAGAAGATGGAGCCTGATTCAAAAGTCGCGACCCTATGTCTAGAAGAGGTAATTTAATTAATATGTATAAGTTAACTGGTATTTTCTATTATTAACATAGTACAATATGATTTTTTTTTACGAACCAAATTATTTAGAGAGGACAGCTATAGCTTTGGATAGCGAGAAGCTGTCTTATGTAAGAAAAGTATGAATCCAGTTATGTTACACATTAGGAGGATATTTAACTGATGTTAGATAGTTACTAATATGATACTATCATAATCTATTTTGTATCAATATTTTTACGGCTACATGATGGATTCATTTGGGCTATCTGCAAAAAAATCTTAAGTGAGTAGCTATCCAGATCCTCTTCCAGACGATCTCTTCGAATAGCTGCGAGCGCAACTGGTCCTCCTTTGCCCTCATCCGCAGCAAGCAGAGGAACTGTTTGACACAGAAGCGCCTCAGTTTGTTTGAGTGTATGTGTTGAATTCACGGTAAGCTAAGTCAATAGAGCACACAAGAGTTCATCGATGCTGAATTTAGACGAATAAATAGATTTTCCAATAAGAGAAGAAACCTGACCTGTGCTGGGGCGACAACTAGAAGTGCGGTCGTGGCAAGTGGGCTCTTCAATTGGCTCAACAGGGCTTGATCATAGCAGCTTGGTGGACCTGAACTTGGCAGCTCTGAAAGATGTGGCAGGCCTGACGACAGTGGCCCGTTTACATAGAAGAGAGGGGCCTTCAGGTTGTGGGCCTGATGGAAAGTGAAAGGAGGGGCGATGGGCCTGGCAAGGGGGAAAGACCGTGTGGGCTTGCTAAGAAGAGGGGGGGTTGTTGCGTGGAGTGGGCCTGATGAGAGGGGTGTGCGGTGGGCCTGATGAGAGGGTTGGGGATCGGTGGAGGGCATGATGAGCCCGTTGGATTAGAAGTGAAGGGGGGGCCTATTGGGCCCGATGGTTCGGGAAGGGGTGGATGGGGGTGTGAGTGTGGATGGAAGGGGAGATTCTCCTAGGGTGACTGGGTGCGACGGAAGGGGGAGACGAAGGGGGTGGAGCGAGGCGGAAGGGGGCAGGCTTGCGAGGGGTAGTGGGGAGGCGGCGGAACTCGGGGTTGCTTCCCCTAGGGTTGGTGGAGGCAGCCGTGGGAGCGGCCAGGACGAGGGAGGTGGGGTGGAGATGGAAGCGGCGATGGCGGAGGCGGGGGGGGGGGCAGCGAGAGTGATGCGGCCCTACGGGCGGTCGTGGAGGAAGATAAATAGTAAGTGCTTGACGGCAGAGTTCGGCGACGGGAACCCGAGATAGGTCGAGGGTTCCGGGGAAGAAAGAAGGCCAAGGGGCAAGCTTCACGATAATGTGAGGTCCCCTTGGGTCTGGACGACGGAGTTCGGGCGGAGGCGGAAGTGGCCAAGGGGAGACGGCGAGGCGGCGCTTAGGCGGCGATGGCGGAAATGGAAACGAAAGGAGGAAGAAGATGAACAAGTATTTTTCTTTTTCTTTCTTTTTTCTTTTTTCTTTTTTCTCTTTTTTTTTCTTTTCTTTTTTTTCTTTTTTTTTAAATTGGGATTCGATAGGGTTCGGGTTAGCGGGCACGACTCACTTCGGATATGGATTTTTTTTTAGCTCGACTAGATTTGGGTTAGCGAGCGATCCGTTCCGATAACCCGCTACTGGTTCGGCTCCTTCGTGGAGGCTTGGGGGGGAGGCAGAGATGGTTACTTGTTACCGCGGCGACGGTCGAGCGAGGAGCCGCGGGTGGCAATGAGGCGGCCGCGAACACGGGGGGGGGGGGGGGGCGGAGGTGCAGCACCGGCGGCCGAACACTGCGAGGAGTTGAGGCGGAACGGCTTTCGGTGCCTTTTCGGCGAAACGACGGTGCTCCACTTCCCGGATCCAATGAAGGACGATGTAGCGGTGCTCCTCTCCGGATCTGGCCATGGGCGGCGGCGGCGGCTGCGGCTAGGGACCAGGCCTCAGAGGAGGTCTTCGTCGAATCGCGGGGCACACAGTCGACACTCTTGGCGATGGTCCTCGCAATGGCACTGGAGGCATCGGACGAAAGGAGGGAAAGGGGAAATCGGGGCTGTCCACGGGAACAGTGAGGCAGGGAATAAGGGTTTCTTTTCTTCTGTGACGGTTCTGGACAGATGCTTTGTTATTGGTGGTGGCTCCTTGCACGGGTGTGAAAGAAGATCTCGGAGCTTTGGCGACGGAAGCAAAGCTCTTGGCTCTGATACCAATGTTGATGCCGGACAGCAGGGAAGAAGAGGGAAGGAGAGAAGAGGAAGAAGAGAGGGAGAGAACTAGGCTTCGCACCTAGCCCTAGCTCAGGATTTCACACCAAGGCTAAAAGAAGAGAATCATAATTTTTTTATTCATAGCATACCCTAAATGATATACAGTCCAACATATTTATAAGCCCTAGAAAATGCAAAAAAGGATCCCTAAAAGGAAATTAATTTCACAAAAATCCTCAAAGATAACAAAATACCAAAATAAGCTCTAAAAGCTATCAAATAACAAAATATCCTAATAAGCCCAAATAAAATAAAATCACTCTAACCACAATAAAACTGGCTGAATCATCCCCTGCGGCGGTTGTAGACCCGAGTGATGGGTGGTCTGGCACTGGTGTCCGCACCACAAATATATCTATATGTATATGTATATTGTTATCTTGTGTGCCTTTCATGGATTCAAGATTGTTTCTATGCCTATTCATTTTTCTTTTAGGCTTAAACAAATAATGGTTAGATTGATGCAGAAATTCTTCAACTGCATCAGTTTGTCAATGACTAGATCTTTCTCATTGATTCTCTATCACACATTGCTTGTGCTGTTGTAATGTACCACATAAGCCCCTATTACCTATGTTTTATTTGTTACTTGTTGATATGCTTCGAAGTTATTTGATGCTGATTGGTTGATGTAATGAAGGTCAAAACTCAACCAAGTAAAATGTCATTTTGAGCTTAGTGTATTTTGCAGTAATTAATTTTTCTTAAATGTTCTCTCTTTCGTGTCCCAAAGGACATGGTGCGTACTATCCAGATGCCTATCCCTGTGATTTTGACTATTAAAGTGTTGTCAGAATGACTAGAAGTTTTTTTTGAAGGGCAAACTAAGCATATCGAGGTTGATTATCAACTTTTTTGATGTTGTTATCTAATTGGACTGCATTCATACCTTGTTTATTAATTATTACATTCGATCACTTCTGCTCAGGGGTGGTGAGGATTCAACATAAGTTGGTACCCAATTTTTTGTTGTTTATGAAATAGAGCAGTTCTTGAAATTCTTTAGTTTGTATCACATCTGCAACCATGTTGACTACACAACATTTATCTTCTGCTTATTAATGTTTTTGATCAGTGAATTGGTGCTTCTACTTATCAGTACTTGTTCTTTTGGCATTTTTCAAGGACCCTATTCTTTGCTAAGTGACTAGTGTGATGGGGATTTCTTTTTCTGGGGTGGATGGGGGGAGGGCGCAAGGGAACAAGTAATTGGAAGAGACCATCAAGTTACAGAAGTTGAGAAAATTAGTTATTCTTGTCATTTTACAGTCATAAGGGCAAAAGTATATAATTCCATTATGTTTTGTTTAGGGGTTTTGGCCAATCATAAGGTGGATACAACTTCCTTGTGCATTGTCCTTTTCGAGTTTAGTGACCTTTTTATCTTCTCAAAATAACAAAAGTTGCGTCTCATGAGCTTATTGAAATAGGAAGCAAAACATGCAAAATGCTAATATTAGGTTTTTTTATTTCCTAAGCTTGTTCCAGAAACTTTCAAAATGAACAAAATTATCTTTGAGAATTTTCTTTCAAATTTTGAATCAGTACTATTTGAACAGGGTAGAATACATTAGTGCTGTGCTTAGTAATAGATTCAGGGCATGCATGGGTTTGTATTTCAGTCAAAGCCCCGAGCTCCGTGGCAAGGATGCATTGAAAACCTAAGAGATTTTTTGGAATCTTCCCAAAGCTGCATTTTGGTTCCTGTTTTCGCAGAAAGTCATGTAAATTTTATGCAAGGAAAAGTTCTTCATTGTTAGAAATGAATGAGAAAATGTTCCTGCAGCATGAACATATGGAAAGAGACTGCTCCAGTGGAAGAAACCTATATAACTAAGTACTCTGATGAAGGAAAAGAATGAAGCTTGGGAATGCAAACACACGGATTATTCTCCTGGGAGTAGGAGGGCATATTCTCATCTCATACTCTTAACATAGATTAAATATGACGACCATAATAGATCGATTTGATATGGATCAAAGTTTCCTGCATTCTTTCTATAATCTTCATGCTTCTAATCCTACTTTCCGCCTTGTTTGCTATTGTCCACTGCCTCCTCTTGCTCTATATTGTTGCCCCCAGTTTCTGCCTTGCCTCCTTTACTCTCTAATCACTCTCACCTGCTCACCCACAACACACTACCTCCCTTCCCTTGTCCTGTGCCTTCCTCCACCCTTTCCAACTCTACCTTGTCACATCTTAATGAGCTTTATGATGCATTCAAGGTCCAAAAGCAATGCCAGAAATAACAAAGCCTCTGCTTGGATCTTTGAGTGTGTTGTAGTGTAGTTTGTATTCTGTTAAGATTGTCAAAAAAAGCTTGAGTTATGCTAGGTTTACCTTTCTGTTTGATTTGCAGTGAGGGGGGGACCATATTATTAGTTCTGCAGTGATTTGTTAAGTCCGAAGGATTTTTAGGGTTCGACCTGTTAAAGAAAATAGAAAGCACTTTTGATTCTTATTAGAAGTTTTCTAAAGGCTGCCAAAATTGCAAGTGGAAGGCTGCTATATATGTCTTTGGCAGGCCAATCCTGGCCCCAAAAGTTTATGACATGACAAATAAAATCTGAAGTTATATGATATTGACAAATAAAATCTCTTTCTTGTTTACTTTTCATTTTTCTTTCAGTATCTTCTCGATTCATCTTTTTTCACCTTCTTTCTCTTTTCCTCAGACCTGAACCCATTTTCATTCATTACTTAAAACCCAGATGTGTCAGATAGCATTCACCTGGGATCAAATTCTAAGGATCAACCCTTTCTTTGTTTGAACTGGGAAGGGCTAATTCTAGTCCTCTATAGTGACCTGTCAGTGTAGTTGTTCAAAGAGGCCTTCTTAGCCATTCTTTTGAACTCTTTTAACCGGCCAATGCTCCTTACAGTCTTCACTCAACATTAGCAAATTCTAAACCAGTTCACTTTTCATGAAAGGCCATTCTCTTTCTTCAAAATTGTCACATGTTGTCTGGAACTGATAACAATTTTTTTATTTGTTTCTACCACCAATCTAAACCTCCTAATTTGATTTCTAGTGGACCTTGGAATTGCATGGTCCCCTAATATGGGTGTAGAGTTTGTTTCATTGGATTTTGTATTTGATTTGCAATGTGAAGGACCCAATGGGTCTGATTTGATGGCAATTGCTTCTATTGGATAGTCGACAACCCTTCAAGATTTTCCTGTATACATGGCAACATATGTCCTCGTGATGTTCCTTTAACTTGATACTGACCTATTACTTTGACATTATTGTTGGACTTTCTTATGCTTTTTTTTAAATAATATATGGATACAACATATGAATATTAGTTCAGCCCTAATTACACATACGTGTTACTGTAACGTTGTATTTAGATTGCTTATATGGTGCTTTTATGGAGTGTTTCCCCTTTTTTACTAGTACTTGGAGTCTCATTTATTTTCCTGGTTTCTTCTAGCATGTTGTTTCCTAAAGTTGTCCTGCATCACTAATCCTTTATCCCTCCTTCCACCTTCAACATATCTTGAATGACACAAGGTTGGTCGGAGTCAGGCATGTCAAAAGGTGATCAGGCATGATGTAAGAGAGGTTTAGGGTCTTATTTTTTCCTAAGAAAGAAAGCCAATCAAATTTATTCTAGAAAAAAAAGATGGAATTTGATTGACTAGTTTAGTCTTGTGCTTAGACATTTGCGAGGATATACTCTCTTTTGACATGGTTGTTCTAGCTACACACACACAGAGGCTGGTAGGCATAAACCTATGTATCTATAATCATGAAAGAGTAATATGGTGGATTCTGTGGACTGTCTAAAGTCAGTTCCAACAAGCTTTCTGGCTTATAAATGATCATTGTTCTGTTTTTCTCCTGCATTGGAGACTCCTAGGGATTATGAAGCTTCATGGCATCTGATTTGTTTCTTTTTTTGTTTTTCAAACTGACTGTCATATGCACAGATTTCCTACATTTAGAAATCTGGCATGAAGCTTACATGTCTGCTGGCCTAGTCCTGCTATTTCACCATCAGCCATTTGCTATCACTGATTTCCTCCCCCCCCCCCCCCCTAATTTAAAGGTGTTTTTGTAGCAAGCATTTTCTGCAAGCAATTTTATTTTTCTAATCAAGCTTAACTCAAATATCAATTTGTTCCAGTTAGCAACAGGTTTTCTAGTCCTCTACTGGTAAGCATCTTTTTGTTTCTTAAATAATTGTTGCTGACATATCTTGACCTCTTTTTGATGTCCTAGATGCTCACCAAAAGACTTGAAAAATGAGAGACGTTTGTTAGTGATCGTGTCATTTTGGGGATTGGTTTTAGTTCCTAACAGTTTTCCTCATTTGCTGGAAAGATTTTGGTACTTCATGGTGTCTACAAAAAGTTTTTGTGCAATGGTAGCATTGGCAACCCTTGCTAAAAGTTTTCTAGACATACTTTGTTCCTGACTGGGCTTAGCTGGATATTTTGGTCTATAATATGTTCTTGTTCTGTCTGGGTGCAGTGCTGACTTTTTGTTTATGTATCTTGGGCTGGATGATTGATTTATGAGTAGATGGACAATATGCCAACGTGTTTCTTTGAATATATTAGCTTTCTCTGATCCTTTCTTCTTGTAAACTGTCCTTTTCTTTTCTTTTTCCTTTTTTCTTATGGTTTCTTATCTTGTGGCCAACTTTTTTTCAGCCGACTCACCTGCTTCTGATGAGGACGACAATGGGGTATTGTCACTCCATCCTTTTTCTTGGTTTTTTATTTTTTATTTTTTTATCTTGGGTGGATAATCCTTTATGCTGTCATGAACATGTTCAGGTAAATGGTAGAGATGATGAGAGCAGTGACGATGATGGACTACTCTGTAAGTCCATGCCTTTCTTTATGTTGATGGATGACCGTTTGGTTTTACTGTTTTTTCTACAGTGGATTTCCATAGCTTTGCTGCCAATAAGATGAAAAAATTGACATGGAATGGGCAACTTTGACCCTTTTTATTGCAGCCTCCATTTGTCAGTGCCGACTTTCTGGCATTTGGTTTAGGCTCACTTAGTATATACCTTGTTTGCATTAGCCATGTAATTAGTCCATAACTACATGGTTCTGCTCAAGCACTTGCATCATTTCGAAAGAACTTTACGATCATGCTACAACCTGCAGTTTCTGAAACCTGTTTGTTTGTTTGTTTGCAGATCTTCCTGATCTAGAGAAAGCTAGAGGAAATAACTGATTAACCTGGTTTGTTGGTAGGTTAGACTGACTGCACCACTAGAGAGGTAAATGTGATTCTTAGATGTAGACTTCGTTAGTTCAGCACATTGCATGGTGAAGATAATATCTTGTTCAATGGTGTGTGTATGCCTTTTGAGAATTGCATTGCCTCATTGAAACTATGTCCTGCATTTTTCTAATGATGTCAAATGCGAAAGCATAATGCTGGCCATGACTGGGGATCAAGATGTCTAATCCATGAAGTCCTCTATGAATTAACTAAAAACTAGCTTGCACTGATATACTTGCACAAGAAGACACAAGTTTCATACTGCCTATTATTTTAAAGGAGTCTTGATCATGAATGTACATGGCTTAGAATGAGTTGTATAAACCTTAGTATTGCATCTGCCCTGGGAGTTTGCAGGATTTCTAAATGCATCTGCCTAGATGTATAAAGGAGCAATCTTTAGAGATCAAATCGTTAAAATGTCTGTTAGGCTAATCAGAAATGTGAATATATCTCTGCAATATTGTGAAGGAATTTCCTAGTTCTGTGTTTGTCACCCATCTATTTGAGGGCATTTTTCACAATGTCTCTACAAATTAGTAAATTACACACAGCTCCCTTTGCTCATCCTTTATTAAGGGAAATTGGTAAAATTTTCAATCAAATGTGGTAATGCATCTAAATCTTGATTTGTGAGCTCACAACTATTTCACCAAGAGACTTCAACATCCCTGTTGGCAGCAACTGATTATATATAATCAGTCATTACACTTTATTCACTTTATATTTATGTTAAAAGTTGTGTTGTCATGGTATCCATTTACATGTGATTATCAGTTGTTAGAAGTATGTTCTGGAAGCCAATGTGGCTGACGCATATTTGCAATCTGGGGCATAAATTTGTAATTTGACTCTTATTGATTAACAAGATTGGGCAATTTGTTATTCATTCATGTTTGTATATGTCCATGAATCGTCGAAGAAATTAATAAGATGAAGACACATATTCTTAAGGAGTTGAGAATTTAAGGCATGTGTCATTAGGGATTAATTTTTAAATGCTTCTAATCGGTGGATCCATCACGAGGGCGGTGATCGATTCGATAAGATTATTGCGCATATCACTTAGTCAGATGAATGAGTCTCGAGTCTACAGTGTAGAGACATTGGAGTGATTGTGCAAGTACTTATTAGAGAATAAGGTATTAAACGTGACTAAAGAAAGTAGTTACATAGATGTCTATCCATTCGTCAGTGACTATTTATGCTGCAGTTGTATAACTGATCCTTTGACCTGCGATGCCTCAGCTATTCACTGTGAGGTTGCTATAGTTTGACGAGTATATAAACTTGGTCCTAGCCATTTGGATCCTTGTGGTGCGGATTGGCTGCAGTAGGTTTATTTTGGAATAGGGTTGCATCTAGATGAGATCTATGGGCCTTAATAGATTAGGAGTGATCCTATGTGATTTATGAGACTGAGTTCGATAAATTTTTGGCCAGGTATTTTGAAAAAAGAGTTTTTCATATCTCGAACTAGAAGTCGAATAAATTTGACATATGACGGATGATGGGGTTTGACGAGTTATCCATAACCTCCGTCATGTCGGGATCCATGATAGAGGGACTGTATCATACGTTAACTGCATCTAGAGGTTCAGACATTCGGTTCTGCTGGATTGCCACCACATATTGCTAGGTGTCACTAGTGGATTATGAGACTTGAAGGCATTCACTTGGTGATCAGTGAATTCTAAGAGTAGAACTGAAATTGTTTCAGTCTACTGAAAAGAGTTTCAGTGATATTGAGATGGAAATCTTAATATGTCTCACTATCAGATATAATAGAACCTACGGGGTCACACACATAGAGGATTTCATTAGTCAGACTATCGTAATTGTAATTTAGAATCATAATTGATGTCAAAAATGAAATAATTTTTCATTATCTAAATTGAAGTAATGAGTCTCCCAAGGACCTATTATGGGACATACAATGCATTACAGACGTATGATCATTACGCTTCAACCGGGTTATTCTATTCCACCTCTTATAGAGAAAAGAACTTAAAGCAAAATACTTAATAACACGGCGATACATTTATACAAAACTTTAATTATCAATATGATTGGTGATTGAATTAACCCACTAAGTGTTAGTGAGTTAATGGAAGAAGAATTAAGTGTAATTGATTGCAATTGGATTGCAATTGGGCTGATTTGATGAGCCAAATCAAATTGGATTTGACCCAAATTGAGTTGGGCTTATGATTGATTTAACCCTGATTAGATCAGGGTATATTCTTGGAATATGCCTTAAATTGTGTTCACACCATGCAGATTTTAAAATCCATATAGCATCGTAGGATGAAAATGGATTAAGTCGTGTTCACACAATGCGGACTCTAAAGTCCACATGGCGTCGTAGGATGCATGACGCTCCATCTAATTCTCCTAATGTGATTAGGAGTTAGCCTAATTAAGGGACAAGTCCTAATGTGATTAGGACCCATCCAAGGCGCTATGAAAGAAGTTCAAGCCCAATGTGATTAGCCTCCAATCTCTTGATCGAAGGACACATGTCATGTATTGATTTGAGGCGCCACCTAAGTGGATTCTAATCTAGTTGATCATAGCGCCATGAACACTTGGCATTGATCCAATGGTGGGCAGCAAGGTAGAGTTTATTTCTTGGTTTGATATGCTTTAGAAAAACCCTAAACCACCAATTATAAAAGGAAATCATTGGAGGCGTGTGAGGGTAATTTATTGGATTTTCTTCCTCCTTCTCCACACCTCCTCCCTCTATCTCTCTTCTCCCACGGCAGCAAGGAGCAAGGCTTCTTCCTCTTCCAAAGTTGTGTTGGAAACGTGAGAAGAGAACCTAAGGGGAGAAACCACACGCCCAAGGAAAGAAGGGTTCTTTCCTTCCACGCCCAAGCCTTCTTCCTCCCTTCTCCACAGCAGCAAGAGGCATTCTTCATCCTCTTCCTCCACGGTAGCAAGGCAAGGAAGATCCACGGTGCAAAGCTTCCTCCTTTCCTTCATCGTGAACAAGGTTGAAGAAGAAAGAGTTTTTCTTCAAGGAGGTATGTTGCTGATCTTCTTCTAATCATTATTGATAGTCATGAGAGGTCTCTGCAATGAGCTAGCACTCCGGTGAGATCTGATCTCAGATAGTCGAGTCCTCGTGTAGATACCTGTAGAGGCCGGACACTTGTGCGGCTCCAACAGGAACCTCCAAAGATCATTAGGCTGCGGTGTTGTTCCACCCGCACAAAGTTTGAAGATGGGATCTTCAAATGTTTGTTTCAGTTTTTGTGATATTTAAACAACCTTCTTCAGATCCTAATCTCTCCTTCCTCATGAGTTCAAAGGTCTTCTAGATTTGGATCCAGAAAAATTTTTGAACTCTAAGATCCATGGTGCATTCATACTATGAACGACGTTCCGTGGTGCGTTCATACGATGAACGACGTTCCGTATGAGATTCCGCTGCAAACGTCGCATTGTACGAGGCGTAACTCAACAATCAATGATTGCGAGGCTTCATGTCATAGTATAAATAACTGAAATTCTGTTGAATGATTAACCTGTCATAGGAATCTGGGGGTAAGAATGTTGTCTAAAGCATGATCTGAGCTGAGTGCAGCAGCTAAGATTTTCTAAAATATGATGGTTTGAAGTCATTTAGCATCCTAAATGATTTTGCTGAAGAATAGTGATGTAATACCCTCTTGTTGCCATTGAACTCTATGACCCGTGGCACGTTCATACGATGAACGACGTCCCGTGCGAGATTCCGCTGCGAACGTCGCATCGCACGGGGCGTAACTCAACAGTGGTATCAGAGCCAGATTTTTTGGGAGTATGATTAGGATTTAAGGATTGATTAACATATTTTTAGATCTGATTTTAAAAGATTATACTTGCAAAATTTTCTGTGTGCTAAAATTTCATGTTGCTGAAATTTTCAACATGCATATTTTCTTTTCCTTTGATCTTGCAACTTGTTTTTAGAATTGCAATTAGATTACAATGTTTGAAATCAAGTAATGCATAATCTGAAATTCAGAGAATAGTATAATAAATTAAAAGGTTCAGATCTGAAATATATGCATAAAATGCATATGCTTTTGATAATGTCCATGCTTGTTTATGCCAATGTTTAAAATTAATATATGCATGAGATGTATTTATAAATTAAATAAATTTTTATTTACATGAGATGTGAATAAAATTTGAAATAATAGGACATTTACATAAGATGTAAACTGAAATAATTATGTCATTTACATAAGATGTAATCACATAATATATGAAAAAGTTTCATATTTATATAGGATGTAAACTTGAACCAATGTGATATTTACATAAGATGTAAATACATAACATATGATATGGGGTAGAATATTACATTAGATGTAAATCCCATGAGATTTAAAATCTTCCTAAATCAGTCGAGAGTGAACGATATATTGAGCTAGTCATATTTGATTAATTAATCTAATTGGTGTCTAGGAAAGTATTAAAGGTAGTTACTTAATTAGGACCTTACTCTCTGAGTAAGGGGAGCCTCCCACCTGCTTATCTGGCCAATTGATCGATTATCTTCTAAGGAAAGCTCAAAGTTGGAATCACTAAGACTTGATTACCCAATATTAAGTCAATTGGTCTGCCACCATAGTAGAGTTGCTAAGGTCTTTCCGGCGTTGATTTGTCTCGGCTGGACACAGTGGACAAGTTGCATCGGGGGATTGGACCTCTCTATTGACATGTGATGTTGTGGGATAAAGATGGGGTTGGGCTCCAATAACTGTTAGGTGAGGACCCAATCACAGCTTTATTTTCCGCGGGATATACGGTGGGTCTGACTTAACCAAGAAACGGAGTCAATAACTGTTAGGTAAGGTCCTTATGACTTGGAGACCAGGTTAGCTGTAATTTGTTTATGAAGCATTGTACAAGAGTTGTAACTCATCGTCTATATGTCACCAATAACTGTTAGGTGAGGTGGCATGTAGATTGGTGGGACCGCAGCATCCCACTTGAAACCTTAAGTCACAGGTTTTCGTATCTTTACCAGGGGATTGTGAGAGATCCGAGAAATAGTGGAAGGATTTGATCTATTTTTGTTTTAAAACTCTAAAACAAATTAATGTCAATTGCAAATTTCTAATTAAAATCTTTACTCTCTACTGATGATAATGGCTTCCAATCCATTAACTCGAATCCTAGATAACAATAAATTGACCGGACCAAATTACAAGGATTGGCTCCACAACTTGAAGATTGTCTTGAGTTGCGAGAAGATTGCATATGTTCTAGACCATGAACTCCTTGGGTTACCAGCCCGTCCAACCAATGATAGCATTAGGCGCATACTAAATGGTTGGATGACGACAATAAAGTTAGGTGCTATATTCTGGCATCCATGTCCAACGAATTGCAATGCCAGCATGAGAGCATGAAGACTGCCAAGGACATGTTAGATCACCTACAAGAGTTGTATGGTGAACAGAGTCGCACAGCGAGGTTTGAAGTGTCCAAGCAGTTCTTCAAAGACAAGATGCGCGATGGGTAGTCTGTCCATGACCATGGTTTGACCATGATCAAGGATCTTGAGGAGCTTGAAAAGCTCGACATGAGTTGCTGCTGTTGCTATGGGCACTTATCTTCTGCGATTACCGTCAGGATTTAGTTAGATACTTAGAGATTGTTATTTCGTACCTAGTGTTAGCAGAAATTTAATTTCTGTATCTTGTCTAGCATAGGAATATTTTGAATTCAATTTCAATAAAGACTACTGTTCCATTTATTTGCGAAATAAATTGGTTGCATGTGGTTTAATGATTGACAATCTCTATCACTTACATATGGATGTATCTGTGAACGTATCTGAGCATATAGTGAGTACCATAGGATCCAAAAGATCTAGAGATGAGATAAATCAAAAGTATTTGTGGCACCTCAAACTTGGTCATATAGGAGAAGACAAAATTAACAAATTGAAGAAATATGGGCTTTTGGGCTCATTGACTTCTGAGTCATATCCGATTTGTAAATCCCGCTTTCAAGAAAAAATGGCCAATTACCCTTTATAGGATACGGGGAGAGGTCCATTGAGATATTTGCCCTAGTACACACTGATGTGTATGGCCCATTCGATGTGCAAGCTAGGGATCATTATTTCTACTTTATTACTTTTACCGATGATTTCTCACGGTATGGTTATGTCTATCTGATGAGACATAAATATGAAGCATTTGAAAAGTTCAAAGAATTTAGATATGAAGTAGAAAAACAGACAGGAAAACTCATTAAGGTTTTTTGATCAGATCGAGGAGGTGAATACTTTAGTGGAGAGTTTCGTGATTATTTTAAAGAAAAATTTATAGTTTTACAATTGACACTTTTTGGTACACCTCAACTCAATGGGGTGTCAGAGAGGAGGAATCGGACCCTATTGAATATGGTCAGGTCCATGATGAGCTTCACTGACTTACTCTTATTTCTGTGGGGAGATGCCCTACTTACAGCTATCTACATATTGAATAGAGTTCCCTCTAAGTTCGTTCCTACCACACCGTATGTGATAGAGGGAAAAATGGAGAAGTATTTTTTGAAGTGCAGACAGAGAAGTATTTTTTGAGGTACAGTGCCCAAGTCGACTCCAACTATAGGCGAGTCACTCCTACGAAAAGATAGAAGACCAGTTTTCAAGCCAACTGATATCGAGTCGTCTTCAACTGTGGACGAGTCGACTCCTACGAAAAGACAGAAGCCTCATTTTTGAGCCAACTGATATTGAGTCGACTCCAGCTATGGACGAGTCGACTCAACTACTGGGGCAGAATACATCGCTGTAAGTGAAGCCGCTAAGGAAGCTGTCTGGATGAAGAAGTTTATCTCTGAGTTGGGAGTAGTTCCTGAGATTGCTGGACCAGTTCTAGTTTATTGTGACAATACTGGAGCTGTTGCTCAAGCAAAGGAACCAAGGTCTCATCACAAATCCAAGCACATTCTAAGACGCTTCCACCTCGTTCGAGAGATCGTCGAGAGACAAGACATAGTCATTGAACGAGTAGACACAAAGAACAACTTAGTAGACCCGTTCACTAAAGCTCTACCACAACAGCAGTTCGATCGCCACCTCGATTGTATGGGGATGAAATATAAGGGCGATTGGCTTTAGTGCAAGTGGGAGATTGAAAGAGTAGATGCCCTACAAGCCAATCGCAATATATATTGTGAAGGATTTTCTTTTGATTTTCCAAATCATGTACATGACATTTAATATAAATAAAGGCATTGTGTTTCATCATATGCTGTTGATTATATTTGTGATGAACCCCTTAGATTAAGGCAATGATTTTGAGGCTATGATGAGATCATACTAGTGAGACCTAAAATTCTAAAACCCTAATCTTAAATATTTCCAGTCATTGGTATATTGAGTCGGGGATCAATGTTTACCGGAAAGACTGGCACATCTTATGTATGCTCGATGCAGAGGGTGATTGATCTCACAATCACTTGTGTGGAGACACTAATACAAAGATGTGGGTGCTCATTAGAGAAATAAGTTCACTGAATTGACCTACAAAGAGAAATCTTATGAAGTCTTACTTACATGTCAAAAGATGATTCTCTTAGTGGGAGTTGTGCAACTGATCTTTTGACCTGAGATCACCATAGTATCTTGTGCACATAAATCCATATTTTGGTTTTCACTCATTCATGATAATAAGTTATGTACGAGGCCTTCTGGATATGGTGGATTGTGTATGAAGGTTATGAGTAGGTCAACAAGGAATTAATCACTTCTTGTAAGAGAAGATCACGTCCTATTTATTCTAATCATATGATAATTCAGGAAGCCTTTGATCAAAGCACAATGAAAATTAGAAAGAGTTTCTAATATTTCATTATTCGAATTATCATTAGAAGATAGAGAAATATATGAATATGAAATTGAGTTTGACATATATTCATACTCATATACATATTCGGGATGCAGTTTGTTTAAAGGATTGAATTGCACGGTAACTTGCCACTGAAGGGTATTTTTGGTATTTCTACCAAATTCCATATTTTCCGGGTAGACATGATACGTTGCTAGACGTCAATCTTGTCTTATAGGTTTGATCGAATTAAAGAGTTTAATTCGATCACCAATTAGAAAGGATTCTAATTGTTAAGTTCGGGTTCGCGCAGTTTGGACTTAAATCGATTAGAAGAGTTCTAATCAAGTTGGGTCAACTCGCACTCACACCTATTGCTGGCTAAGTATGGAACCCAATGGGTCACACACAAGAAAACTTATTAAGGGTCTAATTGGATTAGATCATGTTTGTAAGATAGACATCCTAGCAGGTGTTGCAAACCCTTAGCTCTTGATTCGAATTGGATTCGAATTCGATTCTTAATTGATCTAATTTGATTAGATTATGTTCTAATATGGGTTAGCCAAGAGTTGGCACCTAATTGGCTTGGTTTGAGTCTAATTGGATTAGATTTAATAAATCATTCAATCTAGACCGTTAGATCTTGATCTACCGTTGGATGAAGACATAATGGAGAGTTGGTTTAACCCAATTGGATTGGGTTAGAGGATGGCTATCATAATTGACCATTGGATCTTAATCCCACCATTGGATGAAGACATAATGGGTCAAGGGAATGGCGCCTTGCATTGGAGCCCTTGGATCATCATCATGAAAGATCAAGAGGTGAGGCGTGATGGACATGTGATTAGCATGTGATGTTGACTTGGTCAAAATATGGCACCACATGAAAGGACATATCATTTGATACACCTCCTCACTTGATCTGTACCTCCTCTTATTTGATATGGCCCTTTAGATGATGCCCTTTCATGAGAGGATGTGTGGATGGGATGCATCCCTACACCTATTATAAATAGGCTAGCACTCCATGGGTTTTATCATTCCAACTCCACCCCACTCCTCTCTTCTTTCTTTCTTACTTTAGTTTCTTTCTTTCTAGCATTGCTTGTAGTGTGTCCTAAGCCAAGACAAGGTGGTCTTCTTTAGGACAAAAGGATTAAAAGTGATTTTAGAAGGTTAAAGAAAAATAGAAGAAAGGAAAGCAAGCCACTAGAGTTCTTTAAGAATTCTGCATTAAGGATCAAAGTCTTTGGAGCTTAAGACTTAAATCAAGTTTTCGTGTGGATCAACGTTGGAGGATGAACACTTGGGCACCTAGTGGAAATTCTGCACATTGGATTAGCGTTAGAGGTATTCTTCTATTTCTACATTTATATTATATTATTTGATTGCTTCCATTAAGGTGATCTTGGCTTATAATTTTATGTTAAGAAATTTTATCAAGAAATTTTTAAATTTCTAGCTTCCGCTGCCCATTATAGCATGCTAGAACCCTTCAGCTTATGGGGGCCACATGGTGGCATCGGTGCTTGACAGCCTAGCCTGCCGATGCGCTTATGGGGCCGCATTGCGAAGCCCCTCCTGCCCACCTGTCACTTAGTACGGGGCTCTGCTTCGCCGTTGATAGCCGTGGGGGGTGCCCTGCGGTAGTTAGCCTCGGCTTAAGGAAATAAAGTTGCGCCTTTACTAACAGCAATTGCTTTTGGTATGGTGGTAAACGCTTGATCCAACAAGTGGTTTCAGAGCGAGGTTGTAGGTTCGAACCCCAGGGTGATGCTTGGGGGGGGATTATTGGGATTTTTCCAAGCCCCCCTTAGGGGTTCGCTGCCACGTGTGGCTTATGGGGGCCACATGATGGCATCGGTGCTTGACAGCCCAGCCTGCCGATGCGCTTATGGGGGCGCATTGCGAAGCCCCTCCTGCCCACCTATCACTTAGTACGGGGCTCTGCTCTGCCGTTGATAGCCGTGGGGGGTGCCCTACGGTGGTCATCCTCGGCTTAAGAAAATAAAGTGCGCCTTTACTAACTGCAATTGTTTTTGGTATGGTGGTAAGCGCTTGATCCAACACCATCCTTATCCTAATAAGGTTGAGCCTAATTTAATTAGGTCCAATTAAATCAATTAAATTGCAATCCAATTGCAAATCCTTCTTCTGTAACTCACTAACTCTTAGTGGGTTAAACCAATTGTCAATCAAATTGACAATCAAGATTCATTGTAATTCTAAATCGCAATCCAACCGTCGGAACGATCAAAATCTCTAATGTGTGTGACCCTGTAGGTTCTATTCTGTCTGTTAGTGAGATATATTATGATCTCTATCATAATATCATTGAAACTCATTTTAATAGGTTGAAACAATTTCAACTCTACTCTTAGGGTTCACCGATCACTAAGTGAATGCCTTCGAGTTTCACAATTCACTAGTGACACCTAGCAGCATATAGTGACAACCCAGCAGAACGGAATGGATGAACCTCTAAGTGTAGTTAGCATATGATACAGTACCTTTATTGTGGATTCCGACAAGATGGAGGTTATGGATAACTCGTCAAACTCCATCGTCTGTCTTATGTCAAATTTATTTGACTCAGGTTCGAGATTGAAAAATTCTTTTTTCAGAACTGCCTTGGCCAAAGTCTTTCGAACTTAGTCTCATAAATCATATAGGATCACTCCTAATCTATCAAGGTCGATAGATCCCATGTAGATGCAACCCTAATCCGACAGTAAAACTATTGCAGCCAATCTGCACCACAAGGACCCTTAGGGAGCATGTTTTATGTGCTCGTCAAACTACAGCAACCTTATCGTGATTAGCTGAGGCATCGCAGGACTAAGTTGTAGCATCAAGTAAGTCACTGACGAGTGGATAGACATCCAAGTGACTTCTTGCTTTGGTCACGTTAAGTACCCTTGTTCTCTAACAAGCACTTGCACAATCACTCAAGTGTCCCCATAGTGTGGATTTAAGACTCGTCCATCAAGAAAAGTGATCTGTGCACTAATCTCATCGGATCGATCACCATCCTTCGTGATGATCCATCGATCAGGAGCAATTCAGGAATTAACTACCTAATGACACATGTCTTAAATCTCAACTCTTAAGAATATGCGTTGTTGCTGGTGGTCCAAACCGAGAACGATTGGCACAGCGGTGTGAACGGGATTCCGTCTGAGTTGCCTTGGTTGGTGTTGATTGCGCTCCACCTTCCACCGGGGAACCTGCAAGGAAGCCTCGCACCACCACTGGGGTAGTGGGGGCCCTCCGACGATCAAGTCAGAGGAGATTGGAGGAGAAGGAGAGATAATAGTCGCAAGTAAGAGTATGCACTGGAAGTTCTTGCTTACCTCCCCCCTTCTCCCCCCAGCCGCATATATACCAGGCTGGGGGGTCCTTCTGGGGGGTTGGTCATCGTGTGGCACGATGGAGTTGCCACTGACATGGCCGTTACAGGGCGTCGTGGGGTAGCGCTGGGTACGGCCATGACAGGGCGTAGTGGAGCTCCGCTTTGTACGGCTGTTACAGGAGATCGTGGAGCAGCGCCGGATACGACCGTTGCAGGGAGTAGTGGAGCAGAGGGTCGCGGCGTGCTTCAGGGGAACAGCCTGTCGTTGTCGAGAGATTGCCGACTCGGGGTCGGATTGCTGGATCAAGGGGCAGCCGACTCGGGGTCGGGCTGCGAAGCCGAAGATATCCGACTCGGGGTCGGACTGCTGGATCAAGGGGCAGCCGACTCGGGGTCGGGCTGCGAGGTCGAAGATATCCGACTCGGGGTCGGGTTACTGGATCAAGGGACAGCTGTAGTCTTCTAGGGCGCGCGTGCCGGTCACGTGGGGCATGGTGGCTGAGTTCCCCCGTAACAGTAGCCCCCCACTTCCGAGCCTGGAACCAGAAGGGGAACGGGTGAAGGAAGTGATGCTTCGAGATTGTCGCCATCCCTCGGAGAGGCGCGCGCGCTTCGAGCTCCCCGCCTTCTTTATGGCGTATGGTGGTTGTTGCCGACCTGGCAGTCTGAGGATTTCGGCGGACATCCTTCCTTAATGGCGTCGATTCGCCTTTGGGGCGCGAGCGACCCTTCGGCAGCCAGGCGTCCTCTGGCGTCACCGAGGCGTCACCCGCCTTTCCGCCTATTTAACCGGGGGTCCTCCGTCCGCCTTTCTCTTTACAGACATCTTCGAGTTTCTCCTTTGCGCTGCCATCATCGTCGTCGGACTGTTGCTTGCTCCTCCTTTGACGCTCTCGGAGCCGTTCTTCCTTCTCTTCCGGTGAGTTGCCCCATTCTTTAATTTAGGGCTCTCCATACTCTCCTTTTGTATTAGTGTACTCCAGTCGTTCCGGTCCTTTCCCCCTTCTTGTCCCTGTCCTGACCGTAGATTCACTGGCCATTAGGGATGGGCGAAGTGAGAGCAGACCGCATTAAGTCGGAGTTGGTCGCCGAAGACCTAGATAGGTTCGTGGCTCGATACCACCTTCCCGAGGCCTGCAATGTTACACTCCCGGGGCCTGAGGAGAGGATGTCCCATCCTCCTCCAGGGAAGGTTGCCATCAATGAGGGCATTCTTCAGGCCGGGTTCCGCTTTCCCCCCTCAGACTTAGTCGTTCAGGTGCTTCGGGGTTTAAGAGTGGCGCCGACGCAACTGGTGCCGAACTCATAGCGCGCCCTGACGGCCTTTCAGGTTCTCTGCCGCATGCACGAGGTTCCCGCCACCCTGAATGTCTTTTGGGAATGCTACGGCCTGAGCGGCCACCCCCAGGATAAAGGGTGGTGGTGCTTTGCAGCGCGGCGAGGGTGCGGCCTCGTCAAGGAGGCTCCTACCTCCATTCACGGCTGGAAGGGGCGCTTCTTTTTCGTTGACGCAGATCCCTCTTGGGGAATCAGGGCAACCTGGGAGACGCCGATGAAGTCCCCGATTGGCCTATCGAGGTTGTCGAGGGAGAAATCCGATGGCGTCGCCGTCTTGAAGGAGTTGGTTGCCGAGGGCCGGCTCCCCCCGGTGGCTCGCCTTATTTCCGAGGATACCTTGGTGAACGTCGGTCTGAGCTCGGTCCCCACTGACCGTGAGCCCGCCACCATTTCTTTTTTAGCTCTTTTCTCCTCTTTCGTTTCGTTCTTTCCTTCAGTTTCTCAACCTCCGACCACCTCGTCCTTTTTGCAGAGATCGACGACGTCATGCGGTCGGACAAGGAAACGGCTGTTGGTAGGACGTCCCTACTGGAAGCAGTCCGGAGGAAGAAACGAGCTCCTCCGAGCGGGGCCCCACCGGCGAAGAAGTCCCGCCGGCAGGCGACTCCGACGCCGACAGACGGGTCCGGACCCACCGATCAGGGGGACGCCGCGGGCGCGGACCGGGAGTTGACGCTGTATCATCTCTCCGATGCCGAGACTACTGTTTCTCCGGAGGCATCACCCGGGCGCGCCCGAGATGGACGGGTCGGACGTGATCGGTCCCCAGCCCAGCCTTCGACTCGGTCGGCTCCGGATGATACGAGGAGGGACGCGCCGAGGCCCCGGCCGAGCGGGACCCTGTCAATTCCAGGGGCGGTCCCCGCCCCGAGCATGGTCAGCATGACTCTTCCCCAAGCGATGGGTAAGGGTAAGGCTGCAGAACCACCGTCCGACTCCGGGGAGAAGTCAGGGTCGGCCTTCACTTTCGCCGGCGCCCGAAACCTCATCGAGACGGTACTGCTGGAGAAGGACCGCAGGCATGTCCGGGAGATGAGGGTCCCTGACGTTGGGGCTGCCAGCTGCGTCTGTCTCATGTCGGTGAGTGTTCTTTCGGTCGCTTTCATCATTTATAGGCTCTGTTGATCCCCGCCTGACGCCCTCGTTTTTCCTATCTCTTAGCTCGCCCAGTACATGATCCGCCTGGAGGAGTGCTACGAGGAACAGGCGAGGCTTCTGGCGAGGGCCGAGAGCCAACTGAAGGCAGTAGAGGAGGGAGGTCAGGCTGCGGCGGGGAGGACGACCAGGGACCTCGAGACAAGGCTCCAGGTGGCCGAAGAGCGGGCACTCGGCTTCGCCACCCTCGAGAAGCAACTGTTGGAGGCTCGGGAGCAACTCAAGGTTGCCTCGGGTCTCGAGGGCGAGATCAAGAAGGCGGAGGAGCGGGCCGAGAAGCAGTCCCGGAAGGCTGCCGACTACCGGGAGAGGTGGGAGAAGGCCCAGCGGTCAGCCGACAACGCCCGCAACCGGACCCGGTCTCTTGAAGCCAAGCTGGGCGAATTGGAGTCGGCCTTGGAAAAGTCCCGCGCGAGCGACCAGGAGCTTCATTCGCGCCTGGAGGAGGCTGAGGCTGCTCGCATCGCTGCCGAGGCGAAGCACAAGGAGGCCCAAGCTGATCTGCTGAGGGTCTCCTCCGAGGCGGATGACCGGATTGTGGCGAAGGTCTTGGAGGCAAAAGCTCAGATTATGGAGCGAGCAGAGGCGGCGCTGGCCGAGAAGAGTGCGGAGATCGGGCGTCATGCGGTACAGGCTTATCGTCAGTCCGCCGAGTTCACCCGTGACATGTCGGGGGCGGTACAGGCCTATTGTCAGTCTGACGAGTTCGTCCGTGACATGTCGGACGCGGGGTCCGACTCCTTTGTCTTAGGCTTCGAGGAAGGCCTGGCAAGGGTGTCGGCTAAGTACCCCGAAATTGACCTGAGTGGGATCTCCCTTCTCGACTCCCCTCCGGCGCCATTGCCTGTTGATTCTCCAACCGTCTCCCTACCCCTTGCAGACGTGCCGGGCGTTTCCGACCCGGGGGTTCCTCCAAGCTGACCCTCTGTACTTTTCTTTGTGTGTTGGCGTTTTGCCAAGTTGTATGGGTCTCGGCCCTGAAACAATGAAAGTTGATGCAAATAGAGTTTCTTCATTTCACTTTCGTCCTTCTTCTTTCTAACTCTTGGTAGCGTCTCGCTGACTCCCGACTCTTGAAATTCTTCTGGCGCTAGGCCAGGTATCTGAGGGTTAGGCCTCAGGAAATTCTTCCGGCACTAAGCCAGGCATCCGAGGGTTAGGCCTCAGGAAATTCTTCCGGCACTAAGCCAGACATCCGAGGGTTAGGCCTCGGGAAATTCTTCCGGCGCTAAGCCAGGCATCCGAGGGTTAGGCCTCAGGAAATTCTTCCGGCGCTAGGCCAGGCATCCGAGGGTTAGGCCTCAGGAAATTCTTCCAGCACTAAGCCAGACATCCGAGGGTTAGGCCTCAGGAAATTCTTCCGGCGCTAGGCCAGGCATCCGAGGGTTAGGCCTCAGGAAATTCTTCCAGCGCTAGGCCAGGCATCCGAGGGTTAGGCCTCAGGAAATTCTTCCGGCGCTAGGCCAGGCATCCGAGGGTTAGGCCTCAGGAAATTCTTCCGGCGCTAGGCCAGGCATCCGAGGGTTAGGCCTCAGAAAATTCTTCCGGCGCTAGGCCAGGCATCCGAGGGTTAGGCCTCAGGAAATTCTTCCGGCGCTAAGCTAGGCATCCGAGGGTTAGGCCTCAGGAAATTCTTCCCGTTGGTCGGCCAAGGCTGGCGCGAGCCGAGGCGACCGGTCGGGGCTTCAGGCTAGTCTGCTCCCGGGATGATCATCGGGTTAGCCTGGCATCCGAGGGCCGAGCCTCGGAAGATTCCGCTCGTTGGTCGGCCAAGGCTGGCGCAAGCCGAGGCGACCGGTCGGGGCTTCAGGCTAGTCTGCTCCCGGGATGACCATCGGGTTAGCCTGGCATCCGAGGGCCGAGCCTCGGAAAATTCCGCTCGTTGGTCGGCCAAGGCTGGCGCAAGCCGAGGCGACCGGTCGGGGCTTCAGGCTAGTCTGCTCTCGGGATGACCATCGGGTTAGCCTGGCATCCGAGGGCCGAGCCTCGGGAAATTCCGCTCGTTGGTCGGCCAAGGCTGGCGCAAGCCGAGGCGACCGGTCGGGGCTTCAGGCTAGTCTGCTCCCGGGATGACCATCGGGTTAGCCTGGCATCCGAGGGCCGAGCCTCGGAAAATTCCGCTCGTTGGTCGGCCAAGGCTGGCGCAAGCCGAGGCGACCGGTCGGGGCTTCAGGCTAGTCTGCTCCCGGGATGACCATCGGGTTAGCCTGGCATCCGAGGGCCGAGCCTCGGAAAATTCCGCTCGCTGGTCGGCCAAGGCTGGCGCAAGCCGAGGCGACCGGTCGGGGCTTCAGGCTAGTCTGCTCCCGGGATGACCATCGGGTTAGCCTGGCATCCGAGGGCCGAGCCTCGGAAAATTCCGCTCGCTGGTCGGCCAAGGCTGGCGCAAGCCGAGGCGACCGGTCGGGGCTTCAGGCTAGTCTGCTCCCGGGATGACCATCGGGTTAGCCTGGCATCCGAGGGCCGAGCCTCGGGAAATTCCGCTCGCTGGTCGTGCGCCTGTCGCTTGCCGCCCGACGGGATTTCTCCGTGGCCAGCTGCGATCATGTTTCTCCTCCTCTCCAAGCGTTGCCTGGGGAACACCAGATGGGCATTAAATGCTAATTGAGGGGTTACCTGGGAAATCGGATCGCCAGTTGCTGCTTGCGAGGAGTGTCAGTTAAGCGGCCGCGATACGCGCGTTCTTCGAGGCGGATGCGGCCTGGGGGCGAGCGGAGATACGTGGACCTAGGGGTACAGGCCACCCGGAGTGTCCTGCACAAAGAATGCGATTAAGGAGAATGACGCTTAGAAAATCGCGGGAAGATACGCCTCGAGAGCCGGATCAGCTCCGGATTCAATGCGCCCGCATTTATTGGAGCCACCCGCATCGGAACGACCGGGGGGCCGCAGTTTGGCTATAAATATAGGTGCAGGTGCGATGGAGCCTGCCAAGCCGGAGCTGTTCAGGTTGCCATGGATCGTGGGTCTCCTCTCCAGCGCATGGTTGAGAGACCCCTACCGAAGGAACGGGAGGCGCGCCCTTCGCGACTTCCGCCAACTAGCCGTTTCATCTGGGATCAACAAGGAGGTTCTCCCCGGCGGAACTCCGCTCTAGGCGTTTCATCCGGGATCACGTCTCCCCTCCTTGAAGTTCGGCCTCCCGATTGAGCTCCGCACCAGGCGCCTGATCCGGGACCGCGCCTCCATATGCTCTTCTCCCTTGTATTCCTTCTCTCCCCTAGCACTGGGGAGGACCGGAATATCCCTTGGAGGTGGCGTTCCCCTGGAGGCAGCGGGAGCTTCGTCGGCGGCGGCTCCTCGTCCTTTTCGTGGGGCGTGGATGGCGTCTCCGGTTGGAGGCAGTGTGGACTTCTCCTTCGGCCACTTCTTCTTCATCCGCGCCGGCTCTTCGTCTCTTTCGTGAGACGCCGATGGCGCCTCCGGTTGGAAGCACCCACTTCCGGCGGGATTGCAACCGCTTCAGATGGAGGTTTCGGGATCCCAGATCTTCAGCTCCTCGGAGTCTCCACCTCTTCTTTACTTTCTTTACACCCTAATTCCCCTCTGGGAATTCCTTGTAATCACACGAGCACGCCGTTGTAACCAGAAATTATTGAAATGAAAAGTGTTATACATTTTTGAACTGTCTTTCTGGCATTGTCGTTCTACTGGTAATACATCCGCAGGTTAGCGGAATTCCAGCTCCTTAGAATTTCTCGACCATCTAGGGCCTCCAACTGGTAGGAGCCAGGTCGGTTTACCCAGCGAACCCTATACGGGCCTTCCCAATTTGGCGCTAGCTTCCCACCTTCCGCAGGTTGAGATGCTTTAGCTCGCCTTAGCACCAGATCTCCAATTCTGAAAAGCTTCGGTCGGACCTTGGAGTTGTAATATCGGGCCACCCTCCGCTGATACATCGCCATCCGAACCTGCGCCATTTCCCTCGCTTCTTCCAAGAGATCCAGGTTCCCTCGGAGTTGCTCCGAATTGGCCTCGGGTCGGTGCGCGGCCACCCGAGGTGAGGGGAGTCCGAGCTCCACGGGGACAACGGCTTCCGTGCCATAGGTTAGGCTGAAAGGCGTCTCCCCGGTAGGGGTCCGATGCGTGGTCCGATACGCCCAAAGGACATTCTCGAGTTCTTCGCCCCAAGCTTGCCCCGTCCGACCGATTCGCGCTTTGATTCCTTGGAGGATTGTCCGATTTGTGACCTCGGCCTCGCCGTTGGTTTGGGGATGCGACACAGATGTGAACCGATGCTCGATCCCGAACTCCTCGCAGAAGTCACGGAAATGCTTGTTGTCGAACTGTCGGCCATTATCCGAGATGAGGACCCGAGGTACCCCAAATCGGACAATGATGTTCTTCTTCACGAACTTCCGGACTTGCGCCTCCGTGATAGTGGCCAGCGGCTCTGCCTCCACCCACTTGGTGAAGTAGTCGATTGCAACAATCAAAAATTTCCGCTGAGCTGAAGCGACGGGGAATGGTCCGAGGATATCCATTCCCCACTGGGCGAAGGGCCAGGGTGCAGTGATTGGTGCCAAGGGGACAGAAGGGACTCTCTGGACGTTGGCGTGGCGCTGGCAGGCGTCGCATTTCCGTACATGATCCTTTGAGTCCTCCAACAAGGTAGGCCAATAATAGCCTTGCCTCATGATCTTGTGCGCCAAGGACCTAGCCCCCAAGTGTGATCCGCAAACGCCTTCGTGGACTTCGCCGAGGACGTAGGCCGCTTCCGAGGGGCGGAGGCACTTTAAGAGGGGGGCGGTGAACGAGGTCCGATACAGCCTCCCTTCATGGAGTACGTAGTGGGCGGACTTCATAACAAGTCGCCGGGCTTGATCTTCGTCTTCAGGGAGGATCCCTTCGGCGAGGTAGGCGACAAGCGGGTCCATCCAAGACGGCTCCAGATCAATCGCCATCACCGCTCCAGCCTCGCCGATGCTCGGGGCATCCAGGGTCTCCAGGTAGATCGCCCTCGACAAGTTGTGCGCGTCTGCGCTCACTAAGCGGGACAACCTGTCGGCCCTGGCATTTTCACTTCTTGGGACCTGCTGGATGTCGACACTGCCGAGGTCGGGAATGAGTGCTTGCACCTTCCGGACGTAATTCTGCATGGTCGGGTTCCGGGCTTCGAACTCCCCACGGACCTGCCCGACCACCAGCTGGGAGTCGGTGAAGACCTTTAGGCGCCGGATGCCGAGCTCCTTGGTGAGTTTGAGTCCCGTGACTAGGGCCTCGTACTCCGCCTCGTTGTTGGTCACTGAAAATCCGAACCTCAAGGCATACTCGGCTATCACTCCATCAGGGCTGGTGAGGACCAGCCCGGCCCCTCCACCTTCGGGGTTCGACGACCCATCGATGTGAAGCGTCCAAATCGGGAGGTCGAGGCTGGGTGTTTCCGGCGACCTAGGTTCCGCCTCCTGCACCGTGCACTCAGCGAGGAAATCCGCGAGCGCCTGGGCCTTGATGGCGGGTCGGGGCTAGTAGCGGATGTCGAACTCACCAAGTTCTACTGCCCACTTCACCAGCCGTCCCGCATTCTCAGGATTGCTGAGGATCTGCCGCAGCGGTTGATCGGTCAAGAGGGTGACAGAATGGGCCTGGAAATAGGGGCGAAGCCTCCTGGTCGCGGTCAGCAGCGCGAAGGCGATCTTTTCAGCCTTCGTATACCGCGTCTCGGCATCCCGTAAGACCCGGCTGATGTAGTACACAGGCTTCTGGAACTTTGCCTCTTTCCGAACCAGTACCGCACTGACTGCGGTTGGGGAGACCGCCAGATAGAGGTAGAGCATCTCCCCTTCTTGCGGCTTGGACAGCAGGGGAGGAGACGCCAAGTATTCCTTGAGCTGGTCGAATGCTGCTTGACATTCGGCCGTCCAGAGGAAGTCTTTCGGGCGTTTCAACACCTTGAAGAAAGGTTGGCAGCGTTCGGCCGATTTTGCCACAAATCGTCCGAGCGCGGCGACCCTCCCAGCGAGCTCCTGAACCTCCTTCACTTTGGTCGGAGGGGACATATCTTGGATGGCCTTGATTTTGTCTGGGTTGGCTTCGATCCCCCGCTGGTTGACAATGAAACCGAGGAACCTCCCGGCCGAAGCGCCAAAGGCGCACTTCGCTGGGTTCAGCTTCATGCGAAACTTCCGCAGGGTGGCGAAAGTCTCCTCCAGATCCGCGATGTGCTGGTCTGCATGGCGGCTCTTCACCAGTATATCGTCCACGTACACCTCCATGTTCCGGCCGATTTGCTCTTTGAAGATTTTGTTGACGAGGCGCTGGTAAGTGGCGCCAGCATTCTTCAGACCGAAGGGCATTACCTTGTAACAGTACAGCCCCCGGTCTGTTATAAAGGCAGTTTTCTCCTCGTCCTGTGGAGCCATCATTATCTGGTTGTAGCCGGAGAAGGCGTCCATGAAAGACAGCAGCTGATATCCGGAAGTCGCGTCGACCAGTTGGTCTATCCGCGGAAGCGGAAAGCTATCCTTGGGGCATGCCTTGTTCAGGTCGGTGTAGTCGACGCACATCCTCCACTTTCCGCTCGCCTTCCGGACAAGTACGACATTTGCCAGCCATTCGGGGTAGCTGACATCCCTTATGAATCCTGCCTCCAAGAGCTTGTCTACCTCCTGGTCGACCACTCGGATCCGATCCGGGGCACAGTGTCTCTTCTTCTGCTTTACTGGTCGGTGGGCTGGGTCGACGTTGAGGGCGTGAGAAATGACCTCCGGGTCGATCCCAGGTACATCGGCCGCCGACCAGGCAAATACATCGGCGTTGGCTCGGAGGAATTCCACCAACCGAGCCCGAGCTCCCGGGTCGAGATTGGTGCCGACCCGGACCGTCCGGTCCGGGCGACCTTCCTCGAGGGGAACTTCGATCACACCTTCGGCCGGCTCCCCGTGCCGCAAGGCCACCTCGTCTCTGGCGTCGAGGGACTCGACGCTTAAGGCTTCTACGGGCTTCTTCCCTTTGAGAGTTGCTAGGAAACATTGCCTTGCGGTCGGTTGGTCACCTCGGACCTCTCCAATCCCGGCCGCCGTGGGGAACCGCATGAGCAAGTGGTACGTAGAGACCACCGCGCGAAGGGCGTTCAGTCCGGGTCGTCCGAGGATAGCGTTGTAGGCCGAGGGAACACGGACGACCAAGAACCCGAGCCGCACCGTGGCTTCTGCGGGTGCAACGCCCGCAGTCACAGGCAGCTCAACGACACCTTCGGCCGAGATAGCGTCACCAGTGAATCCTATGAGGGGGGTGGATGTTTTGTGCAACAATTGTCTGGACAAGCTCATCTTTTGGAAGGCCTCGTAAAACAAAATATCAGCTGAGCTTCCACTATCCACAAGAACACGCCTTATATCATAGTTTGCCATAGTGAGGGAGATCACCATGGCGTCATCGTGGGGGGTCTGAACCCCCTTTACATCTTCATCACAAAAAGTGATTACACTACCGACCCTCGGCCTCTTTGCGACGGCTGCCCCTGACGCTTCAGTCGAGCCCCCTGCGTTCCTCTCGGGCCGGGGGCAGCCCCCAGTGATAGTGTGGATCACGCCCGCGACGGGTCGATTCTGCTCCCGAGGCTCCTGAGGGGCCGGGTCGGCCGGACGCGGGTCTGCGGGGGGACGTCGGTCGTTCACGTATCGACCGAGACGCCCTCGGCGGATGAGAGCCTCGATCTCGTCCCGAAGCTGGAAGCAGTCTTCGGTGTCGTGGCCGTGGTCCCGGTGGTACTCACAGTACGCCCGAGAGGGCCTCCTCCCAGGAATCTTCTTCATCTGTCTCGGGACCGGGAGGTCCTCCCGCCCCTTGATTTCCATGAGGATCTGGGCCCGGGGAGTCAGGAGAGGAGTGTACCGGTTGAAACGTCGGGGCGGAGAACGAGGGCGTAGGGCGCCGTGGTTCCTCGCCGGCGACAGGCTTCTGCGCCGACGTTGAGGCGTCGGGCTCCTCCTCTGGCGTGCCTCTTTTCGCCTTTTCTTTCCGAGCTTTGGAGGGATCTCGGCGGCCTCCTTGCTCCGGTGGGCGGCCGCCTCCTCGGCGTCCGCATACTGGTTCGCCCGGGACAACAGCTCCGGGAAGCTCCGCGGCAGGCGTTTGTCCAGGGAGAAGGTGAGTCTGCCCTTTCGGAAGCCACGCTTCAGGGCTGAAAGAGCCACCTCCTGGCTCAGGTTCCGGACTTCCAGCGTAGCCTTGTTGAAGCGGGTAAGATAATCCCGCAAGCTTTCTCCCTCGTTTTGCCGGACATCAAAGAGGGAGTCGGAGACCAGTCGCCGCCGGCTACTGACGGCGAAATGGGTGATGAAGAGGCGAGTAAACTGGTCGAAGGACTGGATCGAGTTAGCCTCCAAGCCGGCGAACCACGCCCTTGCCGGGCCACGGAGGGTCGCCGGGAAAGCCTTGCAGAGGAGAGGATCTGATGCTCCGTGGAGGAGCATAAGGGTCCTGAAACTCTCGACGTGATCCCGCGGGTCCGCCGCCCCGTCATAGGGCTCGATCGCCGGCATTTTAAACCCCGGCGGATTCGGGGTCCGCAGGATCCTCGAGGCAAGCGCCGGCTGGGAGGAGATCTCCAAGTCGGCGAAGGGATCTTTGGAGTGGCCCTTCAGGACCTGGAGTTGTCGGTGGAGATCGTCCACCCGCCGGTCCAGGGAGCGCGACCGATGGGTGGGAGACAAGGAGCACCGAGAGGGGGACCGACTGGAGCGCGGGTTCCTTGAGGACTGGGGGGTCTGGGAACGCGCCCGGGCCCGCCTCTCGTACCCCGCGCAGCTCCGATGGGAAGGTCCCGGCAGAATGGACCGTGCTCGAGAATCTTCCTCGCGCCGGCGCTCCTCCCCATGGGAGAGGAAGGAGCGCGGGTTGAGGAGGACAGGTGAGCGCTCAGGGATCAGCGGCTCCTGGGCCCGCTGCGGCGCCCGAGACATCACACCCTGCAGGTTCTGCACTGCCTCCGCGAGGGTGCGAACCTGCTGGGCTAACTGGTCGAACTGAGCGGCTTCGACTGAATGGGGGGTGGAACGGTGGAGTGTTGCTGAGAATGTGTTGGAGACGCAGCGGCCTCCCGGCCGGAGGCGCGAGAGGCCCCGCGACCGGAGGCATTGGAAGCTCCACGACCACCTCGCTGTGCCATTACGATCGCTCTGAGATTCGGGCCCTTCCTCTAGCGCCAACTGTTGCTGGTGGTCCAAACCGAGAACGATTGGCACAGCGGTGTGAACGGGATTCCGTCTGAGTTGCCTTGGTTGGTGTTGATTGCGCTCCACCTTCCACCGGGGAACCTGCAAGGAAGCCTCGCACCACCACTGGGGTAGTGGGGGCCCTCCGACGATCAAGTCAGAGGAGATTGGAGGAGAAGGAGAGATAATAGTCGCAAGTAAGAGTATGCACTGGAAGTTCTTGCTTACCTCCCCCCTTCTCCCCCCAGCCGCATATATACCAGGCTGGGGGGTCCTTCTGGGGGGTTGGTCATCGTGTGGCACGATGGAGTTGCCACTGACATGGCCGTTACAGGGCGTCGTGGGGTAGCGCTGGGTACGGCCATGACAGGGCGTAGTGGAGCTCCGCTTTGTACGGCTGTTACAGGAGATCGTGGAGCAGCGCCGGATACGACCGTTGCAGGGAGTAGTGGAGCAGAGGGTCGCGGCGTGCTTCAGGGGAACAGCCTGTCGTTGTCGAGAGATTGCCGACTCGGGGTCGGATTGCTGGATCAAGGGGCAGCCGACTCGGGGTCGGGCTGCGAAGCCGAAGATATCCGACTCGGGGTCGGACTGCTGGATCAAGGGGCAGCCGACTCGGGGTCGGGCTGCGAGGCCGAAGATATCCGACTCGGGGTCGGGTTACTGGATCAAGGGACAGCTGTAGTCTTCTAGGGCGCGCGTGCCGGTCACGTGGGGCATGGTGGCTGAGTTCCCCCGTAACATGCGTCATCATCTTATTAATTCCTTGGACGATTCATGAACACATAAGAACATGAATAATAAGAATGCCCAACTTAATAAATTCATAATTAGGTCAAGTACAATTTTATGTCCCAGAACAAAATAATGCGTTAGCCAAATTGGCTTCTAGGGCATACTTCTAACATTCTAATCAAGTTAGGTCAACTTGCACCCGCACCTACTGCTGGCTAGGTATGAAACCCAATGGGTTATACACAAGAGAATTGATCGAGGATCTAATTAAATTAGATCATGTTTGCAAGATGAACATGCTAGCACGTATTGCAAACCCTAACTCTTGATTTGAATTGGATTCAAATCTGATTCTTGATTTGGATTAATCTAATTTGATTAGATCATTTTCTGGTTTGGGTTGGCCAAGAATTGACACCTAATTGGCTTGGTTTGAATCTAATTGGATTAGGTTTGATGACTCATTCATTTTTGACTATTAGATCTTCATCAACCGTTGGATGAAGACATGATGGTGAGTTGGTTTGAACCCAATTGGATTGGGTTAGATAGGGCCTTCACTCATAACCATTAGATCTTCATCAGCCGTTGGATGAAGACATAATGGGATTGAGGTGAGGCGCCTTGAATTTTAACCCTTGGATCATCATCAACCGTTGGATGATGAGATAACCAATGGATGGCGTGTGGAGCATCTATTGGATGGCGCCTTCACTCTTAGCCCTTAGATCATTGTGTCCACCGTTAGATGATGACATAATGGGCTGAGGCGTGTGAGGGATCAGGAAGATACGCATGAGATGATAGCGTGATAAGGATGTGGTGCCCTTTCTCATCCTTATCTCCTTATCACATTTCTTCATCTAATACGCTCTCTCCCTGATATGTCTCCCCTTTTTGTTGGCGCCCCTTATCTCCTTATCACACGCCTTCCCATGATGAGGCGTGTGGATGGGATGCATCCTTTGGTGATACATCCCCACGCCACTCCCGGAGTTTTCATTCATCTGCATTCCAAACCAACTCTCTCTCTTATCCTTCTTTCTTACAAGTATTCTTTTTTTTAAAATCTCTTTTCTAGTTTGTTCTAACTCAAGACAAGGAGGTCTTATTTAAGACAAGAAGCTTAGAAGGAGATTTAAAAAGAGGAAAAAAATTAGTAAGGAAAGCAAGCTATTAGAGTTCTTTGGAAGAATTCAGCATCAAGGATCAAGTTCTTTGGAGCTAGAGTCTTGAACCCAGTTCCTGTATGGATCAACGTTGGAGGGTGAACACTTGGGCACCTCGTGGAAATTCTGTATATTGGATATAGCGTTGTAGGTATTTCTTTATTCCTATATTTATATTTATTTGTTTGATTGTTATCATTAAGGTGATCTTGACTTATTAGGTTTTGATGTAACGAAATTTTATTAAGAAATTTTTGAAATCCCGAACTTCTGCTGCGCCCCTACATCACTAGAAAACCCAACAAAGCTTGTCCTGGCATGTGCGGGCACAGGACTTTGGCCATGGCTTGGCCACTTGGGCGCGCTCGGTGCTTTGGCCACTGCTTGGTGGACTCTCCAATCAGTGGGTTTGGCCCGAGCTTTGGCCTATGTTATGTTGCGGTCTCTCCATGGATGGCTCCTCGACAGTGTGGCGGGATAGAGTCCGCAACAATCTCGTCCATTCGAAGCACTCGCATATCGTACAATTAAAGAAACTATTCATGATTGTGGCGAGGCATATGACAGGCTTTTATTTATCGGCTTATGGCTATATGACGAGCTTCTATAGATCGATCTGCCATATCGACTATAGTCGATTTCGGGGCACATAAATTAATACCTGATCATGGGCCTGCCCTCGAGCTTAAACTTTATTCATTTTTAATCGGGCTTCGGTCCAAGTGTATATAAAATTTAATATTTTTTATGTTTAAATCTGACCTATTATAAATTGAACAATATTATAAATTGAACTACTCTCCATTCGCAATTCTTAATCGTTGATAGCGCGATCTTTCGTCATCCAAACTCGGCTGTTACTTTTTTTTTTGAAGCATACACTTCTCTCAATCCCTCGCGCGTGGCAGCAATTCAGCGCCACCATTTTTCTCTCCAGGGCTACCGTGGGAACCAGGATGTCTGATACCCCTGCAACGTGGTCTGTCAGTCCCTGGTGGGGTGGGCGTGTCAGTCCCTAATGGGATGGATAGGTGCAGCCAGCTGTCTTCAATCACGGGGCACCGCCTCCAAACCACATCGCTGTCAATCGTTCTCCGGTTAGACGCGTGGCACCAATCTTTCTGTTGGTGCGGTGAAAAAAATCTGGTACAGCACTCGCGGCCACTCGCTCATGCCTCACGCGACGAAAATAAGGCGCAAGTTGGAAGGGTAAACTTGAGAAATAAGTCATCAACTTAGACTCATGTCGGGGTGGTTCTATATACACCCCCCCTATTGCTAAGGACACCCCCCAAAAACCAAAAAAAAAATACCCAAACTAACCTTTAGTGTAATTACCATATTGCCCTTGAAATTTTCTTAGTACACCCCCCTTCCTCCTCCTCCGTTTCGTTTTGAAAAGAAAAAAAAAAACACCCCTCAAACCCCCCTTTAAACTCCTCGATCCATTTACATCGTTTAGGCGATCTTTGAAGGAGATTTAAGCCCCATTCGAAGCATGGACAAGCAACTAGTGATTTGGGACGAAGAATCGGCCGCAAAGGTACGTGTTCCACCTTGTTTCGAAATTTTTTTTTTTCACGGTTCGTGCTCCGTTCGGCACTGGATCGCCGAACAAAAGGCTTCTGTTCGGCTGAACAGTGCCGAACAGAAGCCTTCTGTTCGGCAACCCTCAACCGAACAGAAGCCTTCTGTTCGGCTGCACAGTGCCGAACAGAAGGCTTCTGTTCGGCTCTGTGCAGCCGAACAGAAGCCTTCTGTTCGGCACTGTGCAGCCGAACAGAAGGCTTCTGGTGCCAAATCGCGTGCCGTGCTGAATTTTGTGCCGAACAGATCCTCTGATTCATTAATTCTTGGTGATAAATTATTTTATATGTAGGGCTATGCTACAACCGAATCGAGTATAATTGGATCAGAATTTGTACTGGATTACACAAGCGAATTTACAACTTACGAGGTATTATAATGTATTGTGCAATTTTGTATTAGTTTAGCGAGCTATTTTTACAACTGTGTACTTACATAAATTGTTTAATGTATAGATCTTCAAGAGTAAAGAGGACTTGTGTAATTGGTGTCGTGAAGCTGGGAGGCGAAATGGTTTTGTTGTTGTAATCAAATCATCCGATGCAGGTACCATTTCTAGGAAATCCAGAATTACGTTAGGTTGTGAGAGGGGTGGGACGTACCGAACCAAAAAAGAAAAGCGAATAAAGACTGCCTGTGGGACAAAGAAGTGTGGATGCCCTTTTGCATTAAGAGGAAAGAAATTGGATACTGCGGATGATTGGATATTACTGGTCGTATGTGGAGTGCACAATCATCCCGCTGCAGAGAATCTGGAGGGGCACTCATATGCAGGGAGATTATCTGAGCAGGAGACGGAATTGTTAGTGGATATGTCGAAGAGTTTGGTTCGTCCAAAGGACATATTATCCACATTGAAGGAAAGAGATGCCCTCAATGTTACGACTATCAAGACTATCTACAATGTACGTCAACGGTTTAAGGTTGTAGAGAAAGCCGGGAGATCTGAAATGCAACATCTATTAGGTAAATTATCAGAGGCTAAATATATTGAGTGGCATAGGAATTGTACTAATACGGATGTTGTGCATGACTTATTTTGGGCACACCCTGGCAGCATTGATTTGTTCCGTGCATTTCCCCGTGTGTTGATAATGGATTGCACGTACAAGACGAATAGGTATCGTCTTCCGCTCTTAGAGATTGTGGGGGTGACATCTACTGACATGACATTTTCAATTGCTTTTGTATACTTAAATTCTGAGCGGGAAGAAAGCTATATTTGGGCATTAGAGAGATTGCGCAGTGTCATAGCTGATGATGTTTTGCCTGAGTTGATTGTTACAGATAGAGACTTGGCTTTGATGAATGCAATTCATAGAGTATTTCCTACTGCTAGACATTTATTATGTAGATGGCATATTAGTAGGAATGTTTTGGCCAAGTGCAAAAAAATTTTCGAATTGAAGGAGAAATGGGATAAATTTATTATGAGTTGGAATGTACTAGTGCTGTCCTCCACGGAAGACGAGTATAATGATCGCTGGAGTGCACTGCAGAGAGAGTTCGGTACCTATCCAGATGCACTACAGTATGTGTCAGATACTTGGCTGAGCAAATACAAGGAAAGATTTGTTGCGGCGTGGACGGATACATGCAGGCACTACGGAAATGTGACGACAAATAGGGATCACAAATAAAGACTCATTTAATTTTAATTTGCCTCAATTGTTATATCTAACTTTCATTTGTTTACTAGGGTCGAGAGTGCACATGCAAAGCTCAAAAAGCAGCTTGGATCAAGCCAAGGAAGTTTCGAGTCATCTTGGACTAGAATACATGGATTGATTGAGTTGCAGCACAGCTCCGTTAAAGCCTCATTGGAGAAGAGTTTATTGGTAGTGCAGCACAACTTCAAGCCAGCTGAATTCAAAGAGTTGCGAGGTTTCATATCTATAAGTGCGTTAAATCATGTCCTCGCCCAATCGAAACGAGCCAATTCAGTTGGGTTTGATGATTCAAATTGTGGGTGCGCTATTCGACGCACACATGGTATACCATGTGCTCACCAGATTGCGCGGTACAGGGTGGAAGGTCGGCCCATTCCTCTCGACTGCATAGATCCTCATTGGAGGAAACTTGATATTCTGCCTACCCGTGCAGCCAATTCAGTTGAGTTGTGATGCAGAGTTAGATTTGATTGCGCTACGATTCAAGAAGTTAGATGGGGCTTCTCAATTGCAGATGATCAAGAAGTTACGAGAGATTGCAAGTTCAGATAGTACACCTCTTTTAGAGCCTGCAAAACGGAAGACCGGTTCACGTGGGCGCGCTTCAATGAAGGTTGATACGTCTACTCGACGTGACCCGTCTGCGTTTGAGTTGGTTCTATCTGGACAGGATAGTTATTCACCTGGTGTTGAGAAAGTTACCATCCGCAATCCATCTACTCAGATTCAAAAGAGGCGGCCCAAGCAAAAGGTAAGTACCAAATATTTATTTCCTTACAATAGGTATCACAACGTCTACGGGACGGTCTGTGCCGTGCCGGTATGTGATGTGCCGATACGGGACATGTCGGGACGTGCCGTGCCGAGATGTGCCGATACGGGACATGTCGGGACGTGCCGTGCCGAGATGTGCCGATACGGGACATTTCGGGACGTGCCGTGCCGAGATGTGCCGATACGGGATGTGCCGTGCCGAGATGTGCCGATACGGGACATGTCGGTACGTGCCGTGCCGAGATGTGCCGATACGGGACATGTCGGGACGTGCCGTGCCGTGCCGGTACGGGATGTGCTGAGACGGATAACTATTTGGATATTTCTGCCATTGTTACATATTTTCTATCATTTGATATTATTTGCAGGTTTTTCGTACTAGAGCCCAGTCACATACGCCCATTATCTATATTGATGCTATTCCTTCTGCCTTGAGACCATACATCTAGCATATCAAGGATGTAAAAGCTGATGGGAATTGCGGATTTAGGGCAATAGCTGACTTACTGGGATTTGGAGAAGATGACTGGGTGCGTGTTAGGAAGGATTTATTGCAAGAGTTGCAATGTCATTCGGACCACTATCGCACATTATATGGTGTGGAAGGGACGATTGCTGAGATCACTCATGCATTATCATATTATGATGATTGTCCACCATATGACAGATGGATGACTATGCCGGACATGGGTCATCTTATAGCATCCTGCTATAATGTTGTCCTATACCATCTCTCGTTGCAACAATGTCTGACCTTCCTACCTCTCCGTTCTGTGCCAGTACCTCTTCTATCCCGCAAAGATATCGCTATCGGATTCGTAAATGGAAATCATTTTGTTGAGGTACTACCTTCACAACACTTGCGAATATTTAATTTTGCTTATTTAATTTTGCTTATTTATAATTTTGTAGCTATTAATATTTTCTTATTTCTAATTTTGAAGGTGTTCTTGTTACCGGGACATCCCGTTCCGCCAGTAGCGACCAACTGGCGAAAATATCATCTTCCTTGTGCTACCGGATGGGAAAATTCATATGAAGCCCGGATTCAACAGTTTAAAGAGAGCATCTCACCTAATGTTATAATTAGCGAGACAGTAGAGTTAGATTGATTGTTTATATATGTACAATTTTTGAAAGTTGTAAATTTTTTTGGGCTCTTAGAGTCATGTACTGTGAAACTCCATCATCAATATAAATCAAAAAATATCTGTCTTCGCATTGTTAGATTGATTGTTATGTGCACTGTTATATTTGTGTAAAATAGAACGGGCCAGGCTTTACAAAAATTACACGTAAATGTACCAAAAATATATATTTTTCATTAATATCAAAATAAAGGCTCCATCATCAATCCCTATGACGCCGTCGTCGACGCGTGTACTGCTGTACGTCCGAATGAGAGGGTGCTGGATCCGAATGAGAGGGTGCTGTACTCGGGCCAGGCTCATCACCCAGAAGTAACTGATGCATCTGACAAATAGCATGAAATAGGTGCCCGGCACCTAGTGACGTAGCCTCTGAGGGACCCATCCGTACAATGTCGGTACTGATACCGAGTGCATCTGCAATACGCCGCCGGTGCATGTCAGCATCATCATGACCTCCCCTATCTCCAGAATGAGTACTCGAGCGCAGATGAGGAGGCTGAACTGCAACGTGCGTGATACGGAGATACCACTCCATGTATCCCGGTACGCTGTCTGATGGCCGGGTAACTGGGTGGCTCCTGCTCGCCTGGCTCAGCACGTGGTCCTCCCACCGCTCCCAAAGCTGATCCATATAGGAGTAATGTATCCGGTACGAGCCTGCTGTGGAACCTCTGTTGGCTCGCGTAGGGGCTAGTGGCGCTCGAGGGATGGTCTGAATACGACCAAACTGTCTAAGAACCCTTTCTGGATGATAGGGTTCTACGATATCAAGGCACTTGATGGAGCCACTAAAAAAATGCGATATCAACATATGGGCGATCTCCCCGAAGCCGATGATGGGGATCCCAAATAACCTGCAAAACAAAAGGTCCATTTCAGTTTTATACTATATCGCATATTAAAAGTACTGACAAACACAAGCAAATGGTAATATGATACGTACCTCATCGATGCTCAAAAGGTCCAATGACTCACGTAGAACCACTAAATGGTCCATCGTGGTACGGGATGGAGTACCGGGCATCCAGCGGTGCACGCGGGGACTGGCATCAGTATACTCAAGCGACGGGTGAGGACTGAGTGCTGGAAAATGCTCATAAATCCATGCCTGCAGAAGCGTCATATAACCACTGATCTGTCTCACTGATGACCTCGACGCAATCCCCAACTGCCGATACAAATATGCTAAGGCAGCTGTACCCCAGGCATATGTGCTCACCCTATCCAGATCCCGCAGTAAACACAGATACGCTATAGGCACCCTGGTCCCACTCTTATCAGCAAAGAGTGTGCAGCCTAACAAAAATAACAAATAGGCTCGTGCTGCACACTCTATCCTCTGCTGGCCGTCTCTATCAGATACAGAGTGAAACTGAGTCCTCAGCCACTCCATCCTCACAGACTGACCGCGCGATGACAGTACCTCCTGACGCGCGTCTCCAGCTGACACCCCCAACAACTCCACAAGTAGCTCCTCAGCATCCCGATCACTCATCCTCTCAGGAGAAACTGCTACTGAGGCACCTGCGACAGGAATCCCTAAAATGGCGGATACATCATCCAACGTGATAGTGATCTCGCCAAATGGTATATGGAAGGTGTTCGTCTCGGGCTGCCATCTCTCTACGAAGCCCGAAATCAGAATCTTATCGGTGAATCGATAAGAGCACTGTACTAACTCTATGAGGCCCGACTGCCTCAATAGTGCTTTGAACCTGGTATTTGGTTGGTTTGAAGACCACCACTTCCATTCACCAACCTTGGCAGTATGGTTCATGCACTTTAGTGGAGCCCGTTCCTGTAATATAAATGTATAATTACTACTACTTTATAAAACATCAATAAACAAAATATAATGCTATAACAAATAAACAATACCTGTTGCCTCCAGATGGAAACTGCTATATGCGTCCTGAAACTGATCAGGACGGACTCATCCTCTGGACCTCCTGGACATGGTCCAACGGACTCATCGTCTTCGCCCCTAGCGGGCATATCATCATGCTCTGACTCAGGAGAGGGCGATGGCATATGAGCAGGCTCGGGAGAAGCAATTCTAGCACGACGTCTCCTAGCTGACGCCGTAGGTCTAACTCTGAAGGGACCGGGATCCATGTCTGAAAATATAGAAATTCAATGTTAGGCTATATCAAAGAAAATAATTCAATTGCATACATAAATGAGAGGATCTGTTCGGCACAAAATTCAGCACGGCACGCGATTTGGCACCAGAAGCCTTCTGTTCGGCTGCACAGTGCCGAACAGAAGGCTTCTGTTCGGCTGCACAGAGCCGGACAGAACCCTTCTGTTCGGCTGCACAGTACCGGACAGAAGCCTTCTGTTCGGCACTGTGCAGCCGAACAGAAGGCTTCTGTTCGGTTGAGGGTTGCCGAACAGAAGGCTTCTGTTCGGCACTGTTCAGCCGAATAGAAGCCTTTTGTTCGGCGATCCAGTGCCGAACGGAGCACGAACCGTGAAAAAAAAATGCCGGCGGGGGGGGGGGGGAGCTACCTCGAGGTGGTCGTGGAGGCGCCGGCGAGGTGCTCGTTGCTCGGGAGATGGCCGGGGAGGTGGTTCCGGGAGAAGCCGGCGAGGTGGTCGGAGATCGGGAGAATGCCGGCGACGAGAGGGAGAAGGGGGAACGGGGGGGTTTTGGGCGTTGCCGAGGTGCTTTGGGCGGAACAGTTCAAAGGGAGACGGAGGGGGTTTGGCCGCCGGCGAGGTGCTTGAGGCGAGGTTTTTTGGGCGGAAGGGAGAAGCCGGCGGGTGTTTTGGAGGGGAAGAGCGGGGTGGGGGGGGGTGGTTTGGGGGGTGTAGAGAGCAATTTAGGTGAGGGGGTGGGGAGGGTGGGGGGTAATTTAGGAATTTTTAATTTTTTTAGGAGTGTCCTTAGCAAATGGGGGGGGGGGGGGGGGGGGGGTGTAGAGAGTATTTAATTTTTTTTTAATTTTTGGGGGGTGTCCTGAGCAATAGGGGGGGTGTATATAGAACCACCCCTCATGTCGGTGTCGTTTCGCAAACTTAGATTCTCTGCTGTGCGCGCGTGGCACCATCACATCTTCAGATGGAGATGATGAATAATATGTATCATGTATGTTATGGCATTTGTTCCAATGACCGTCCATCTTTGAATGGGCCATTTATATCCCCGCTAACAAGCGTGCTCCATAGTGGATCCATTCGGATCCGCAGCATCTGCGTCTGCACCCTTTCGTATTGCGCCCTGCAATTCCGGGGCCGAGCACCTCTTTGATTCGCGTGCCCCACCGACAAGACCGCCCCATTCGGATAAACCATCACGTTGCTGCAAAACCACGCGGCCATGATAACCATATATTTTTCCAAGATAAGGTCCCGGTAGTCATGCCTCCTCTGTCCTCTCAAGTTTCAGATAACATCCCGTTAATAATATCTCTAACAACTAATTTATCTTAATAAAATTATAATTTTTTCTGGACTTTACCCTTACGAGCACCTCTCTCCTCGTTGGGCAGGGTACTCTCCTTTCTTTCTTCCTTTTCTTTTTTTTAATTTCTTTTCACAATGGAGAGGAAAGGTATGGGTGCATTAGAAATAGATGAGAGGTGTGTGCCACATGGAATTCATAAGGCGGGGTTAATTTCAGGTTGAAGAAAAAGGAGAAGAGGTTCCTTCGCCAATAATAGATTTTGGGAGGGGTAAAGTAGGAAAATAAGTTATAATCTTGTTGGAATAAACTAATTGTTAGAGGCATTATCAACAGGATCTTGCTTTAAATTTGAGGGATAAACCATATGGGCATTTAATTGAATGTCATCCATAGGGCAGCCCTTATCATAATGCTAACAAAAGAGCATAATTCATGCACAAGACTAGGGGTTAATAATTCTATGCCACCCAAGTTGCCATAACAAGCTGTCCAAACTACCGTAAGAGAGACCAAGATATTGTGGAAAACTTTTTAAATATGCCAGTTTCCTTGGTAAGCGAAGTAATGTGGCAGGCTTGAATCCGCCCTTATTAGATTTTATATTATTGTTTACACCACTTAACAAACTTGGTTTCTAGAGGAGAAATAGTAGAAGGGGCACGAGTTAAGAGGTTAGTTATTTTTATAGGGCTGACTCGGATCTAACTCGAAATATATGGGTTCAGGCCAGGACTGACTCAGCTTGAATTTGCAATTTAAGTATTTAGTTTTCTTTTGAGTTGGATCAAATTATGTTCAGATCATATTAAATCCACCTTTTGTTGGCCGAGAATAGATTCGAATGATATTAAGGTTTACTCAAGTTAAAACATAGAAGATTCCTGCGCAACTTGGAATTTAGATTGGATCCAACTTTTGAATCCGACCGAACTCACGAGTTTTCAAATATGATGGAGTTGGATCTAATCGAGTCAGGGCTGAGTCAAATCATGAGTTGACCCAATGAGTTTGCCGTTCTAATATTGGATGGCTAGAGGCAAAATATCCAAAACAAAGAAAATTAATACTATTAAAACTAAAAAGAAAATATTTCTGTTACATATGTCACAATATTTTAAGATTTAAATATTAGCATAGAAAAGGCCGGAATTACTGATTTATTTCTAAATAATGACTACCCCTCGTTAAGTCACTTGGTTTCATATGATTACATAACGGCCGTTGCCCGTAACGGTTTTAGCGAGGGACGCCTTTGCTTATAAATTGAGGCACCAGGGCAGGAGATCATTGCTGTACCCCGTACCCGTTGCAAGAAGAGAGAGAAAGGGAGTGAGAGAAAATGTCGGGGATAATCCACAAGGTCGAGGAGAAGCTCCACATGGGAGGAGCGCACAAGAAGGAGGAGATGGGAGGAGCGCACAGCAAGGAGGAGGAGAAACACCACAAGGAGGAGCACCACAAGAAGGAGGAAGGGCACAAGGAGGGCATCGTGGAAAAGATCAAGGAGAAGATCCACGGTGGAGATGGGCACGGCCAGAAGAAAGAGAAAAAGAAGAAGGAGAAGAAGAAGCACGGCGAGGGCCACGACGGCCACAGCAGCAGCAGCGACAGCGACTAGATCCGCATATTATAAAGTATGATTATTTCCCCTTTTCCTCTGTTTAATTTCAGTACGTCAAAACTATAGACTTTCTTTGATTTCTGATCTTTTCTTTTTTTATTTTTGGATGGAACTGATTTGTTTTATTTTGTTTTTTCCCTCATATCTTTTCCCGTTTTCTCTTCTTTAAGGTTTCATTTGATGAACATTATTATGAGTTTTCTTTTCTTTTTGTTACCTTCTTAGTTTTTAAAGTAACCGAGTTAATTTATTTTTCCTTTTGTGCTTCTTTTGAATGAGTAGATAGATCAGTGCGTGGATTAGATGAAGTTATCCGTAGCTGTTCCTCATCCTTTCTTTTGTTATTCTAATCTTTGTTGCAGGTGGAATGCTATAGCTCAGTGTGGGATGGGGAGGTGTCCTGCTTTCGCTTTTAAGTGCTTTCCTCCTGTAATTGTCGTTGGGTAATAATAATAAAGTTCCTTTATGAAATCCTCCCTTAAATCTGTCTCTATCTTTCGCTTTTAAGTGCTTTCCTCTTGTAATTGTAGATGGGTAATAATAATAAAGTTCCTTTTATCAAATCCTCCCTTCAATCTGTCTCTATACGCTATTAATCAAGACGGAACAGAGAATATTATAATTCTTTGAAAAAAAAAAAATTAACAACGAGGATTCCGTGGGTTTCAGCATCCCCTAATTCGTTCTCCTCTTGTACTCCGATTTGTCATATATGTAGCAGAGGCATCCGTTCCTAAGCCTCAAACCCTTGGTTTTCGCATTATGTTTCATAATTTATATAGGAAAGAATTCAGCATAAATTCCAAAAGATCAGCTTGAATCACCATTAATCAATATAGCTCGCATCTCATATTTAGTGATTGATTTGATAGAAAACAATTTTGCACCAGCCAACTCATCAAGCATATAAGTTTAGGTATGGAAACCTATATTTGATTGTGATATTGTTTATAGCTCTACCATCAACACATTTTTCATGTTTTATCCTTCTTAAGGCAGGAACAACACAAGAACTAAGAGATTCTCTAATCAACTCCTTTTTCAATAAATCAATTATTTGTCTGTGTAACTCAGCATGTTTACTAGGAAACATTCTATAATGAGGCAAATTAGAAAGAATAATATCTGGAACGAAATCAATCTAGTGCTGAATGTCTCGAAGTGGTAGTAAATCAACAGGAAGTTCATCAACAGGAAGTTCATCAGGAGTTAGGCCTTTGAATCTGTCCGGCAAGCCTTCAACTTCATCTGGAAGATAATAAACTAATCTGGTTTGAAGAAGACACACTATCTGGAATGTCCTTCATAGGGGTCAGTACATACTTCATTCCATTGTGGAAAATAGTGTAAGTGTTCTTCCTTCCATTATGATGAGCACTCCTATCAAATTGTCATGGTCTGCCAAGAAGCAAATAACAGGCATTCATGGGCAGCACATCAAAATAAATCTCATCTTCATACTTGCCAATGGAAAACTTTACCTTGCACCTTTGAGTCACCATGATTTCTCCACCCTTTTGAACCAAGAGACTTTGTAAGGCTTTGGGTGGGGTTCACAAGAAAGTTTTAGCTTTTCTACCATTATTTTTGACACCATGTTCTCACAACTTTCCGAGTCAATCATTAAGTTGCACTTCTTTCCATAGGAAAGACAATAGGTTCTGAAAATGTTATGCCTCAACCATCTATCATCTTCTTGAGTAATCAACACTCATCGGATTACAAGGCTTTCCGCATCACAATCACCTTCACAATATTCTTCATCAAGATTAGCCTCAGGTTCCTCATCATAAATTGGCTCTTCATCTTCATCTTCCAAGAGATGCAGTTCAGCTTTCTTTTTTGGACATTCAAAGGATCTATGCCCAACTTCACCACATCGGAAACATCTATTGGAAGATGAATGAAACTTCCCACGCTCCTTACTTCCTCCACCTTGCTATTGGGCTGGTTTTTCCAGAGATAGGAGCCAACTTCTTACCCTTCTCCTTCACCATTTTTGAACTTTCAACCTTTCGGTATGAACTCCATTTCATTTTCTCTTCGACCTTCAATGCCTTTTGATATGCTTCCTCAAAAGAATGAAATGAATGCATCATAAGCTCGCATTTGAGGCTATATTTCAGTCTACTCAAATATCTTGCCACCAGTTGATCATCTGATTCTTGCAAGTTCATATGACTCATAAGTTTGTAAAATTGCTCTGTATAATCACCAACAGATTGCTCTACACGTTGATGCAATTGATGGAACTTTTGGTAGAGGGTTTGAGAATAATCCAAGGAAAGAAATTCTCATCAAACTTCAACTTCATCTCAGCCCAGGTATTGACTCTTGGAATTCATCTTCGATCTCTACTACGCTGATATTGTTGCTACCAGATTAGAGCATGACCTTTCAACTTTGTAGCAACGATCTGTACCTTTCTTTCATCTGTGAGATCTTTCCAATCAAAGAAAGCTTCTAAGGATGCCATCCAATCACAATATTCATCAGCATTAAGTTTGCCATCAAAGTCTTGCATATGAACTTGGATGCTTCGATCAGTATTTTCTAATGTATGGGCCAAACGTTCCATGGACCATTGATCAGTGACACTAGGTTCTGGAACAGAACTGAAAGAAGATGAACGGTCATTATGGCTGTTGTCATTGAAGAAGATATTGTGTTCACTTTCTTGACTCCTATAGCTTCGAGTTGGTGAAGCTTGAAACCGTTGACAAAGTTTATTTACCATGTCTGTAAGTGCTTGATTAGATCTCGTAATACAGCAAGTTCAGCTTGTACATTATCACGTTCCATATTCGTTTGACATCGTGAAGGCATTGTAAAGGACCCGGAGATATAAAGGAGATAGAGCAAATTCGAAATAATGGAGCCCAATAGAGAAAACTGATCACCACGATAGGAAAACTTGCTCTGATACCAATTTGATGCAGGTCGAGACCCTTAAGGCTTGGCCAAACCCGAAAAGGATTCAACCAAGGGAAGAAGGATAGTTCTGGGATGCCACTCAACCAGGGGTAGCGGAGGCCACTCGACGTGACCAAGCCACATGCTTGATTGGCAGAAGGATGCCACTCAACTCCTAAAGCAAGAAAAACTTGCAAGAAAAGTTTTTCTCAATCAACAACTCTCCTTTCTTCATTCATGTACTATTTTTTTTATAAGCTATCTTGGAACATCCCTCCAAGTATAGGGAAGATAGAACATTGCTGAAACACGTTAATTCATGTTCTAATATTTAGAAATATAAAAAGATACTTAGAAAAATGAAAATATGTGCTGGAAAAAGAACCAAAGTAAATGCACTTTGAAATTCGCTGCATGCTGCCAGTCCTAACATCCTGTAGTAAAAATACCATAACTTTTTCTAGAAATCTTCAAATGGCACGAGGTCAGGTGCGTTGGAAACTAGAGATAGAGCTTTTCAATGGTGTATGGCATGCTTGCTAATTATACGTAAATAGCTTCAGAATTAGATTCTAAGTTACCCCTGATATGCTGACATCTTCATCTTGACATGCCACAAAAGCTTGGATTATGCTCCTGCATCAATGATCATCTCCATTTGGATGTTGTCTTGATTGACAATGCCACTATAATCATTGTTAAACCATAGAAGATGGCACATATATCGAGGGTAGCAAAATATCCTTGGTGGGGTCAACATATCCACCCCGATGTGAGTCTCTAAAAGCATATTCTTTGCAGCATAGTGATGCTTTGAGGTGAGAGAAGGCACCATCACGGTCAAGATGTAGAGTGGTGAACTACTCTTCGGAGCTATTCGGATTCTTGTAGTTGAAGTTGCACTACAACTCAAGTCACACTGCAACTTAAATTATAGTTATTGACTTATAAGGAAGTTCACTTATTGTGTTTGGAGGGATGCTATTTACCAAAAAAAAAAAAAAAATAGAGGGATGTTTCTAACAAACATTCCATCAAAATACCTTACGAGCAAGTTCCACGTCCGAGCACTCAAGGAGCATGGAGATGAAGGTTTTTTGGATGACACGGCCGCATGAAAACTACCGGCTGCGGGGGCCTAGTTGTGGACCTCGGTGCCTATAGGGCTGGATGGAGCAGGCAATGATATAGTCATTTGAGATGGGTGGAAAAGGTGAAGACGAGGGGAAGAGTGATAGGCATTGGTGGTTGGCGAAGGAGGAGGAGGAGGGGGAAGTGAAAGACAAGGGTAGTACGGTGAAGTCCAAGGAGAAGAAGGTGGCCGTGAGCCTCCTAGAAGAGGCAACAGTGGAGAGGGCAACAAGAGAAGGGAAAGGTGGAAGAACAGAGGCTTACTATGGTGAAGTTTGAGATGGTGGAGGCAGGCGTAGGCCTCATGGGGATGGCAAGGCTGGCAGCGACATCAAAGAAAGTGGAGAGGAGGGACTCGAGCTTGACATGGGAGGAGAGGGGAAGGGAGTTGCCTTTTTTTAAATTAAGATGCCTGCTCAAGCGACAGCAACTCATATTGCATCTATTTTGATCGTAAGTTGGCCTTCCACAAGATAATTTTGAGTTGCAATCCAATGTGCTACATTGTTGATTTTTTTTTCTCGCTTTCATTGCAGAATGTGCCTTATTTATGCTACAAGGATGGGATTGTTCTTCATTGTCATCCATTAAGTTTTATCCTTAGTGATTTTTTTTTGTTTTTTTTTGTTAAAGTTCCTTAGTGATGTTTCACATGAGTTCTATGCAAAAAGAAATTGTATTACATGATTTTTTATTAAATTTATTTACATCATGGTACTCATATGTCTTATATCTAAAAAAATTTATAATTCTTTTAGGCGTTATCCTTTTTGGTCATTTTGTAATTCAAAAGCCTTTTTTGGTTTGCCAACCAAACATGTAACAAATCACTTTTACAGCTTCATATCAGCTTCTAGATCTTGACAGCCAAACTGTTAGTAGCAAAAAAATATTTTACCCCGAAATAGCTTTTGACCTCAGAACATAGCTTTCGTTAAAACTGCTTCTCGGCTAAAAGTCACAATATCCCCAAGCAGTATTAAGATGGTTATTTATTAACATTTTAAGGCAAAACTTTAATGGGAGGGGCATCCATAAATTTAGAAGTATATTTATAGATAATTACCTTTAGAGTAAATATGCAATAAGCATGGCTTACTAGATAAATATATAATTTTTTTTGAAGCATAAGTAATGCAGCGCTCTAACTAGGGGCATATAAATTTCTATTCCCTCGGCACATTAGAGTTTTAGTTTTTGATCTTTTCAGCATGTATCAGCGAGGGATGGCAATGTAGTGATGAAATGGATGCAATATAGGCATTATAATTCCTTTTGCTAAAGGAGGGAATAAAGTAGGGCCTAAAACATGGTGGGAGAGACACTGACTTGATCAGATTAATATATATATATATATATATTAAAAAGCCAAAAAAAACCATGGTTGTATTTTTTTTCATTTTTGTGAAAAGAGGCGTTGGGCTTCATGCTATCGCCTTTATAGTATGTCCCATTATATACACTAATTATTAGAGTGAGATGCATGCTTTGTACATGATTTTATAAATTTGGAATGGGTTCAAACCACATATGCCTGGCGAGATTCTTCTCCTTCTAAAATTACTTCTATAATTTTGTCAAATGACTTCATTCCTGGAGTTTGGCTTCATATATCCAAAATTCATTTCCAAGTCAATAAATTTTCTTGTAGTAACATACATACATTCTAATTACCTATTCTTTCCTCTTTCAAGGAAGGAATAGGTTTACCACATCACCCTTTGCGAGCACAACCATTGTGCGGATGATGATTGCGAGGCATGCTACAAACATACAGTTGCGTCTTTAGTTCATAAACTTATATTTATTTTTTCTCATTTAATCATCTTAGTTTGAGATTACTTTTATTTTCCTTTCCCTTTAACTGGATGCGTTTCTCTCATCACCATTTGCGGGCACAATGGTGATTGCAGGGCATGCGTCAAGGATACATGCTCTGATGTATCACCGCATGGATGAATGCATGACAACATGGGGGCGCCGCATCCTTCAAGGCCGCCTTGAAGTTGTCCTTTTTTTTCCTTTTTTTTCTTTTTTTTTTTTTTTCTTCCTCTCAGAATGGATGCAATGATGGATGATATTGGTGGGTGTGGAAGCAACAAACACTCGGTCAGAGTTGAATGATAGTCTCTCTTCCGACATCTCCATCAGCACAACCCAGGGCTTCATGCTCGTAACTTTTCCTCCCATCTCAATTTAAGTAAAAACCAAAAATAGCCCCACCCGAATCCTGATTATTGTTTGGATCCAAAGTTCATTATAGGCATAGGTTTATAAATTGGATTTCCGTTAGGGTGTATGGATCTTGATAGCCGTTGGTAGCCGTCCTTTTGATGACAACCATCGAGCGTTGCACAGTGCTATATGGTGCAAACCACGCACCACATAGGATCGTAGGTCTTCTTGCACACAACTGTCATGGGCATGTGCACCAATCATGTGCATATAACATGCGTGCTTTGAAGAAATTGGACTCATAGGGATTTTGGATTTGTGAATCATCCTACAAGGCACATACAAACTGAAGCTCGAGTTGGAGTCTAATGCTTTGCTTAGACTCTATTACATGTAAACAGAGTCAGATGAGCAGCATCTCTCATTTCAACACATGAAAGACCAGTAAACTAGCATGTCGTTCATATTTAATCGTGAACCGTATACAGGGACATTTATTTAGAACATAAGATATTACTATGAGGATGCAAGCAACACATAATCTTAATTATGGCTAAATTGCTCGCTTTGCAACAGTAACATTGGTGAAGAAGGGCAACTATCCGGATTAAAAAATCATCAGCTATGTAATTCCCAGTCTTAACAATCTAAATGACGATTATGAGAGAACTGAAACAATGGCTTCAGGAGAACCAGCATCTTCTAGGTTCTTCAGGAGAGGTTGCTTCCCTCAGCTTCCTTCAATGCATTGACGAAAAGATCCTTCAGATGGCTGTTAGATGCTGCCACCCTCCGAGCCATGAGATCAAAATCTCCACCACTTCTGTGCAAACAAGAAACAAATTATCATTATTACCTTGGCCAAACGAGCAATGCTCAATGATGCTGTTTCTATGTCCATAATTGATATCTTTAATGTAAAGTTTTTGAGAACTTACGGATCAAAAACATGACCTCCAGCTTCCTGAACAATCACAGCCCCAGCAGCCACATCCCTGTGGATGGCAACTCATCAATACTTGCAGCATTACTTTGCTATCAATCTAGCAACCTTAGAACTCAAGGGAAATTATGTAAACAAACATACCACGGGCCCCCAAATCCTAGCTCGTAACAGAGATCAAGCCTACCACATGCAACACCACAAAGGTTCAAAGCAAGGGAACCACACATTCTGACGGACCTCACCTGATAGTAACAGCCAATAGAATTTTGCATCTCATGATCCTAGTCATGACTGGTACAGAAAATAAAAAACTTACCTTGAAGAGAAAACTGTTAATTCTGTTAGTTGTAGAATCTATAGTTGACTTATCACGCTTTGTCCCGGCCTGCTCAAACATTCCTGTTGTCAGTCAAATGTTGCTAATCTGCAAGACTTCAAACATGCATCAAACTTGACGTTCTTACATACATGCATAATAGATAAATTATGTCATTTCTAGCTATTAATCAAAGAAACAGCTAGAACTGTGATAGATATCAAATCGCAGCATCATGATGTCATGAACTAATTTTTACTGCTACCTTGGTATGCATTTTTTGTGTTTGGGGGGTGGAGGGGAGGTGGGGTGATCAATGGATTGACTAGATCAGCTTCCATGTTGGCAAAGTAAATTAGGATAATCTTCATCAAAGAGATCAAATAGCAGGAAATTGCTCAGTTCATTCCAAGATACACTAGGAATTTCTGTTAGATTGCTCAATAAGATAGTGCATCGGTATGATAAGCGCAAGTTGTCAAGGAGAAGTGGTATGTGAAAGGAAGTTTGAGGAGTTCAGGAGGTATGATCAGGCACCTGATACAAAAGGTTAGGACAACAAATTCCATTAAAAAATGATTTTCCATGGCTCTAAAAAATGGAGATGATTAAATTCTCAGCTCTGCCGATCACCCAAATTAATCAATCATCAAAATTCCTTTTTTAATCTTCCTCACTCAAGCAGATCTTATCCAAAGATTAGCTTCTCAGTCATCCAAACAGAGCCTTGTTTTGATGTCAAAGCTACTTATCAATGCGAGCTGCTACGGTGGGTGGTAGTTAAGAGGTTGAGAAAGTAACAAAGAGAGATCAGAGAAATCACTAAGGGCCCATTTTTTGGTGGGCACATAACATGAAAAAGTTTGTCAACTGTCCCATGTTCTCATGCTTCCTTAAATAGGTAAATTATTTCCCCATGGGTAGCATTTACCCATAAAATAGAAGGAAAATTTTACCCACCTGAAAAGTCGGTAAGTCATTTTCTCACCAGCCGATAAAATAACCTTTTTATTTGTTCCTAAAGTACTCCTAACTCTAATATTATATTATATATTATAATATAATACAATATAATATGTATTGTAGAATATAGTATATATTATAATACATCATATAACATATATTTATAATATATTTATATAATAAATATTTTATATAGACAAAAGGTATTATGAAAAATATGGATAGATATTAGCAACTTATCCGAGAAAGTAATAATGGAAAAGAACATGGTAAGAGATTCCGGAGCTACTGGTAAATTATTTTTCTGTCTAAGTATTGCATGGGAAGTGCTTATCCGAAAAATTATTTTTCGGGTCATGTTCATGTATAACCCGGACCCAACCCAAAAATTTTGGGTCCGATTCAAGTCTGGGTCAGGGCTAGTTTGGGTTCGGGTCTACTAGATGCACGTTGCTCACATTTTGTTTTACATTTACTCTTATAAGAAAGAATTATGATTTTGCATGGTCATTGAAAAAAATTTCCTGAAGTAAGAATGTGTGATTCTACTAGATGGCTAGCTCTATGCTAGGAGTTGCTACTTTTTGACATCATGTTGCTAGGCACCAATCAACCTTTTTATTTTTGGCCACTGGAAAATAAAGATATTTACCATAATAGGGATTACGAGTTCACAAATTGCGAGCACTGCTTTCACTTGGGGCACAGTTGCAGTTTTTCCATTCTACACTCCGATGGTTCTGGCACCTAATGCCAAACTTGTGAGTATAATTTGTAGATTTATGAAGTGAATATGATTTCAAACTGACTAGTGTAGTAGTGTATGAGCATCTCAATACACGCACGTTCTACTTGAATTTGTATATTGAGTGGATTTCTTAATTGCCAAAACTCAGACTAAAATAACTATGGTAAGCAGCACTCCTTAAGTTATTCTCGGAGTTCTGTATGCATACCTTCATTTGTCATGGACTCCTAACAAATTAGGTTCATGTTTGCAAGTAAATACTGGCTGCCAGAGGTTCGTATTCAATTTATGCTGTACAGTCTTAAATTAATCCTTGCAGTATATCTTTGATCTGCCACATCTATCATGTTATCTGCAGTACCTGGCTGCGATTTTTCAGAGGGATACAGAGCTTGGGTCGGGCCTTAAGAGAACTTGTTTGCAGCCTTGCAGGCAGCAGCCCGCAGGCCTAAATAATTTTATAGATTCAAGTCGGGTCGAGTCGGGTCGGGTTGTAGAATTGAAAATTCAAAATTATCCAAATTTCAAATGGGTAGGACTGAATGCAGACCCGACCCGAAAAATGGAACGGGTCCAATTTTAGAACCCGACCTGGCACCACAGGTCTTCCAAAACGGGGGGTTGGGTCGGGTCTAAGCGGGTCAGGTCGGGTCTAAGCGGGTCAGGTCGGGTCACGAGTCAACCCGACCCATTTGCAGCCTTACCGAAGAACGAGCCCTAAACGTTGTAATAGGAACGTCAAATGAGTAAGCTGTTAATGAGCATGAGCTGGTGATGCTTCTCTCATAAATGAGCTAGGAATATGCTTTTTTAAAAATGAGCTGGGAATAAGCTTGCTTCTCTAAAATATCTCTAACCATTGCACTAACATGGTTGCAAAATTAAGCACCATAATGGATGGCTTCTCATTGTAAAGCTTTAAGCATTATGGTGAGCTTTATGGAAAACAACAGGAAATTCTTGTTGATCTGATAGGAGATAAAACTCTTCCTCAACTTTTTGATAAAAGTAGCTTAATCTAAAAACAAAAAAAATCTTTAGGGTTGAGGCCGCCTCTCCCTCTACCACTCCCTCGGTTGCCACCCACGCCCACGCAACCCCCCCCCCCCCCCCCCAGATCCCTGGTCCCTGGCCACATTGCCAGCCCTCATTGTTAAAAAAGAAAATTAGTGAATAAACATGTTTGCTATTACCAAAAATCTGGAAAAAAATGGAACTGGAATTCCTGTTTCCATTGTTTTTAAAAAGAAAAGTGACAATGATGCCAAACACAGCGTTCTTCATTCATTTTTTCTTTGTCTTTTTCTGCTTTGGGGTGAGGGGTGTTTGTTTCATTAAAAGATTAATTTTTGCAACATTACAGACTGACCATGAGACATAGCAAATATGGATAAATCTTGCTAACATGTCTTGTTGCTGCTCGAAATTAAACAGTAAAAAAAGAAAAACTATGTTTTTTTAGTCAAAATGTTCCAAAGCCTAGATTTTAGTCATTAATTCATTCAGTTATCAGGGTCTTGTGTGTTTCTATTCTTGATGAGCTGGGAGGTTCAAATAAGACAATAGTAGTAAGGAAGCACATTAGTTGCTTCTCTAATTGGGTTGAAGAAAACCTACATTCTAACTTGAGCTGCATTGCTGTGACACTTGTTCTCTTGATATAACAATAAACTATTTACTAATAGAAAATGGACTAGGCCACCAGTGGTTCTCCAGGTGATGGCAGTCAAGTGCGCTAAAAAAAAGGAACAATAACAAGATGCCTTATCCCATTGATATGGGACCAACTTAATCAATCTAAGTGTGATCCATCAGTTTGAAGAACATTTTATGACTAGTTAAGCAATCTAACATCAACGATCTATGGTTGGTGCCAGATTCCAAGACAACCAACCAAGGTTTGCTGTACCGGTCGGTACCAGTCGGTACCGACCGTATCGTACCCGTACCGATGGGTACCGGTATCGGTACACCAATGTCGGTACGGTCGGTACCGAGCGTATGGTACCGTACCGACACTCGGTACGCCTATACTAGTGCGGCACCGGTACGGGGTTCGGTACCGGTACGGCGAACCTTGCAACCAACCCTAAAGAAATGAACTTGCAGAGAAGTTAGTAAGGTTGTTACCAAGTAGACACATCTATTTTATTGGTTATCAAAATTCAAGCTCGTGGGAGAAAATCTACAGTGTTCTCCTAAATTTGGAAATAATATAGACAAAAAGATTGAGAGCATCATTTTTTTTATTTAAGGAACTATAATTATTATTGAGGGACAAATTAAAAGCCAAGGGCAAAAGTCATATTGAGACCAAAATAAAAAGAAAAATTATATCTAACTATTACACTGACATGGTTGCAAAGTTGCATGCCATAACAGATAGCCTCTTGCTGTGAAGCTTTAGGCGTTATGGTGAGCTTCACGGAATTTTTTTTTTACATTCTTTAACTTTTTGATAAAAGTAGCTTGATGTGAAAACATAAAAATCCTTTAGGGACAAGGTAATCCATGCCTTTGATGAAAATATTATATGCCATACAGGTAGGCACCAGTGTGTACTGATTGTACCGCTACCTAACAATATACGGTACAAAGGGCGTACCAAGTGTCGGTATGCTGCCCCGACCACTATACCGGGCATACCAACAATGTAGCAGGATCAGGCATACCAACATTGTAGCAGGATGGTACCGAGATAGCAAACCTTGATAAAAATAATGAAGTTAAAGGTGGTGTTGCTAACCATTATTACAAATCTATTCTTTTATCCTCTTATTTACTCTTCTTTAATCATTCACATGCCCTTAGCTTTCTAATGAGTTTCTTGATGGTAATGACCTTGCGTGCATTATTTTCTCCTACTTCGCACAAGGTTTCAGTAGTACATCAAGCATTAGATCGAAGTCAGCAAACAAGTAGGAATCCTAGTATATTCTCCACCCAACTTGATATTTGCAAGAATTAAATTCACAAGTTAATATAACAAATTATAAATATTCTGAACTGAATGTAGATAAATTAAAGCATACAAAGGAAACTTTCAAACTTGCTATCCTAAGTATCCTCTAAAAATTATTCCACATATATTTGTTGCGTAAAGCATAAGAATCATATTCTCTCCAAAGTTTGCAAGTTAGATGTTAAGAACCTATCATGCAACTACAAGTTCAGCAGCAGACATTATATATAATTTCACTACCTAATAAATAACTCTCACAGCAATTACAATAAAGGATATGATATAAATATGTTAAATGACACAAATATTGCATACCTCTGTTACAAGGAGGGCCTTTAATAATTCATTTTGAGATGAAGCTGCACAATACAAGTTCTTTGAGTGTTATTATGAGAGCATCGACAACATAATTGAAAGAATAGATGCCCTACAAGCCAATCGCAATATGTATTGCGAAGGATTTTCTTTTGATTTTCCAAATCATGTACATGACATTTAAATATGAATAAAGGCATTGTGTTTTATCATATGTTGTTGATTATATTTGTGATAAACCCCTTAGATTAGGGCAACGGTTTTTGAGGCTATGATGAGATCATACTAGTGAGACCTAAAACCCTAAAACCTTAATCTTAAATATTCCTAATCGTTGGTACATTGAGTCGGGGATCAATATTACCGGAAAGATTGGCACATCTTATGTATGCTCGATGTAGAAGGTGATTAATCTCACAATCACTTATGTGAGATACTAATACAAAGATGTGGGTGCTCATTAGAGGAATGAGTTCACTGAATTGACCAGCCATGAGAACATCTTATGGATTCTTACTTAATTGTCAAAAGATAGTTCTCATAGTGGGAGTTGTGCAAGTGATCCTTAGACCTAAGATCACCATGGTACCTTGTGCACTTGAACCTATATTTTGGTTTACCCTCATTCACGACATTACGTTGTGTACGGGGTATTCTGGATATGGTGGATTTTGTACGAAGGTTGTGAGTAGGTCAACAAGGAATCAGTCACTTCTAATAAGAGAAGGTAACATCCTACTTACTCTAATCTTATGATGATTCAAGAAGCCTTTGATCAAAGCAAAATGAAAATTAGAAAGAGTTTCTAATGTTTCATTGTTTGAATTATCATATAAAAGATTGAGAGAGACATGAATAAATGATTGAGTTTGATATTGATCCATACTCATATACTTATTCAGGATGTAGTATGACTAAGGGATTGAATTGCACGGTAACTTGCCACTGAAGGGTATGTTTGGATTTGTCCAATACATTCCTCATCTTCCGGGTAGACATGATACATTGCTAGACGTCAATCTTGTCTTTTGGGTTGATCGGATCAAAGAGTTTGATTAGATCAAAGCATCAGAAAGGTTCTGATTGCTAAGTCAGGTTTAGCACTAAATTGGACCTAAATTGGATTGAGGTATTCTAATCAAGTTAGGTCAACTTGCACCTGCACCTACTGCTGGCTAAGATAAGAAACCCAATGCGTCACACACAAGGAAATTGATCAAGGGTCTAATTGAATTAGATCATGTTTGCAAGATGAACATGCTAGCACGGGTTGCAAATCCTAGCTCCTGATTCAAATTAAATTCGAATCTGATTCTTAGATTAGGTTGATCTAATATGATTAGATCATGACCTAATATGGGTTAGCCAAGAGTTGGAACCCATTTGGCTTTAATTAGACCTAATTTGATTAGATTTAATGTTTTCTTTAAGTTGGTTAAACCCAATTGGATTGGGTTTGATAGGACCTTCACTTCTGGACCATTGGATTGCTTTCTGGATGAAGGATCTGGTCCACTGGTTGGCGCCTTATTCTGGACCATTGGATGGCTTCCTAGATGAATAATCTGGACCATTGGTCAGCGCCTGAATCTGGACCACTGGATAGCTCCCTGGATGAAAGATCTGGACCATTGGTCAGTGCCTGAATCTGGACCACTGGATGGCTCCCTAGATGAAAGATCTGGATCATTGCTCAGCGCCTGAATCTGGATCATTGGTGATGGCATCTTGCTTCTGGACCATTGGATGGCACCCTGGATGATGATGCCTTGATCTGGACCATTAGATGGCGCCTAAATCTGGACCATTGGCTTTGGCTCCCTGCATTCTAGCCATTGGATCATGATCATATGATGGCACATCAAAGGAAATGAATGGATGGCGTGATGAGGTTTTTAAGGGGAGGCGTGATGATATTTTTCTTCAGAAAAATTACGTGAAGGAATGTGATATGGCGCCCCATGAAGAGGCGCCACTTGGTTTGGATAAGGATGTTTTCCACCTTGATACGCCTCCCTCCTCTATTGACGCCCCATTCATGATAGGCTGATCACTTGGGGCGCCTCCTTTGGTTCTCTCACATCCCTTGATGCATGAAAGGATGGCTAGGATGCATCCTTTCACATCTATAAATAGGGAGCCATTCCACCGTATTCTCTATTCCAACTCCACCGCATTCTCTCTCCCTTATCCCTTCTTTCTTACAAGCCTTTGTCTCTTTCTAGCATTGCTTCTAGAGTGTCCTAAGCCAAGACAAGGAGGTCTTCTTTAGGACAAAAAGATTAGAAGTGATTTAGAAAGGTGAAAGAAAAATAAGAGAGGAAAGAAAGCAAACCAATTTAAATCCTTTGGAAGGATTCAGCATTAAGGATCAAAAATCTTTGGAGCTAAAGTCTTGATCGAGTTTCCGTGTGGATCACCGTTGGAGGGCGAACACTTGGACGCCTCGTGGAGATTCTACAAACTTGGATTTAGCGTTACAGGTATTCTTCTATTTCAGCATTTATATTTATATTGTTTGATTGTTACCATTAAGGTGATCTAGACTTATAAGGGTTTCATGTTAAGGAACTTTATTAAGAAATTTTTAAACTCCTAGCTTCCGCTGCCCATCATGACATGATCGGAACCCTTCAGTGGTATCAGAGCCGTCCTTAATTGGTTCAATCAAATGATTATGCATGATGTATGATTGTTAAATTACTATGAGATAGTAATATCATATGTTTAGAAAAATGCTGAATTATATGATTCATATATGATATGATATATAATAAAAGGTCATGATATAAATTTTTCATATGAAGATATGTTGAAGCATGTTAATTGATTCAATCAATTGCTTATGATTTATACATGCTATGAAATAGCCATGATGCATGATAGTTTATTTTAGACATGTTAAATATATGTTACAATTAAAAGAATGTGCTAGAGACCGGTTAGCTCTCAATAAAAATTATATTAAGTCATACTGTTGAAAAACTTTGAGCTAACCCATTCTAGAACAATTAATCTAATTGGCGTCTAAGGAAAGCACTAAAGGTGGTTCTCTAATTAGGACCTTACTCTCTGAGTAAGGAGAGCCTCCCACCTGCTTACCTGGCCAATTGTTTGATTGTCTATTATAGATAAGTTTAATATTGATATAGCACTATTAATAGCCTTCCTTCATGCCTCGACATTATTATGTCAAGATCCATGCTAGTTTGTTGTGCAACCACAAGACTTGCAATGGGGACTGATGTTATACTGTCTTGGTGCATAGAGATGTTTATGGCATATTTTAATATGTTGCTTTGTTGTGCAACCACAAGAGCAATATTATTTGAATATGACTGTATGGAAATGAAAGGTTTGATTTAACTAAAACATTATAGTTTGTTGTGCAACCACAAGGCTATAAGTATTTTAAGAGGACAGGATAAAGTTGAGAATTGCATGAGATGCAATTGGAAAGAGTTTCCTACCTTTGAACTCATAAGAATTTGTTGCATGGAATGCCGTACCGGCCCGTACCGGCCGGTACGTACCGGTCCGGTCCTAGACCGGTACCGGAACCACATGAAAACCGGTATTTCCCCTTTTTTTAGCCGAACCGCCCGGTACGGAGCCCGTACCGGTCAGTATCGGCCGGTACCGCTTGGTACTGGCCTCGTACCGGTGCGAACCGGCCGGTTCGCATCGGTACGAATTTTTTTTTTTTTACGAACCACAGCACCTCGCGCTGTGGTTTTTGAAACCATGCGGTGGTTTCAAAAACCCCGCGCCGGGCGTGGTTTCCCAAAGAAGTGGCCACGGGCCACTTCTTCCTTTTGTTGTCAAATCAAAAAACATAAGTGGCCTTCTCACAACACAAAAACCGAAGTGGGAGGCCTGTCGCCCTGTCTGCACATCGCCTTCCTTCTCACTCGTTCGGTTTTAAAAACCGAACGAGAGGCTCTGTCCAGACTCCAGAGTAACTCAAATCCAGAAGTGTTTCAGAGAGATTGGCTTATCCAGAGTAACTCAAATTCAGTGAGCCTCTGAAGAGTAATCAGAGACGGGAAGATTTGAGAGATAGCCCACAAATTGAGGAGGAGGTCCTGCCCAAAAAATCCAGCTGAGACTATTTAAGGTGCGGTTTTTTTGTCCTACGTTATTTCATTAATTTTGTTAATAAGTAACTTAAAAAAAATAGTTTATAAATTACTTAAAAAATAAGATAATGCGAAAATTTACTTTATTAGCTTAATTTTTTGATAAGTTGTACATTTATGATAGAAATGGAGCCATCAAGAAAAACGAACCCTACAAAGTGTGATATTAGCTGGTCTTATGGGCGAAGACTTGGAGGAGAGGGGCAACGACACCAGTTTCAATGCAACTTTTGCGACAAGATTTTCAAGGGAGGAGGGGTAACCAGGTTGAAGCAACACTTAGCCGGAAATTCCAGTGAGGTTGCTACGTGCCCGAATTGTCCTAGCGAGATTCGTGGCAGAATCTCGCTGAGGTCAAAGAAGCGAAGGAGATGGCTTCCAAGAAGAGGGCGGAGGTCGATCGCCGAGCGGCAGAGCCACCTTCCTATCACTCTAGGGAGCCAGAGGAGGTTGAGGATCTAGATGAGGAGGAGGCAGATATTCAGGCGGTCATGCATGCAAGCCTGGATGATCAGTGGCAGCAGGAGGAGGTGGCTAGGCATAGGGCTCGATTTGGGCCCTCTGCATACGAGTCGGGCGGCAGTTCTGGGAGCACTAGACAAGATCCAGAGTTCTTGAGGACAACTTCAGTCAGGGAGGGCGTCGGCAAAGAACGTGGCCGGATTGGATCTATGCTGGGTAGTTTTGGTAGCCGAAAGAAGTCATCTAGAGGAATTCCACAAGGAGCGACAATTCATGATGTAGATCCGCATGCTCTTCCCAGCAGAGATTCAAGGCAGCAGAGGGTAGACACAATGTGGATGAAGGATAAGAAGAAAACTATGTGGCGAGCTATTGGATCCTGATTTCACTTCAGCCACATCCCAGCGAATGTGGCAGACAATACATACTACAGGTCTGCCATTGCCGCCATACAAGCTGCCGGTCCCGGTGTAGTTTCTCCAGACCCGAAGGACATACGGTGAGCTTCTTGACAACAATAAGGAGGAGCTGGAGAATTGGATTGACTCCTACAAGAGCAAGTGGCCCATATATGGACTAACCATCATGTGCGATGGTTGGACCGGTCCGACCAGGCGGAGCATCATCAACTTCCTGACATACTGTGATGCGAAGACCTTCTTCCACAAATCAGTTGATGCTTCGGCTTATGTGCACAACACCGCGTACATGCTGAAACTTATGGAGGATGTGATTGATCTGGTAGGAGAGGAGAATGTCGTGCAGGTCGTCGCTGATAATGGACCGCAAATAAGGCTGTCGGGCAGGTCTTGATGGAGCGGCGACCACATATTTTCTGGACCCCATATGCTGCACATTGTATCGATCTCATGTTGATGGACATTGGAAAGATCCGTAGGGTGCAACAAACGGTGGAGACAGCCCAACGCATTACCAGGTATATTTATAACCATAACTAGGTCCTTGCACTGATGAGAAAGTATGCAGGAGGAGAGATTCTGAGACCAGGAGTCACACGGTTTGCTACCAACTTCATCGCACTTGATAGCATACTCGAGAAGAGATGAGCCCTACGTCAGATGTTTGCCAGTCCCGAGTGGTATGATAGTAGATATTCTTATGCCGGCACTAAAGGAAGCAAGATAGAAGACTTGGTGACGAGACAGCCATTCTGGCAGCGGGCTACTACAATAGTTAAGGCTATCAAACCATTATATGAAGTGCTGCGGGCCGTAGATAGCGAGATCTACCCCCAGATGGGGTTTTTGTATCACATGATGGTCAAGGCAAAGGATCAGATTATGGAGACAGATCCAGCACATGGCCGGACGTACGTCAACATCATTGAGCAACGGTGAGGAGCGCAAATGGGTACGGAATTGCATCTAGCAGGTAAGCTAAGATATAATTATAGTGACAATTATAGTGATGGATCTAATTATATAATTATGCTAAGATAGTCTCGTATATGTGCAGCATACTACCTAAACCCCCGGTTTCAGTACAGCATAGATGGAATTGGTATGGATGAAACACTTCTGGATGCTTTGCATAATGTGATTTACAAGATGGAGCATGATCCAGAAAAAGCGGCCCTATGTCTTGAAGAGGTAATTATGATTTAGTAATTACCAGCATGTGTAAGTATATCGGCATCTTCAATTATTAACATGGTTTTCTTATGCTTATTTTTCACAGAGCAAATTATTTAGAGAGGGCAGCTACAGTTTTGACCAACGAGCGGCTGTCGTCAGCAAACACAATATGAATCCAGGTACGTGACACATCAGGAAAACATTCACCTGGTGTTACTTAATTACTATTATGGAACTATCATATATGTAATTTTCATAAATATTTTTGCAGCTGAATGGTGGGTGCATTTTGGCGGGTCCGCGAGAAATCTAAAGCGAATAGCTATCCGGATCCTCTTCCAAACAGTCTCCTCTAGTAGCTGTGAGCGCAATTGGTCCACCTTCGCCCTTATCCACAGCAAACAAAGAAACCGTTTGACGCAAAAACGCCTCAACGACCTTGTTTATATGCATTACAATTTGCGGTTGAGGCTAAAGTGCATCCAGGAGGAAGCGGAGCTCAAGTATACAGATCCGATTTACGAGACCTTCACTGCTGATGACGATGATCCACTACTCGGCTGGCTTGTAGGCCAGCAGCAGGATCCCGAGCTTGACGAGCCAGGATCGCCTCCACGACCAGCTAGCTTCATAGCCACCGAAGCTAAGGTCGATCCAGAGCAATGGGCTGAGTGCAATATTCCACGCACTCCCAGAGCTGATCAGTCGCAGGCACAGGAGAGCCAATCACCACATGATTGGTATGAGACACCCTCCGAGAGAGCTGATCGAGAGATGCTCGGCAGATAAGGAAGACATAGCCAGACAGAGAGGGCCAGGAAAGGAAAACAAAGGGTCCCAATAGAGAGTGTCGAGAAAGAGACTTGGACTAGCAGCGATGAAGATTCGGTGGTGATGGATCTTCTAGCCATGGAGGGAGCGGAGGACAGTATGGTACTCATTAGACACAGCCGGAGGGTGGTCTTTATTTCACCGGTGAGTCCCAATTTACGGATGCTACACAGGATACGGACCACGGTCGATCACCTGATAGATTTCGTGAGGATATCATTGGATATAGAAGACGGGCTCCTCAAGGTCGTTCAGGAAGACAGGATACGACTACAGATCCGACAGCATACGGATACGGATTCTATTATCCACAGCCTCAGCCTGACGAATATGGATATGGTGCATTGGATTTTACTTCCGCTATATTTGGATGGGCCCCTACACAATCAGAGGACACCTCTCAGAGCCAGAGCGTGAGCGAGAGATCCGACAGTTCTTATAACCTGGCGCGCGTTCCTTCTGATTGGGTTGATTTGCCTCCTGATTATACTTATGATCCGGATATCTACGAGAGCCATCGGCACTCGTCCCGATTTTAGATATCCAAGAGTGCTTTATGCTTATGTAAATGATTGTATCTTAATTTGAAGATATTTTATGTGTATCATTTTATCATTTGGAACGGGAGGAAAACATAACATGCATCATCTATGTTTCAAATTTCAACCCTAAATTTAAACATAAAAACATCAAAAATCATGAAAAAAGCAATAAAAAAACATCAATCTTCACTTAATTTAAGATCCAACAGAGACAACATTTAAAAAAAAATATTCCAAATTTCTGGCTCGCTGTACCGGCCAGCCACCGGTACGCCGACCGGTACCGGTACGGCGGACCTTGGTTTGTTGTGTAACCACAAGGTTTTTATGAAGAATTAGGATCTCAACCCTACTAAGAAAAATTAGGTTTTCTCGTTTATCATAGGAGAGGGCTATGATATTCGATAAAATAGTGGGAGTAATAATTAGATAAAGTCCTAGTCTAATTGTATATATCTCATCATGATTGGTCTGTTTATATTAGTTTTGTTCTTTATATATGTAGAATAAAATTCTGCATAAATGGCTTCTTCACTTTCACTAAGAGGCATCTTAGATGCCAACAAGTTGACCGGTCCGAGCTATGTGAACTGGTTGAGAAATCTTAAAATTGTTCTCACTCAGGAGAAACTTTCTTACATCCTTAAAACCCCTGATCTTGGATCAATAGGGGATGATGCTACTAAAAGTAGTAAAATAAAGACGAAGAAAGGAAAGAAAATCTCCATATCAAGTGCATGTTTCCATTGCGGCAAGAAAGGCCACTGGAAAAGGAATTGCAAGAGTTTTCTTGCAACTGCAAAGCCTGATGCAAGAGTTGCATAAGAAGGTATGTTTATGTTACGTGCCAGTTTGTCATTAAGTTCTTCAAATACAAATATATGGGTATTGAATACCGGCTGTGGTTTTCATATATGCAAGACATTGCATGGACTACAGAAAATTAGAATTTTGAAGAAAGGTGACTTCGAGCTTTATGGCGCTGGAGGAGAGTCCATCCAGGCTGAAGCTGTTGGAACCTACTTATTGGAGTTGCCGTCGGCAAGCTCCTGGAGTTAGAAGATTGTTATTACATGCCCAAGATTATTAGAAATGTAATTTCCATTCCTTTGTTGTTAAAGAAAAGATTTGAGATTAATGGAAAGGACAATGGTTGTTCTATTTCTTTTTCTAATAAGCATCTTTGCAATGGCATTATAGAAAATGGTCTTCTAGTTCTATCCCTTAATGACAATATTTATCATATTGATAAAAGTAATAAAAGAAAGAGAGAAGAGGTAAATAACACCCTCCTTTGGCATTGCCGTCTAGGTCATATTAGTGAGTCAAGAATACACAAGTTATACAAAGGAGAGTTCTTTGATCCTTATAATTTTGAATCATTAGGAACTTATGAATCTTGTCTTATGGGAAAAATGACCAAGTCTCCATTCACTGGACATGGAAAAAGGGCAAGTGAGTTATTAGGACTTGTGCATACAGATGTATGTGGTCCTATGACAACTCCAACTAGAGATGGATACTCTTACTTCATCACATTCACTGATGACTTATCAAGGTTCGGATATGTGTATCTTATGAAACATAAATCCGAAGCCTTTGATAAGTTTAAAGAGTATCAAAGTATGGTTGAAAAACAAACTGGAAAGTGTATTAAAATCCTTCAATCTAATCGAGGAGGTGAATACCTTTCTAGTGAGTTTTTAAATCATCTTAAAGAAAATGGCATTCTCTCTGAATGGACACCTCCGTATACGCCACAATTAAATGGTGTAGCCGAATGAAGGAATCGTACTCTATTAGATATGGTACGGTCCATGATGTGCTTTACAGATCTTCCTACTTCCTTCTGGGGTTTTGCCCTAGAAACTGCTGCACTTGTATTAAACAGGGTACCATCAAAATCTGTATCTAGTACTCCATATGAGATATGGAGAGGAAAGAAGCCTAATCTTAAGTATCTTAAGATATGGGGCTGTAAAGCTTATGTCATAAGAAATTTTGGACACAAGCTAAGTGCTAGATCAGATAAATGTATTTTTGTAGGTTATCCTAAAGATAGTACAGGATACATCTTCTATCATCCTACCGAACAAAAGGTCTTTGTAGGTAGGCATGTCATTTTCTTAGAGAAAGAATTTATCTTAGAAAAAGGCAAGGATAGGAAAATTGAACTTGAAGAAGTTCAAGACTTACAAATGGAGACACAAGATATTCCTCAACCAGATGTACCCATTGATGAGGTACAACCACAACACACATCTCCACCCCGAAGGTTAGATAGAGTGCGAAATGCACCTAAAAGATATGGTTTTGTCATTGAGAATAATGAAGATCACATCTTTCAGAACGATGATCCTCTGACCTATTCGGAAGCTATCATGAGTAGTGACTCTGACAAATGGCTAGAGGCCATGAAATCCGAAATAGACTCTATGTATACCAACCAAGTATGGACTTTGGTTGATGCACCAGAGGGTGTAAACCCTATAGGTTGCAAATGGGTCTATAAGAAAAAGATTGGAGCAGATGGCCAAGTAGAAACCTACAAGGCTAGACTGGTGGCAAAATATTTCAGACAAAAGCAAGGAATTGATTATGATGAAACTTTTTCACCAGTTGCCATGCTTAAATCTATTCGGATTTTGCTTGCAATAGCTGCATACTATGATTATGAAATCTGGCAGATGGATGTCAAAACCGCCTTCCTTAATGGTTATCTTGAGGAAGAGGTTTACATGACACAGCCAGAAGGATTTGTCTCAAGTAAGAGAGCAAATCAAGTATGCAAGCTTAAGAGATCCATTTATGGATTAAAACAAGCATCGAGGAGTTGGAACATCCGTTTTGATACAACAGTCAAAGAGTTTGGTTTTATCAAAAATGTGGATGAACCATGTGTGCACAAAAAGACTAGTGGGAGTGCCATTGTCTTCTTAATATTGAATGTAGATGACATATTGATCATTGGAAATGATATTCCAATTTTACAATCGGTCAAGACTTGGCTATCAAAAAGTCTTTCCATAAAAAACTTGGGAGAAGCATCCTATATACTTGGTATAAAGATCTATAGGGATAGATCTAAAAGGATGCTAGGCTTGTCCCAATCTAGGTATATAGATCATGTGCTGAAAAGATTCAGCATGGAAGAAAGTAAAAGACGTTACTTACCTATGAGTCATGGCATACATCTCTCTAAGAAGATGTCTCCTAAGACATCTAAAGAGAGGAATAGAATGAATTCTATTCCCTATGCTTCGGCAATAGGATCAATAATGTATGCTATGCTATGTACCAGACCTGATGTTGCTTATGCCTTAGGCATAACAAGCAGATTCCAGGCTGATCCAGAAGAGGATCATTGGATAGCTGTGAAAAATATTCTTAAGTACTTGAGAAGGACTAAAGATATTTTTCTAGTTTATGGAGGATCTGAGTTGAAACTAGAAGGATTTTCTGATTCTAGTTTTCAGTCAGACCCAGATGATAGCAAGTCCACTTCAGGGTATGTCTTTCCCTAAATGGTGGTGCAGTGAGCTGGAAGAGTTCCAAGCAGCAAACTGTAGCTGACTCAACTACTGAGGCAGAATACATTGCTGTAAGTGAAGCCGCTAAGGAAGCTGTCTGGATGAAGAATTTCATCTCTGAGTTGGGAGTAGTTCCTGAGATTGCTGGACCAATCCCAGTTTATTGTGATAACACTAGAGTTGTTGCTCAAGTGAAGGAACCAAGGTCTCATCACAAATCCAAGCACATTCTAAGACGCTTCCACCTTGTTCGAGAGATTGTCGAAAGACAAGACATAGTCATTGAACGAGTAAACACAAAGAACAACCTAGCAGACCCATTTACTAAAGCTCTACCACAGCAGCAATTTGATCGCCATCTCAATCGTATGGAGATAAAATATAAAGGCGATTGGCTTTAGTGCAAGTGGAAGATTGAAAGAATAGATGCCCTACAAGCCAATCGCAATATGTATTGCGAAGGATTTTCTTTTGATTTTCCAAATCATGTACATGACATTTAAATATGAATAAAGGCATTGTCTTTTATCATATGCTGTTGATTATATTTGTGATAAATCCCTTAGATTAAGGCAATGGTTTTGAGGCTATGATGAGATCATACTAGTGAGACCTAAAACCCTAAAACTCTAATCTTAAATATTTCCAGTCATTGGTACATTGAGTCGGGGATCAATATTACTGGAAAGACTGGCACATCTTATGTATGCTCGATGTAAAGGGTGATTGATCTCACAATCACTTGTGTGAGACACTAATACAAAGATGTGGGTGCTCATTAGAGGAATGAGTTCACTGAATTGACCAGCAATGAGAACATCTTATGGATTCTTAATTGTCAAAAGATAGTTCTCATAGTGGGAGTTGTGCAAGTGATCCTTAGATCTGAGATCACCATGGTACCTTGTGCACTTGAACCTATGTTTTGGTTTACCCTCATTCACGACATTACGTTGTGTACGGGGTATTCTGGATATAGTGGATTTTGTACGAAGGTTGTGAGTAGGTCAACAAGAAATCAGTCACTTCTAGTAAGAGAAGGTAACATCCTACTTACTCTAATCTTATGATGATTCAAGAAGCCTTTGATCAAAGCAAAATGAAAATTAGAAAGAGTTTCTAATATTTCATTGTTTGAATTATCATATAAAAGATTGAGAGAGACATGAATAAGTGATTGAGTTTGATATTGATCCATACTCATATACTTATTCAGGATGTAGTATGACTAAGGGATTGAATTGCACGGTAACTTGCCATTGAAGAGTATGTTTGGATTTGTCCAATACATTCCTCATCTTCCGGGTAGACATGATACGTTGCTAGACGTCAATCTTGTCTTTTGGGTTGATCGGATCAAAGAGTTTGATGAGATCAAAGCATCAGAAAGGTTCTGATTGCTAAGTCAGGTTTAGCAATGAATTGGACCTAAATTGGATTGAGGTATTCTAATCAAGTTAGGTCAACTTGCACCTGCACCTACTGCTGGCTAAGATAAGGAACCCAATGCGTCACACACAAGGAAATTGATCAAGGGTCTAATTGAATTAGATCATGTTTGCAAGATGAACATGCTAGCACGTGTTGCAAATCCTAGCTCCTGATTCAAATTAAATTCGAATCTGATTCTTAGATTAGGTTGATCTAATATGATTAGATCATGACCTAATATGGGTTAGCCAAGAGTTGGAACCCATTTGGCTTTAATTAGACCTAATTTGATTAGGTTCATGGAATGCCGTACCGGCCGGTACGGGCCGGTACGTACCGGTCCGATCCTAGACCGGTACCGGAGCCACTAAAAAATCGGTATTTTCCGGTTTTTTAGCCGAACCGGCCGGTACGGGCCCGTACCGGCCGGTTCGGGCCCGTACCGGTTCGCCGGTTCGCACCGGTACGTTTTTTTTTTTAAGAACCACAGCGCGAGGTTTTTGAAACCACCGGTACCGGCCGGTACGTACCGGACCGGACCGGTACCGTACCGGTCCGGCCGGCCACCGGTACCGGTACGGCGGACCTTGATTAGGTTTAATGATTTCTTTAAGTTGGTTAAACCCAATTGGATTGGGTTTGATAGGGCCTTCACTTCTGGACCATTGGATTGCTTCCTGGATGAAGGATCTGGTCCACTGGTTGGCGCCTTATTCTGGACCATTGGATGGCTCCCTGGATGAATAATCTGGACCATTGGTCAGCGCCTGAATCTGGGCCACCGGATGGCTCCCTGGATGAAAGATCTGGACCATTGGTCAGCGCCTGAATCTGGACCACCGGATGGCTCCCTGGATGAAATATCTGGACCTTTGCTCAGCGCCTGAATCTGGACCATTGGTGATGGCATCTTGCTTCTGGACCATTGGATGGCACCCTGGATGATGATGCCTTGATCTGGACCATTAGATGGCGCCTAGATCTGGACCATTGGCTTTGGTTCCCGGCATTCTAGCCATTGGATCATGATCATATGATGGCACATCAAAGGAAATGAATGGATAGCGTGATGAGGTTTTTAAGGGGAGGCGTGATGATATTTTTCTTTAGAAAAATTACGTGAAGGAATGTGATATGGCGCCCCATGAAGAGGCGCCACTTGGTTTGGATAAGGATGAAACATCCTTATCCACTTATCATTCCACCTTGATACGCCTCCCTCCTTTATTGGCGCCCCATTCATGATACGGCTGATCACTTGGGGCGCCTCCTTTGGTTCTCTCACATCCCTTGATGCATGAAAGGATGGCTAGGATGCATCCTTTCACATCTATAAATAGGGAGCCATTCCACTGTATTCTCTATTCCAACTCCACCGCATTCTCTCTCCCTTATCCCTTCTTTCTTACAAGCCTTTGTCTCTTTCTAGCATTGCTTCTAGAGTGTCCTAAGCCAAGACAAGGAGGTCTTCTTTAGGACAAAAAGATTAGAAGTGATTTAGAAAGGTGAAAGAAAAATAAGAGAGGAAAGAAAGCAAACCAATTTAAATCCTTTGGAAGGATTCAGCATTAAGGATCAAAAATCTTTGGAGCTAAAGTCTTGATCGAGTTTCCGTGTGGATCACCGTTGGAGGGCGAACACTTGGACGCCTCGTGGAGATTCTACAAACTTGGATTTAGCGTTACAGGTATTCTTCTATTTCAGCATTTATATTTATATTGTTTGATTGTTACCATTAAGGTGATCTAGACTTATAAGGGTTTCATGTTAAGGAACTTTATTAAGAAATTTTTAAAATCCTAGCTTCCGCTGCCCATCATGACATGATCGGAACCCTTCAATAATATCAGTCAGGGTTAACATTTTTCTCTGACCAAGTACTAGATATTGAACAATTCAAAGTACAAGATTAAAGTATTTATTACTCTTACCCTTTATACGAGTTCCATTGAGGAAAGCACCTTGTCCTCGAACACCAGTAAAGAGCTGCATATAAGAATAGAGACAAGTCATATCTCATTGTAACCACGTTTTGCATTCTAACTAGAGCAAGACTCAGCAACAAATGCATAGATCTTAACATTTAAGAAAACTGCCCTCAAAATCAGCTGATGCAGGACCAATTGGGAATGGCCTGCGATGCACTGGAGGGCCTAGGGAATGGATTAAATTAATGTTTGGGTCAACAAGTCTCCTAGTTATCCTATCAAAGAAAACAAGATAGAAAAGTTATCTTCAGCAATTATAAAATTCAAGAATATGAAAAAAAAATTCTGTTTAATCTTTCAGAGAAGAAATCAGTCCTAGGAACATATTTCTAATGAAAAACAAAAAAGGCTGGGCATTGCCTCAAACATGCTCTTTTTTTATAGTAATTTGTTAACAAAAAAAGGCATTCCAATGCACGAGGCTCCTGCCATGGTGGATTCTCGGGAGGGTCAGATGTATGCAGCATTACACTAACATGTGGAGAAGCTATTTCTATGTTCCAAACCTGTAATACCTAGATCACAATGGAGCAACTTGCCATTGCGCCAAGGCCCACCCTCGGATAATTTGTCAAAGGCTGAAAGTCGATAATTAACTTGCAAAAGAATTTAAGTTTTAGGCATAAAAACATAGAACAATAACATACTAGACTGAAGTACAGATATAGAAGAAGAGAGAGTACTTAAGAGAATAATAGATAGAGAAGACGAGGAGGAACAAAGAGACAAGGTGAAGAAGAAGATAGAGGGAATAGAAGGCCAGACCCGGCCTAAAGAAATCCTTTCTTTATCCAAAACAGACCAGATACGATCTCCTAGTGGGCTAGACATAAGGCCTTTTTATAGATTCTAGATGACTTGAGTTTCAAGTAAACTAGGACTCTTAGAAAGCAAGAAACTAATCATCAAAATCTTTCCCAAAAAAGAAAAATTTGGAAGACCACATAACCCTATAAAAGTCACCTAATATATTCAAAATCAGATCCAAAAAATTTCATGACTTGTCCAACCGAACATCTATTGAATTCTTTTACACCAATTTCACTTAAAAGAGGACTCTAAAAGCTACTTTAAAAATTAACCAAATAAAAGTTTCAAAAAATACAAAAAAAAATGTGAACTATAACATTTTATTCGCTATCACCAGCTGAAGCATAAAATAAAATGTAACGTGCCAAATGAATAATTGACAAAAAATTAGAGGAAAGTGGTAGCTGTTATAACGGTTGTTTCATCTAGTGGTGAGAAACCTGAAACTGTTCAACCCTTTTCTTTGTTCCTTTGAATTTCCCCTAGAAACTTGTTAACAGTTATCCAGTTAATCTATTGCTCAAGCATTGGCTGAAGAACCACAACATGGACTGATTTATGAAATATTGAGGTTCATAAAAAAATGATGCACTTGTCCTAGAATCGAGACATAACATAGCTACATCATAAGACTGTATCAAGAAAAGAGCAATATCTCCTTCTATACGCCTATTTCTACACACAAAGCCTAGAATATGGTTGTTTACAAATATAAACAATCTGAGTTGGATTTTATATCTTTAACAAAATTCCTAGTGGATAAATATTTTTGTGTCTATCCCTTCTTTCATAGCAACTTTCCTATGGTGAAGAAATCTTAAAGCTACAAGATGTCGGAAAGCATATGATGTTTGCATTTTATCCATATTTTTGAACATCTGCATGAGATGATAAAAATATGCAGGAACACTTAAAACTTTGCTTGCTGTGCTTGTACTTATCTTGCTAAAAGACCTCGTGTGCAGATGCCAGAGAGCCCATAATTATAACATGTGTATGTTGAACATGATCCCTTGATATTGACATTGGATGTTGCATTAATACTTTCCGATTGCATTTAATGTTATCCACTAAAAGGTCATCTCCTCAGGGAAAAATAAATGAAGAAATATTCAAGTCAAAATACTCAAAGGTCAATTGGTTACTGGATGGGCATCCTTGACTTGAAATTACCTAAGTTAATAACCTATAGCTAACATCGATTTTAAATGTGTAAATTCACCTGGGTGTCAAAAGCAGATCTTCTTAGACTTAAAATATGAGGATCAAATATGTACTATTTTTCAAGATGTGAAATGCTATGTTGTATCTCCAAAAGATCTTTTTCAGTATTGTATAATAAACTACCTCTCAACATCATAGGCATGAAATGTACAACTTAAATGTTCTTAAAAATTCATAGCACTATAAAACATAGAAACAGAACATCAAGCCCATCCTCACCTCATTTATTATTGGATTGTATACAACACCGACAGTTGGAACCTTTCCAATGGCAAGGCCAATGGATACGCAGACAAATGGGAACCTGCAAGTAATGAAGTGAACATGATGAGAAATCAAATAAAAGCAAGAGGAGACGAATATTTCTGGAAAGAAGCCTTCTGCAGATACCCGTGAACAAAGTTAGTGGTTCCATCAAGGGGGTCAATAATCCATGTTGGATCATCAGTCAGCTCAGCAGTACCAAACGCAGCAGATGTTTCTTCACCTATAAACTGTAATAAAAATTAAATAAATGAAACAACGATTCATAACAGAACGTAACATATGAGTGCTACAATATGACTTAACCTTGTGATCAGGGTAATGCTTCTTGAGGTAATTGAACACGAGATCTTCACATGCCTTATCAGTTTCTGTCACCAAATCCACCTGCATTTCATTGACCATTCCATCATCACTACTTAGCTGAGATGTCTCATGAGAGACTGACAGTAAAAACTATAATTCTCATAAACATAGATAGCATTGTTCTTCTTTTATTCTCTCTTTTCGCTGAAGCAGAAAATAGATTTTGTATACTAAATCAAGAGTATTTCAAGGGCGTCAGAGTTGTAGGACTAAAATTCCCATATAAAAATCATCAAAAAAATTCCATTAACAAATCAAAATCAGGAAATAAATTCCATCCATGTCCTCCATCTGCAGCAAGATATGCACCTTAGACAGCAAACAAGGAATCAAACGGCAGCAGCGAAAGCCTGCAATTTTGACTATTCTATTCGTGCCTCTTTTACACATTTTTCAGCACCTTTATATAAATTAAAGAAAGAAGATCCCAACAGCGATATCGATTTAAAAAGAGAAAAGAAAAAGGAAATCAGGAAGCATAAAGAAGACCTGGCCTTTGTGCTCCACATGCTTGGTCTGATAGAATCCTTGGCGAATAACCTAGAAAAAAAAAATCATGAAGAAAGGAAGAGATGATGAGTTATACATAGTTATATATATATATATATATATATATATATATATATATATATATATATAGGAGAGGAAGTGAACGTCCTATAGATATTAAAAAAAATAAAACAAAAGGGGGATGGAGAGCATTCCATCCGACTCACTTCTCCGGCGCACTTTGCGGCCTCCAGCGCCACCGCCAGGAACTCCGCAAGCGAATAATCTGAATCCCACGAACAGAGACAGAAAATAATTAGAAGAATAAGATTTGACAGCGAGAAGAATTAGAAGAATAATTTAGAGAGAGATGACACCTTTCTCACCCATTATCGTGTTTCCTCGTTTAATAAATGCTCCCCCTTTGGTGGCTGAACATCTACGATGATGAGAATATAAAGTGCGGAGAGAAGCTCGGAATGGCCAGAGATGCGATTGTGAGCGTAATTTTGATGTTGTCCCTAGACTTCAGAAATAACTGCAATAAAACCATGGGCAGGACAAGGGGACCTTCTCCAGGAATATGCGCTGGTGGTGGGAGAATATTCGGAGACTCATGGAATTCGGAATAAAATCTTGGTGGAATGGCACCATGCATGTCCTCCGAGGAAAAACCTTGACCAAGATTGGGATAAATCAAATCTAAATTTTTCAAGATCGATATAGTAAGAGAGAAATTTTGACGAAACTAAGATTTTCTGATACCTTGATTAATTTTTTTAGATGGTGATATATGATATACCTAAAATCAATCATAGTTGACGTGGTAAACCGACCAATGAGACTCACCATAAAGGCTGTCATGATCTTTAACTCTTAATTGTTAGATCAATAAGTTGTCGTGAGTACCAGGCTCTGATACCACTTGTTGCCCAAAGGTACAGCCCAAGAGGGGGGGTGAATTGTATCTTTTAAAAATTAATAATGTGAAGTGAATGAATTACTGAAATCTTCTAGTAACTTGGAGATTTAGTAGCAGAATTAAAGTTGCACAAATAAAGCAGTGAATAAGGTGAGGAATGCAGTTAGAAATATGCAGTGGAAAAAGAGAGACAAGTCACACACAAACACAAGGATATATAGTGGTTCGGTGCACTCCCAGTACCTACATCCACTTCCCAAGCAAAGCTTGAGATTTCACTATAACCGAACAGATTGCAGCCTGATAGTTTTTCGGGCTCACAATCAAAAACCCAGTTGGTTTTTCCAAGCAACCAATTGAAAACCTATCACCATTTGTTTTTCCGGGCTCACAAACAATCCAGTTGGTTTTCAGACAAACCAACCAAAAACTTTACACTGATTGTTTTTCCGGACTCACAAACAACCCAGTTGGTTTTCAGATAAACCAACCAGAAACTTTCTCTTTGCTGAATACTCCCGATTCAACAACTTCCAATCAAGGTTTGGAAGTGCCTTTACAAATTTTAGATGATGAAACTGTTGCAACAACAAATAAACCAAACAAAAGATTGCTGCAACCAGAAAACTAAAGCATATAAAATAAATCAATAAAAGCAACGCTGAATCCGATGAAGAGGTTGGCCGATGATGTGAATCTCAATGCCGAGCATCAACTCTTCTTGTTGTAATGGATGAAAGGCTTTGACTGTTTTCCTCATAGAAGTAAGTTTCAGAGGAGTGTCGGTGATGATGATGAACTTTTTAGCTTTTTCCTTCTCCTTTCTTTGTGGAAACTTTTCTTACTTGATAGAATATTTCTCTCTTTCCTTGTTGTTTTCCTTCTAAGGTTCCCTTGAATTTATAGACAAGTTCTTCAGAGGGATTCAAATTCTTTCACTACAACAAATGTGGGTTTTGCCGATTGTCTTTTGCCGACGCTAGGGGAAAGCGTCGGTAAAGTTTGGCTCAGCGCCAACCTTTTCCGACGCTTTTCAGTTACGTCGGTAAATCTCAAGCAACAACGATGCTCTGAAACGTCGTTAAAACTTTCACAAACAACGACGCTTAAAAGCGTCGTTAGGATACATAAAACCCCCAACCGCTCGTCCGGCCCCCTCTCCTCATTTTCTATCGGTCGATGCCCTAGCTGCGCGCGCGCCGACTTCTCACCTCCATCGCCGACTTCCCCGCTGCCGTCGACCTCACCCTCGTTTGAGGTAAGCCTCCTCCTCCTCCTCCTCTTCAAACTGATCTCACCTCCATCCCTAGCCCGGATCGGCGATCGAAGATTCCGCTTCTCCGTCGCCGTCGTCTGAGGTAAGCCTCCTACTCTCCTCCTCCTCCTCCTCCTCCTCCTCCTCTTTGTTTTCTTCTTGTCTTTAACGCTCGCCCGGCCCCCTCTCCTCATCCTCTGTCGGTCGATGCCTTTGCTGCGTGCCGACATCTCACCTCCATCTCGAGCCCTAGCTACTCCGCCGCCGTCGACATCGCCGTCGTCTGAGGTAAGTGATCCTCATACTCTCCGTTAACATTTATTAATTGCATATTAAGCTGCATAACTGCTTGCTGCATGGCTGTGAACATATCTAATGACTTTCCTAAATTATGCATTTTTTTAAAAAAAAATCCTGTAGGGAAAATTGTTCACCAGTTGAGGGTGTATAATTATGTTGTTTTAGGTTTTTTTTTTTAATCTGTTTAAGAGCCCTAGTAACCTTTACTCGGTTATTATGTTGTTCACAAATGTAGCCCTAGTAACCTTTACTCGGTTATTATTTGGTTTTGTACCAGGTTGTGCTGCAGCAACCTTCATGTATGAAGGCTTGGTTTTAAGTTTTGGCGACTTCATGCTCTCATAAGGCCTCAGGGAGGCTCGTTAATTGCCATCTCTACTATTTAGACTGTTTGGGTGCTCCCCTGTGTGTTTCCTTTATAAAATGAGTGTGGTAGGACAACAGATTTAAAGGTCATTACCGGAAGTATTGGTGTGCTAGAATGGATCAACGCTTTGTCTAGATGCCTGGGATTATTAGTGTTTGCAACCCCTAGTGAATGCCAATTTCTCAAGGTCAATGTTGCCTGAAAAGAGATCATTGTTCTGCATAAAACTACAAAAAATTTCACTGGGAAGGATTAAATCCTTTTACACATACCATGCTGAAACCCAAGTTAAAGGGATAGTGAGAACTCAAATGAAGTAGCACTTTTACAAGGTAAAAAAGTAGGCAGTGGAGTAATAAAAAAGTTAAAGATGAGAGTGTATTTGAGAGGGAGATGCAGATACAAATCCTCTCTTCTTTTACTTTTTTAATAGTAAGTGTGGTGGTATGTGTTTTTGTATGAGTATATGTGTTTTTTTAATTGTTCATTTTCTCCAATAGTTTTTTGCAAGAGCATACGTAGGTATGTTTTGGTAGGTCTTTATTAGTGTGGGGTTTGTGAGGTGGTCTAGGGCAAGGGGAATGTTTAGAGAACCTTCCTTTTTGCAATGGCTGTTGATGTGATCAGATGGTCCTAGAATGTTGGGCTGCATGGGGTTGGCCAAGATCTGGATCAAATTACTGAACAACATATGCTTCTTGGAATCTTATATTTTGTATTAACATATGGTCCTTGATTCTTTTTTGTGCATAATAGATTACAACATGCCACGAGGAAAACGTTTCAGAGATATTGAGTTTTAGCACAAATCCGTGGGATCTACTTCCGATCGTTCCCAGCAGCCCGACGAGCCCCAGCAGCCCGATGAGCCCCATACTCAGTCCGGGTCCCAGTCTGAGCACGTGCCACCTGCAGATTGTTCAGACACCGATGACGTGGACATCCTAGGTAATTTGATTTACAGTTTTTATATTAATTTCTATTACAATCTAATTATTTTAAATCATTTGCCTTTAATGGACTTCTTATTTTATAGATAGACCGGGGAGAGTGAGGAGAATACGAGGGCCCACTCGAGCACGGGACGTGTGGACCCTACGTGAGGATGAGAAGATTGTCGTCCATTGCAACGAACGGGGGCAGCCCATCAAGAAGGCTGCAAGCATTTTATCCACTTTTTTAGGATCGGTTGCGCGGAAGGAACAGTTGTGTCCGCTCAACTATATGAAATGGAATGAAATGCTTCATTCGTATAAGGTTGAACTTCTTAGAGTTATTGAGATAAAGAATTGAAGTTGCTTAATATCTTCAATTATTTTTTGATTTAACATTGATATAACATTTTTGACTTTGATGTAGAAAAAGTTTGTCCTTCCTGCAAATAGCCATGATTAGGTATTGAAGTCCGTCAACCGCAAATTGAAAGAATATAAGGCGAAGCTAAAGGCGGATTGGAAGCACGAGGGCATGACTGAAGAGGAGGTGGCCCGTGTTTGTCCTCCAGATGTAATCTCTCATCAGTGGAGGGAGCTTGTCCACTACTGATTTTCCGAGAGAGCTCAGGTTGTGTATATTTTTCAATACCTTAGATTGTATTTACTATTATTATAGATTAGAAATTTATACATTATATAAATTACATTGTTTATTATTTTTTGGGGAAGACATATTCCAACATTGGGAGAGCTGCTCGAGCATCGCAGACTGTTCCTCACACTTCAGGCTCCATGAGTTATGCGAGGCGTAGAGCTGACTTCGTAAGTTTTTTTGAAACTCTTTAAATTTATCCTCTAGATGAGCATGTATACTCTTGAAATATACTTTTTGTTGTAGATGGATGATAATGGGAGGGAGCCTGATAGGGTGGAGTTTTATAAGATGATTCACATCCATCGAGATGGCAGCTTTGTTCGGAAGAAGTCAAGAGATATAGTTGTATGCATTCATCTTTGACTTGTGCTGTAATTTTTTTTTTGTTCTATTATTGGCATACATTAATTTGACTTTTTCTTTTGACTGATATAGGATAGGGCAACAAATCTTATTTCAGAGCGCATCGGGGAGTCATCATCATCCGATGCGACCGGTCATATTGAAGCTCAAGTGCTTGCTGAATTGATAGGCCCAGAGCATTATGGTCGGTGAGGGGTTACGGCGTTGAAGTTACCCCCACTCAGTTATCTTCAGTGGGCACATATACAAGAAATGCCAGAGAAAGTAGTAACACTGCAGAAGTTTGTCATCTTCAATCAACTATTGAAGGGCTGAAGCAGAATCAAGCAAATTTACAGTCTCAGCTTGCAAATATTTCATCTATATTACAACGATTTCTTCCTTCTCAGGTAAATAACTATATATATTTGAATACTTTGCATATTATTAATTATGATATATGAGTTAATGTATCACATTATTCCTAACTTCTAATGTTTTTTTTTTTTTGTAGATTTCTGATACTTCAAACGCTCGTAGAGATGATGATGATGGAGCTGAATCCCGTTCCTGATGCCTTCTAGACTAGTTTTTATGAGTTTGATATGTATATGTTTCTTATTTTTCGGAGTACATTGTAATGATCAACTTATTAAGCAAATTTTTAATCAGATATGACAATATTTATATTTCGAATGATCTGAGTGTTTGTGTCAATGTATCAATGTAATACAGGTTTATACTGTTATAATGTATGTTTATAATATGAATTTGTGCTCTTATTTTTTTTAAAAAAAATACAATTTTCGACATTTTTAAGCGTCGGTAAAAGATGTCGTGGCACACCCCGGCACGCTTATGCCGACGCTTCAAACGCTTACATTAGCGTTGGCAAATGCAAATATCCCGACGTTCAAAAGCGTCGGAATGTTCCGACGTTTTTCAGCGTCGGAATGTTCCGACGCTTTTCAGCGTCGGAAAAAACTAGGAGCAAAATCGTGACGAATTTGGTCGTTGGGTTATCGCCGACGCTTTATAAGCGTCGGCAAATCATAGTTTTTGCCGACGCTTTTGTCCTGCGTCGGCAAAAACTTTTGCCACTTCGGTATCGTCGATGCTTTGGCGATGCTTCTGTTTGCGTCGGTGGAGTTTTAGCCGATGCTTATAAGCATCGCTAAAGGTCCAAAAAAGCGCCGAATTAGGTTGTTTTTCTTGTAGTGCATTCTTGCCATTCTGATGGAAATATTTTCTGTTACAGTAAAAGACAAAAGTTGTTACAAGCTTCCTGTTGTGGTCCTAGCTGTACAGGGGTCGACTCATGTAACTCAGAGGTCGACTCATGTTTATCCTGGGTCAGCACTTCAAAATATTGAGACGGCTCTTACTGTTGTAACTTCAAAGGGTCGACTGTTTAACCTTAAGGGTCGACTCATCTTGCTCAGGAGTCGCCTCTTTAAACACAAGGGTCGACTCATCCAATAATTTTTCTACCAATACTGAGACTGAACTGGGGTCAACTCTTCAAATACAAGGTGTGGAGTGATTGAGTAAACTCCTAATTGATTTTGATGAGCTCAAAGCATTTGAGTATGTTTTATGTTGTTCTAATGAATTCAATCTAGTTTTTCAGATAAATCTTTGTGAATTTCTGTCTAAGTACCTCGAGCTTTGGTTCAAGATATTTTGGTTAAGTATTGCACTCTATTTGAACCAAAGTCTGAATCACAAGTCGACTCCTGAACCTTGCGAGTCGACTCCTGCACACTTTGAGTTTCTGGCACAAGCTCGAGTCGACTCCGACTGAGAACAGACAGAAAGACAGAACGATGATTTTTGGAGAGTCTAAGTAGTTGCTTCATCTCCCCTGCGAAGGAGCCACACCAGAAAAACCAGAGCACAGGATGAGAGCCCTACAACTGGTTTTAGAGAGAGATGACTTTGATTATTCAGAAAATTTAGTAGCTAGCTCCCTATCAGCTGAGATGAGATTATTGCACAACTTCATAGGTCGGATATTGTTTCCGAAGAGTGGAAGATTTGATCATGTATCTGAGCGTGACTTGGCCATTATGGAGCATGTCATTCAGAATATTCCCCTGAATCTTCCAGCTATGATGATTAGGCAGATACGAGAGGCCATATGCAAATCGAGAGTCTTCTGGCCCTACGGTATGATACTCACCCTAATATTCAGGCATCATGACATGTGTGGAGGGAGAGATATTCAGGCATTTGCTATTTACCGACACCTACACTGCACGGTCCCTAGTGCGCATGGGTTATGAGAAGGTGAATGGTCAGTGGGTGCGTGGAGGTGCAGGGACACATGCACCGAAGGCTGATGCACCAGAGCTTGGAGACTCTATCCCTAAGCCTGAGATACCTGCGGATCATCCTATAGCACATTCAGAGGCAGGACCTTCATTATCCATACTTACGGAATGTACAGAGGAGTTTTGGAGTAGGATGACTGAGCTTGTGTCAGCTCAGGTGAGGACTCTCTCTGATAGCATGATGAGCAGAATGGATAGTTTAACTACTGAGATTAGGGGATATTCTGCTCAGTTGACAGGCCTCAGGGATCGGGTGACAACATTAGAGAGAGAGAGGTTCATGGTCCATATGTGCCCAGAGCAGCTGAGTCAGAGGTTTTGGCATAGAGTCACCCAGTTCACAGAGGTCCACGACAGACTCAGTCCCATCGGGCCGGACCTCCCCTTGCCACTTATGCTAGGAGGATGAGGACTAGATCACAGCCTCTAGATTCATCCTAGGCTCGATGATAGCACTACAGGAGTACATCATGTTTAGATGAAAGAGGGGGAGTATTCACTTTCAAATTTGAAAAGCTGAAATTTAGCAATTCGAGCTCTTTCTAAAATAAAACTCCTAATTTCAATATAAGTATCAATCTGTTTATACTCACTATTTTGTAATCATCAAAAAGAGGGAGATTGAGGATGATAGTGTTATTTTGATGATTAACACAACCATTGAGAAAATATCTAATGAATATGACACCCTAGATACATTAAGAGAATGAGATCTTAATGTCCTTCAATGATTAACAACGAGATGTGTGATAGAAGAGGGATAGAGAATTCTTAATTTTATTTTAGCAAGGTTTCAAGTGAAATTTACTCTTAAGAGAAAAACCGTGATCTTTGTTGATTAAGAGTATGTAGCACTACCATGACATACACTCAAAATTACTTGGAATATATCTCCTTGACTATGTGGATAAATCTAACCTTAAGATGCAGGAAAGTATGGAATGAGTCGACCCCAACATTAGTGGAGTCGATCCTGGCACATCATGGAACCATCTGGCACACCCCTGCAAAAATGACATAGATGAACAGTAACTAGAGTCGACCCCATGTATGGCTTGAGTCGACCCCAAAAAGAGTTGAGTCGACCCCAGTGACAAGCAGCCGAAATACAAGGTTCTGTGTTTCCTGAGAGGGCCGACCTCATTGTAGCAGGAGTCGACCCCAGTGAAAGTTGGGTCGACCCCAAGTCTGATGAACAGTAAGTTGAGTCGACCCCAGTAAAGGTTGGGTCGACCCCAGCACGGGCAGAGGCATAACGGCTAGTTCTGCAGAAGTACCTTTTGACCTCCCAACGGCTAATAACGGATTGTTTTTGAAATCTGACCAATGGGGAGTGACCAAAAGGTGTGGGAAAGTATTTATAGTGACACTATTCATCAGAACAAAGTATTTTTAGCAATCAAATCAAAGCTTATTCAAAAAAGAGAAAAGCCCTAGCCTTCTTCAATCAAGTGCTTCATTCAAGAGAAAAGAGGAAGTGGTTGAGCAGATTAAAAGAAGCATTAAGAGCTCCACCAATTCTTGAAGAGTGAAGCTATCTTGACAAAGAAGAGAGAAGTCTCATCAAAGCGATAAATATATTCTAAACTCTTCTTTGTAGTTCATAGTTGTTATACTTGCTCATTTAGGAGTTTCAATTTTTTTCTTCTTAATCACCTTGTAAAGATTTGTTGGTGAGCCCGTAAAACCAACGGTGTAGGTTTGTTGGTGAGCCCGTAAAACCAACGGTGAAGGTTCGTTGGTGAGCCCGTAAAACCAACATAGGTTTTTGGTGATCCCGAAAAATCAAAGTGTAAAGGTTTTTGGATTGTGAGCCCGAAAAACAATCCAACTGTAATCCACGGGATTATAGTGAATTTCCAAGGGATCGCTTGGGGAGTGGACGTAGGTGCTTAGGAGAGCACCGAACCACTATAATTCTTGTGTGTTTGCATTGTCCATTGTTCTAACTTTACTACAATTACTTACTCATCAATTAACTCGATTAAGGAATCAAAAAGTTAGAAAAACCAATTCACCCCCCCTCTTGGCTTGTCACCTTGGGCAACAAGTGATATCAGAACAAGGTGCTCTCATAGTATTTGTTGATCTCACCATCAAGAGTCAAAGATCATGACAACCCAAGTAGGATGTTCTATGAACGAGGGGCAATCCACAAATAGACCTCCTCTGTTTAATGGCACTAATTACACATATTGAAAAGCTAGGATGAGGATATTCATTCAAGCTCTAGACTATGACTTGTGGAATATCATAATTAGAGGACCACACACAACCACAATTAATATAGAGGGCACAATCATTCCCAAACCAAAAATAGATTGGAATGAGAGTTGTTACGGGGGAACTTAGCCACCATGCCCCACGTGACCGGCACGCGCGCCCAGGAAGACTACGGCTGCCCCTTGATCCAGCAATCCGACCCCGAGTCGGCAATCTCTCGACAACAACAGACTGTTCCTCTGAGGCACGCCGCGGCCCCCTGCTCCACTACTCCCTGCAACGGCCGTATCCGGCGCTGCCCCACGATCCCCTGTAACAGCCGTACAAAGCGGAGCTCCACTATGCCCTGCCATGGCTGTACCCAGCGCTGCCCCACGACGCCCTGTAACGGCCATGTCAGTGGCAGCCCCATCGTGCCACACGATGACGAATCCCCGGAAAAACCCCCCAGCCAGATATATATGAGGCTGGGGGGGAAGGGGGAGGGTAAGATATATCTTCCAGAGTATCATCTCATCTGCTACCTTCTCCTTCTCCTTCTCCTTCGATCTCCTCTGACTTGATCGTCGGAGGGCCCCCACTACCCCGGTGGTGGTGCGAGGCTTGCTTGCAGGTTTCACGGCGGAGGGCGGAGCGCAACCAAAGCAACTCAAAGGGAACCCCGTTCACACCGCTGTGCCAATCGTTCTCGGTTTAGACCACCAGCAACAGTTGGCGCTAGAGGAAGGGTCGGATCTCAGAGCGATCGTAATGGCACGGCGAGGTGGTCGTGGAGCTTCCAATGCTTCTGGTCGCGGGGCCTCTCGCGCCTCCGGCCGGGAGGCCGCTGCATCTCCAACACACTCTCAGCAACACTCCACCACCCCACCGCCCATTCAGACGGTCGAAGCCGCCCAGTTCGACCAGCTAGCCCAGCAGGTTCGCACCCTCGCGGAGGCGGTGCAGAATCTGCAGGGTGCGATGTCCCGGGCGCCGCAGCGGGCTCAGGAGCCACTGCTCCCTGAGCGCTCGCCTGTCCTCCTCAACCCGCGCTCCTTCCTCTCCCATGGGGAGGAGCGCCGGCGCGAGGAGGATTCTCGAGCACGGTCTATTCTGCCGGGACCTTCCCATCGGAGCTGCGCGGGGTACGAGAGGCGGGCCCGGGCGCGTTCCCAGACCCCCCAGTCCTCGAGGAACCCGCGCTCCAGTCGGTCCCCCACTCGCCGCTCCTTGTCTCCCACCCACCGGTCGCGCTCCCTGGACCGGCGGGTGGACGATCTCCACCGACAACTCCAGGTCCTGAAGGGCCATTCCAAAGATCCCTTCGCCGACTTAGAGATCTCCTCCCAGCCGGCGCTTGCCTCGAGGATCCTGCGGACCCCGAATCTCCCGGGATTCAAAATGCCGGCGATCGAGCCCTATGACGGGGCGGCAGACCCGCGGGATCACGTCGAGAGTTTCAGGACCCTTATGCTCCTCCACGGAGCATCAGATCCCCTTCTCTGCAAGGCCTTCCCGGCAACCCTCCGTGGCCCGGCGAGGGCGTGGTTCGCCGGGCTGGAGGCTGACTCAATCCGGTCTTTCGACCAGTTCACTCGCCTCTTCATCACTCATTTCGCCGTCAGTAGCCGGCGACGACTGGTCTCCGACTCCCTCTTTGACGTCCGGCAAAACGAGGGAGAAAGCCTGCGGGATTATCTTACCCGCTTCAACAGGGCTACGCTGGAGGTCCGGAACCTGAGTCAGGAGGTAGCTCTTTCAGCCCTGAAGCGTGGCTTCCGGAAGGGCAGGCTCACCTTCTCCCTGGACAAACGCCTGCCGCGGAGCTTCCCAGAGCTGTTGTCCCGGGCGAACCAGTATGCGGACGCCGAGGAGGCGGCCGCCCACCGGAGCAAGGAGGCTGCCGAGATCCCTCCAAAGCTTGAGAAGAAAAGGCGGAAAGAGGCACGCCAGAGGAGGAGCCCGACGCCCCAGCGTCGGCGCAGAAGCCCGTCGCCGGCGAAGAACCACGGCGCCCCACGCCCTCGTTCTCCGCCCCGACGTTTCAACCGGTACACCCCTCTCCTGACTCCCCGGGCCCAGATCCTTATGGAGATCAAGGGGCGGGAGGACCTCCCGGCCCCGAGACAGATACGAAGGATTCCTGGAAAGAGGCCCTCCCGGGCGTACTGTGAGTACCACCGAGACCACGGCCACGACACAGAGGACTGCTTCCAGCTTCGGGACGAGATCGAGGCTCTTATCCGTCGGGGGCGTCTCGGTCGATATGTGAGCGACCGACGTCCCCCCGCAGACCCGCGTCCGGCCGACCCGGCTCCTCCGGAGCCTCGGGAGCAGAATCGACCCGTTGCGGGCGTGATCCACACTATCACTGGGGGCTGCTCTCGGCCCGTGAGGAACGCAGGGGGCTCGACGGAAGCGTCAGGGACGGCCGTCGTAAAGAGGCAGAGGGTCGGCAATGTAATCACCTTTTCTGATGAGGATGTAAAGGGGGTTCAGACTCCCCACGATGACGCCATGGTGATCTCCCTCACTATGGCAAACTATGATGTAAGGCGTGTTCTTGTGGATAGTGGAAGCTCAGCTGATATTTTGTTTTACGAGGCCTTCCAAAAGATGAGCTTGTCCAGACAGTTGTTACACAAAATGTCCACCCCCTCGTAGGATTCACCGGTGACGCTGTCCCGGCGGAAGGTGTCGTTGAGCTGCCTGTGACTGCGGGCGTCGCACCCGCAGAAGCCACGGTGCGACTCGGGTTCTTGGTCGTCCGTGTTCCCTCGGCCTACAACGCTATCCTCGGGCGACCCGGGCTGAACGCCCTTCGCGCGGTGGTCTCCACGTACCACTTGCTCATGCGGTTCCCCACGGCGGTCGGGATCGGAGAGGTCCGAGGTGACCAACCGACCGCACGGCAATGTTTTCTAGCAACCCTCAAAGGGAAGAAGCCCGTGGAAGCCCTAAGCGTCGAGTCCCTTGATGCCAGAGACGAGGTGGCCTTGCGGCAGGGGGAGCCGGCCGAGGGTGTGGTCGAAGTTCCCCTCGAGGAAGGCCGCCCCGACCGGGCGGTCCGGGTCGGCGCCAATCTCGATCCGGGAGCTCGGGCCCGGTTGGTGGAATTCCTCCGAGCCAATACCGATGTATTTGCCTGGTCGGCGGCCGATGTACCTGGGATCGACCCGGAGGTCATTTCTCACGCCCTCAACGTCGACCCGACCCACCGACCAATAAAGCAGAAGAAGAGACACTGTGCCCCGGATCGGATCCGGGTGGTCGACCAGGAGGTAGACAAGCTCTTGGAGGCAGGATTCATAAGGGAGGTAAGCTACCCCGAGTGGCTGGCAAATGTTGTACTTGTCCGGAAGGCGAGCGGGAAGTGAAGGATGTGCGTCGACTATACCGACCTGAACAAGGCGTGCCCTAAGGATAGCTTTCCGCTTCCGCGAATAGACCAACTGGTCGACGCGACTTCCGGATATCAGCTGCTGTCTTTCATGGACGCCTTCTCCGGTTACAACCAGATAATGATGGCCCCACAGGACGAGGAGAAAACTGCCTTTATAACAGACCGGGGGCTGTACTGCTACAAGGTAATGCCCTTCGGTCTGAAGAATGCTGGCGCCACTTACCAGCGCCTCGTCAACAAAATCTTCAAAGAGCAAATCGGCCGGAACATGGAGGTGTACGTGGACGATATGCTGGTGAAGAGCCGCCATGCAGACCAGCACATCGCGGATTTGGAGGAGACTTTCACCACCTTGCGGAAGTTTCGCATGAAGCTGAACCCAGCGAAGTGCGCCTTCGGCGCTTCGGCCGGGAGGTTCCTCGGTTTCATTGTCAACCAGCGGGGTATCGAAGCCAACCCGGACAAAATCAAGGCCATCCAAGGTATGTCCCCTCCGACCAAAGTAAAGGAGGTTCAGGAGCTCGCTGGAAGGGTCGCCGCGCTTGGACGATTTGTGGCAAAATCGGCCGAACGCTGCCAACCATTCTTCAAGGTGTTAAAACGCCCGAAAGACTTCCTCTGGACGGCCGAATGTCAAGCAGCATTCGACCAGCTCAAGGAATACCTGGCGTCTCCTCCCCTACTGTCCAAGCCGCAAGAAGGGGAGATGCTCTACCTCTATCTGGCGGTCTCCCCAACCGCGGTCAGTGCGGTGCTGGTTCGGGAAGAGGCAAAGCTCCAGAAGCCCGTGTACTACATCAGCCGGGTCCTACGGGATGCCGAGACGCGGTATACGAAGGCTGAGAAGATCGCCTTCGCGCTGCTGACCGCGACCAGGAGACTCCGCCCCTATTTCCAGGCCCATTCTGTCACCCTCTTAACTGATCAACCACTACGACAGATCCTCAGCAACCTCGGAAATGCGGAACGGCTGGTGAAGTGGGCAATAGAACTCGGTGAGTTCGACATCCGCTACCAGCCTCGACCCGCCATCAAGGCCCAGGTGCTCGCGGATTTCCTCGCTGAGTGCCCGGTGGAGGAGGCGGAACCTAGACCGCCGGAAACGCCCAGCCTCGACCTTCCGACCTGGACGCTTCACATCGATGGGTCGTCGAACCCCGAGGGTGGAGGAGCCGGGCTGGTCCTTACCAGTCCTGATGGAGTGATAGCCGAGTATGCCTTGAGATTTGGATTTCCAGTGACCAACAACGAGGCGGAGTACGAGGCCCTAGTCACGGGACTCAAACTCACCAGGGAGCTCGGCATCCGGCATTTGAAGGTCTTCACCGACTCCCAGCTGGTGGTCGGGCAGGTCCGTGGGGAGTTCGAGGCCCGGAGCCCGACCATGCAGAACTACGTCCGGAAGGTGCAAGCACTCATTCCCGATCTCGGCAGTGTCGACATCCAGCAGGTCCCCAGAAGCGAAAATGCTAGGGCCGACAGGTTGTCCCGCTTGGTGAGCGCAGAGGCGCACAACTTGTCGAGGGCAATCTACCTGGAGACCCTGGAGGCTCCGAGCATCGGCGAGGCTGGAGCGGTGATGGCGATTGATCCGGAGCCGTCTTGGATGGACCCGCTCGTCGCCTACCTCGCCGAAGGGATCCTCCCTGAAGACGAAGATCAAGCTCGGCGACTTGTCAAGAAGTCCGCCCACTATGTACTCTATGAAGGGAGGCTGTATCGGACCTCGTTTACCGCCCCCCTCTTAAGGTGCCTCCGCCCCTCGGAGGCGGCCTACGTCCTCGGCGAAGTCCACGAGGGCGTTTGCGGATCGCACTTGGGGGCTAGGTCCTTGGCGCACAAGATCATGAGGCAAGGCTATTATTGGCCTACCTTGTTGGAGGACTCAAAGGATCATGTACGGAAATGCGACGCCTGCCAGCGCCACGCCAACGTCCAGAGAGTCCCTTCTGTCCCCTTGGCACCAATCACCGCACCCTGGCCCTTCGCACAGTGGGGAATGGATATCCTCAGACCATTCCCCGTCGCTTCAGCCCAGCGGAAATTCTTGGTTGTTGCAATCGACTACTTCACCAAGTGGGTGGAGGCAGAGCCGCTGGCCACTATCACGGAGGCGCAAGTCCGGAAGTTCGTGAAGAAAAATATCATTGTCCGATTTGGGGTACCCCGAGTCCTCATCTCGGATAATGGTCGACAGTTCGACAACAAGCATTTCCGTGATTTCTGCGAGGAGTTCGGGATCGAGCATCGGTTCACATCTGTGTCGCATCCCCAAACCAACGGTGAGGCCGAGGTCACAAATCGGACAATCCTCCAAGGAATTAAGACGCGAATCGGTCGGACGGGGCAAGCTTGGGTCGAAGAACTCGAGAATGTCCTTTGGGCGTATCGGACCACGCATCGGACCCCTACCGGGGAGACACCTTTCAGCCTAACCTATGCCACGGAAGCGGTTGTTCCCGTGGAGCTCGGACTCCCCTCGCCCCGGGTGGCCGCGCACCGACCCGAGGCCAATTCGGAGCAACTCCGAGGAAACCTGGACCTCTTGGAAGAAGCAAGAGAAATGGCGCAGGTTCGGATGGCGATGTATCAGCGGAGGGTGGCCCGATATTATAACTCCAAGGTCCGACCGAAACTTTTCAGAATCGGAGATCTGGTGCTAAGGCGAGCCAAAGCATCTCAACCCGCGGAAGGTGGGAAGCTGGCGCCAAATTGGGAAGGCCCGTATAGGGTTCGCTGGGTAAACCGACCTGGCTCCTACTAGTTGGAGGCCCTAGATGGTCGAGAAATTCCGAGGAGCTGGAATTCCGCTAACCTGCGGGCGTATTACCAGTAGAACGACAAAGCCAGGAAGACAGTTCAAAAAATGTACAATTCTTTTCATTTCAATAATTTCTGGTTACAACGGTGTGTTCGTGTGATTACAAAGAATTCCCAGAGGGGAATTGGGGAGTAAAGAAAACAAGGAAGAGGTGGAGACTCCGTAGAGTTGAAGATCCGGGATCCCGAACCCTCCACCCGAAGCAGCTGCAATCCCACCGGGCGTGGGTGCTTCTCCCCGGAGGCGCCATCGACGCCTCACGCAAAAGACGAAGAGCCGGCACGGACGAAGAAGAAGTGGACGAAGAAGGAGTTCACACTGCTCCTAGAGGAACGCCACCTCCAAAGGATATTCCGGCCCTCCCCAAGAGAAGGGGAGGGAAGGAATACAAGGGAGAAGAGCGCGAGGAGGCGCGATCCCGGATGAAGCGTCTGGCGCAAAGCTCAATCGGGAGGTGGGACGTAAAAGAGGGGGGATGTGATCCCGGATGAAACGCCTAGGGCGGAGTTCCACCGGGGAGAATCTCCCCGTTGATCCCAGATGAAACGGCTAGTTGGCGGAAGTCGCGAGGGGCGCACCTCCCGTCCTTCCGGCAGGGGCTTCCCAGCCACGCACCGGAGAGGTGGTCCACGATCCATGGCAACCTGAACAGCTCCGGCTTGGCAGGCTCCACCGCACCTGCACTTATATTTATAGCCAAACTGTGGCCCCCCGGTCGTTCCGATGCGGGTGGCTCCAATAAAGGCGGGCGCACCGAATCCGGAGCCGTTCCAGCTCTCGAGGCGTATCCTCCCACGATCTCCTAAGCGTCGTTCTCCTTAATTGCATTCTTCATGCAGGACACTCCGGGCGGTGTGTATCCCACGGCCCACGTATCTCCGCTCGCGCCCAGGCCGCATCCGCCTCGAAGAGCGCGCGTATCGCGGCCGCTTAACTGACACTCCTTGCAAGCAGCAACTGGCGATCCGATTTCCCAGGTAACGCCTCAATTAGCATTTAATACCCTTCTGGTGTTCCCCAGGCAACGCTTGGAGAATAGGAGAAACACGATCGTAGCTGGCCACGGAGAAATCCCGTCGAGCGGCAAGCGACAGGCGCGTGGCCAACGAGCGGAATTCCCCGAGGCTCGGCCCTCGGATGCCAGGCTAACCCGATGATCATCCCGGGAGCAGACTAGCCTGAAGCCCCGACCGGTCGCCTCGGCTTGCGCCAGCCTTGGCCGACCAACGAGCGGAATTTCCCGAGGCTCGGCCCTCGGATGCCAGGCTAACCCGATGATCATCCCGGGAGCAGACTAGCCTGAAGCCCCGACCGGTCGCCTCGGCTTGCGCCAGCCTTGGCTGACCAACGAGCGGAATTTTCCGAGGCTCGGCCCTCGGATGCCAGGCTAACCCGATGATCATCCCGGGAGCAGACTAGCCTGAAGCCCCGACCGGTCGCCTCGGCTTGCGCCAGCCTTGGCCGACCAACGAGCGGAATTCTCCGAGGCTCGGCCCTCGGATGCCAGGCTAACCCGATGATCATCCCGGGAGCAGACTAGCCTGAAGCCCCGACCGGTCGCCTCGGCTTGCGCCAGCCTTGGCCGACCAACGAGCGGAATTCCCCGAGGCTCGGCCCTCGGATGCCAGGCTAACCCGATGATCATCCCGGGAGCAGACTAGCCTGAAGCCCCGACCGGTCGCCTCGGCTTGCGCCAGCCTTGGACGACCAACGAGCGGAATTTCCCGAGGCTCGGCCCTCGGATGCCAGGCTAACCTGATGATCATCCCGGGAGCAGACTAGCCTGAAGCCCCGACCGGTCGCCTCGGCTTGCGCCAGCCTTGGCCGACCAACGAGCGGAATTCTCCGAGGCTCGGCCCTCGGATGCCAGGCTAACCCGATGATCATCCCGGGAGCAGACTAGCCTGAAGCCCCGACCGGTCGCCTCGGCTTGCGCCAGCCTTGGCCGACCAACGAGCGGAATTCTCCGAGGCTCGGCCCTCGGATGCCAGGCTAACCCGATGATCATCCCGGGAGCAGACTAGCCTGAAGCCCCGACCGGTCGCCTCGGCTTGCGCCAGCCTTGGCCGACCAACGAGCGGAATTCCCCGAGGCTCGGCCCTCGGATGCCAGGCTAACCCGATGATCATCCCGGGAGCAGACTAGCCTGAAGCCCCGACCGGTCGCCTCGGCTTGCGCCAGCCTTGGCCGACCAACGAGCGGAATTCCCCAAGGCTCAGTCCTCGGATGCCTGGCCTAGCGCCGGAAGAATTTCCTGAGGCCTAACCCTCGGATGCCTGGCCTAGCGCCGGATTAATTTTCTGAGGCCTAACCCTCGGATGCCTGGCCTAGCGCCGGAAGAATTTTCTGAGGCCTAACCCTCGGATGCCTGGCCTAGCGCCGGAAGAATTTCCTGAGGCCTAATCCTCGGATGCCTGGCCTAGTGCCGGAAGAATTTCCTGAGGCCTAACCCTCGGATGCCTGGCCTAGCGCCGGAAGAATTTCCTCAGGCCTAACCCTCGGATGCCTGGCCTAGCGCCGGATGAATTTCCTGAGGCCTAACCATCGGATGCCTGGCCTAGCGCCGGATGAATTTCCTGAGGCCTAACCCTCGGATGTCTGGCCTAGCGCCGGAAGAATTTTCTGAGGCCTAACCCTCGGATGCCTGGCCTAGCGCCGGAAGAATTTCCTGAGGCCTAACCCTCGGATGCCTGGCCTAGCGCCGGAAGAATTTCCTGAGGCCTAATCCTCGGATGCCTGGCCTAGCGCCGGAAGAATTTCCTGAGGCCTAACCCTCGGATGCCTGGCCTAGCGCCGGAAGAATTTCCTCAGGCCTAACCCTCGGATGCCTGGCCTAGCGCCGGATGAATTTCCTGAGGCCTAACCATCGGATGCCTGGCCTAGCGCCGGAGGAACTTCAAGAGTCAGGAGTCGGCGAGGCGCTACCGAGAGTTAAAAAGAGGAAGGATGTCCGCCGAAATCCGCAGACCGCCAGATCATCGACAACTGCCATACGCCATAAAGAAGGCGGGAAGCTCGGAGCGCGCGCGCCTTTCCGAGGGATGGCGGCAATCTCGAAGCATCACTCCCTTCACCCGTTCCCCTCCTGGTTCCAGGCTCGGGAGTGGGGGGCTACTGTTACGGGGAAACTTAGCCACCATGCCCCACGTGACCGGCACGCGCGCCCAGGAAGACTACGGCTGCCCCTTGATCCAGCAATCCGACCTCGGGTCGGATATCTTCGGCTCCGCAGCCCGACCCCGAGTCGGCTGCCCCTTGATCCAGCAATCCGACCTCGGGTCGGATATCTTCGGCTCCGCAGCCCGACCCCGAGTCGGCTGCCCCTTGATCCAGCAATCCGACCTCGGGTCGGATATCTTCGACTCCGCAGCCCGACCCCGAGTCGGCTTCTCCTTGATCCAGCAATCCGACCTCGGGTCGGATATCTTCGGCTCCGCAGCCCGACCCCGAGTCGGCTGCCCCTTGATCCAGCAATCCGACCCCGAGTCGGCAATCTCTCGACAACAACAGACTGTTCCTCTGAGGCACGCCGCGGCCCCCTGCTCCACTACTCCCTGCAACGGCCGTATCCGGCGCTGCCCCACGATCCCCTGTAACAGCCGTACAAAGCGGAGCTCCACTATGCCCTGCCATGGCTGTACCCAGCGCTGCCCCACGACGCCCTGTAACGGCCATGTCAGTGGCAGCCCCATCGTGCCACACGATGACGAATCCCCGGAAAAACTCCCCAGCCTGATATATATGAGGCTGGGGGGGAAGGGGGAGGGTAAGATATATCTTCCAGAGTATCATCTCACCTGCTACCTTCTCCTTCTCCTTCTCCTTCAATCTCCTCTGACTTGATCGTCGGAGGGCCCCCACTACCCCGGTGGTGGTGCGAGGCTTGCTTGCAGGTTTCACGGCGGAGGGCGGAGCGCAACCAAAGCAACTCAAAGGGAACCCCGTTCACACCGCTGTGCCAATCGTTCTCGGTTTGGACCACCAGCAACAGTTGGCGCTAGAGGAAGGGACGGATCTCAGAGCGATCGTAATGGCACGGCGAGGTGGTCGTGGAGCTTCCAATGCTTCTGGTCACGGGGCCTCTCGCGCCTCCGGCCGGGAGGCCGCTGCATCTCCAACACACTCTCAGCAACACTCCACCACCCCACCGCCCATTCAGACGGCTCAGTAACCCTCGGATGCCTGGCCTAGCGCCGGATGAATTTCCTGAGGCCTAACCCTCGGATGCCTGGCCTAGCGCCGGAAGAATTTCCTGAGGCCTAACCCTCGGATGCCTGGCCTAGCGCCGGAAGAATTTTCTGAGGCCTAACCCTCGGATGCCTGGCCTAGCGCCGGATGAATTTCCTGAGGCCTAACCCTCGGATGCCTGGCCTAGCGCCGGATGAATTTCCTGAGGCCTAACCCTCGGATGCCTGGCCTAGCGCCGGATGAATTTCCTGAGGCCTAACCCTCGGATGCCTGGCCTAGCGCCGGAAGAATTTCCTGAGGCCTAACCCTCGGATGCCTGGCCTAGCGCCGGAAGAATTTCCTGAGGCCTAACCCTCGGATGCCTGGCCTAGCGCCGGATGAATTTCCTGAGGCCTAACCCTCGGATGCCTGGCCTAGCGCCGGAAGAATTTCCTGAGGCCTAACCCTCGGATGCCTGGCCTAGCGCCGGATGAATTTCCTGAGGCCTAACCCTCGGATGCCTGGCCTAGCGCCGGAAGAATTTCCTGAGGCCTAACCCTCAGATGACTGGCCTAGCGCCGGAAGAATTTCCTGAGGCCTAATCCTCGGATGCCTGGCCTAGCGCCGGAAGAATTTCCTGAGGCCTAACCCTCGGATGCCTGGCCTAGCGCCGGAAGAATTTTCTGAGGCCTAATCCTCGGATGCCTGGCCTAGTGCCGGAAGAATTTCCTGAGGCCTAACCCTCGGATGCCTGGCCTAGCGCCGGAAGAATTTCCTAAGGCCTAATCCTCGGATGCCTGGCCTAGCGCCGGATGAATTTCCTGAGGCCTAACCCTCGGATGCCTGGCCTAGCGCCGGAGGAACTTCAAGAGTCAGGAGTCGGCGAGGCGCTACCGAGAGTTAAAAAGAGGAAGGATGTCCGCCGAAATCCGCAGACCGCCAGATCACCGACAACTGCCATACGCCATAAAGAAGGCAGGAAGCTCGGAGCGCACGCGCCTTTCCGAGGGATGGCGGCAATCTCGAAGCATCACTCTCTTCACCCGTTCCCCTCCTGGTTCCAGGCTCGGGAGTGGGGGGCTACTGTTACGGGGGAACTTAGCCACCATGCCCCACGTGACCGGCACGCGCGCCCAGGAAGACTACGGCTGCCCCTTGATCCAGCAATCCGACCTCGGGTCGGATATCTTCGGCTCCGCAGCCCGACCCCGAGTCGGCTACCCCTTGATCCAGCAATCCGACCTCGGGTCGGATATCTTCGGCTCCGCAGCCCGACCCCGAGTCGGCTGCCCCTTGATCCAGCAATCCGACCTCGGGTCGGATATCTTCGGCTCCGCAGCCCGACCCCGAGTCGGCTGCCCCTTGATCCAGCAATCCGACCCCGAGTCGGCAATCTCTCGACAACAACAGACTGTTCCTCTGAGGCACGCCGCGGCCCCCTGCTCCACTACTCCCTGCAACGGCCGTATCCGGCGCTGCCCCACGATCCTCTGTAACAGCCGTACAAAGCGGAGCTCCACTATGCCCTGCCATGGCTGTACCCAGCGCTGCCCCACGACGCCCTGTAACGGCCATGTCAGTGGCAGCCCCATCGTGCCACACGATGACGAATCCCCGGAAAAACCCCCCAGCCTGATATATATGAGGCTGGAGGGGAAGGGGGAGGGTAAGATATATCTTCCAGAGTATCATCTCACCTGCTACCTTCTCCTTCTCCTTCTCCTTCAATCTCCTCTGACTTGATCGTCGGAGGGCCCCCACTACCCCGGTGGTGGTGTGAGGCTTGCTTGCAGGTTTCACGGCGGAGGGCGGAGCGCAACCAAAGCAACTCAAAGGGAACCCCGTTCACACCGCTGTGCCAATCGTTCTCGGTTTGGACCACCAGCAACAAGAGTGATAGAAGATTAGCACAATTAAATGCTAAAGTAATTAATGTACTTTACTGTTCACTAGATGTAAGTGAATTTAATAGAATATCTACATGCATCTCCGCGAAAGAAATTTGGGATAAACTAGAGGTAACATATGAAGGAACTAATCAAGTCAAAGAGTCGAAAATAAATATATTAGTACATAAGTATGAGTTGTTTAAAATGGAATCCACTGAGTCCATAACTGAAATGTTTACTCGATTCATGGAAATCATAAATGGGCTGAAGAGTCTAGGAAAGTCTTATACTAACTCTGAACTAGTGCGAAAAATTCTCAAGTCTCTACCAAGAGTTTAGGAGGTCAAGGTAACTGCAATTCAAGAGGCAAAGGATCTCAATATACTGCAATTGGAAGAGCTTCTAGGATCACTCATGACCCATGAGTTGACCATGAGGCAAAATTCAGAAGATGAGGTTAAGAAAAGAAAGACCATTGCCTTAAAGTCTACCACTCCAAAATAGGAAACTGAATCAGAAGAATCTGATGATGAGGAGGAATATGATAAAGAAGGAATGGCTATGCTTGCAAGAAAATTCAGAAAATTTATGAGAGGTAAGAAGAAATTTCAAAAAAGAAAGCCCTTCCTCAAAGGTAGCTCAAGCAAAGAAAAAGGTAAGGACAAAGAAAAGGAAAAGAAAACCCCAATTTGCTATGAGTGTAACAAGCCCGGGCATTTCAAGATAGACTGTCCGGAATTGAAATGGATGGCAAGAAAACTTAAGAAGAGGAACCTCATGGCTGATTGGAGTGAAAGTGAGGAGTCAAGTTCGGAAGAGGAAGATCAACAAGAGACAGCCCAAATCTGCTACATGGCCAATGACGATGAGGGGTGTCTTGCAGCAAATAAGGTGGATAAACGATGGTATCTAGATAGTTGCTGTTCAAGAAAGGTGACGTAGAACAATTTGTCACCTTGGAATCTAAGAAGGGTGGAGTAGTAACCTATGGAGACAATGAAAAAGGATTTATCATTGAAAAGGATAAAATTTTTATTACTCCATCCACCTTTATAGAAAATGTCTTATTAGTTAATAGTCTGAAACATAACTTAGTATAAGTCAATTTTGTGATAGAGGTCTTAAAGTTATATTTGAAGCTTCAGTATGCATAATCACAAATCCTAAAGATAATAGCATTGTACTTATAGGCCAAAGGCATGGAAATATTTACATGGTAGATCTTCATGAGTTAGGCAAGAAAAATAGACTATGCTTAATTACTAATGAAGAAAAGAAAAGTGAAACAAGTTGGCTTTGGCATCGTAGACTAGGACATGCTAGTATGGACTTAATATCAAAACTAGTCAAGAAGGATTTGATAAAAGATGTGCTAAAATTGATCTTTGAGAAAGACAAAATCTGTGGATCATGCTCATTAGGAAAGCAAACAAAATCAACCTTCAAATCAAAGAACATAGTATCAACTACTAGGCCTTTTGAACTCATATACATGGATTTATTTGGGCCTACTAGAACTGCGAGTCTAGGAGGAAAAAAGTATGGACTAGTTATAGTTGATGATTTTTCAAGATATACATGGGTTTCATTCCTTGCACATAAGAATGAAGCATTTTTAGCATTCTTGAAATATTATAAAAATATCATAACTGAAAAAGAAGCTTACCTTAATTGCAATTCGAAGTGATCATGGAACTGAATTTGAAAATCAACACTTTGAAGAATTTTATAATGAAAATGGTATCTCACATCAATTTTCAGCACCTAGAACGCCTCAACAAAATGGGGTTGTTAAAAAGAAAAATAGGACCTTGGCAGAAATGGCACGCACAATGTTGTGTGAGTCAAATCTTCCAAAGTACTTTTGGGCTGAAGCTATAAGTACTGCTTGCCATATTCTAAACCGTATTTTAATACGACCTATAACCAAGAAAACCTCCTATGAACTTTGGAAGAACAAGAAACCAACTGCTAAATACCTTAGAATATTTGGATGTAGATGTTTCATTTTAAATAATGGCAAGGCGGATCTAAGTAAATTTGATGCCAAGTCAGATGAAGGTATCTTCTTAGGATACTCTACATCTAGCAAGGCATACAGAGTGTTCAACAAAAGAACTCTTGTAGTTGAAGAGTCCATTAATGTTATTTTTGATGAGTCTGATAGTGAGTCTCCTAGGAGAGAAATACTTCTGATGATGATGCAGGAATTATTGAGTTTGAAAAACTAAAGCTTGATGACGTGCAAATCAAGAAAAGGAAGATGATCGTGTGCCACCACAATCTCAAGACTTGCCAAAAGAATGGAGGTATGCACATGGACACCCTAAAGATTTAATCATTGGTGATCCATCTCAAGGGGTAAGAACTCGATTATCTCTTAGAAATTTAAATGACTATCTTGCTTTTGTTTCACAAATAGAACCTAAGACTTATGAAGAAGCTAAAAATGACATAAATTGGATTAATGCTATGCAAGAAGAATTAAATCAATTTAAAAGAAGCAATGTTTGGACATTAATTAAGAGACCAAAGCATAATTCTGTAATTGGAACAAAATGGATCTTTAGAAATAAACTAGATGAAAATGGGATAGTTTTAAGAAATAAAGCTAGACTTGTAGCCAAGGGATACAATCAAGAAGAAGGCATATATTTTGAAGAAACATTTGCTTCCGTAGCTAGATTGGAAGCTATTAGATTACTTTATAGCTTTTGCATGCTTCATGGACTTTAAATCATATCAAATGGATGTGAAAAGTGCTTTCTTAAATGGTAATATAGAAGAAGAAGTGTATGTAGAGCAACCATCTGGTTTTGAGAATCATGAATTCCCTGATCATGTATTTAGATTACATAAGGCACTATAAAGATTACATGGTATGATCGACTAAGCAAATTTCTGTTAAGTAATAACTTCAGTAGAGGAAATTTAGATAAAACACTCTTTCTCAAGAGAAAGGACAAAGATTTGCTAGTAGTACAAATATATGTAGATGACATAATTTTTGGTGCCACTAATGATAATCTTTGCAAAGAGTTTGCTGAATTAATGCAAAGAGAATTCGAGATGAGTATGATGGGAGAACTAAATTTCTTTCTCCGATTGCAAATCAAGCAAACTAAGGAAGGTATTTTCATTCATCAAACTAAGTACACAAAGAAAATATTAAAGAAGTTTGGAAATGAAAATCACAAGAGAATAGGCACCCCAATGAATCCCACTAGTAAGCTAGACAAAGATGAAAAAGAAAAAAGTGTAGATATGAAGCTTTATAGAGGCTTAATTAGATCTTTGCTTTATCTCACTGCTAGTAGGCCAGATATAGTGTTTAGTGTGGGCATATGTGCTAGATACCAATCAGATCCTAAGGAGTTACATCTAAGCGCTGTCAAAAAAATTCTTAGATATCTGAGAGGAACCACAAACATAGGATTATGGTACTCTAGAGACTCCTGTCTAGATTTGCTTGCATATTCTGATGCAGATTTTGCTGGATGCAAATTAGATAGGAAGAGCACTAGTGGAACATGTCAATTCTTAGGAAATAACTTAGTATCATGGTTTAGCAAAAAGCAGAATTCAGTAGCATTGTCAACGGCTGAGGTCGAATATATAGCTGTCGGCAATTGCTGTGCTCAAGTACTATGGCTTAAGCAACAACTGGAGGACTATGGAATTAAACTAGATAACATTCCTATAAAGTGTGATAATACTAGTGCCATTAACCTTACCAAAAATCTGGTTCAGCACTCTAAAGCCAGACATATTGAAATAAGGTATCATTTCATTAGAGATCATGTACAAAATGGAAATGTATGTATTCAGCATGTGTGTACCGAAAAACAACTAGCTAACATATTTACAAAACCTTTAAGTGAAGATAGATTTTGCATGCTTAGGAGGAAACTAGACATATGTGATCCTTTTGATTGAATACATATAAGAGAAACAAATTGTTTCATGATACTCTTCTCTTAATTTGAAAAATCCATGAAACATTAGTTAAACTAGGCATTTATAGACTCCTTACTCTTGTATCATTGTCCCATGAAGATTTGGTAAGGATTGGAAGAAAGGAAGAATTTAAAAAAAAAAAAATTTGGTCTGAACTGGGGCTGACCCGAGCCAGAATGGGGTCGACCCCACGTTGAGTCGACCCAAGAAAAATCTGGGGTCGACCCAACGACGGGACCCCACTTTTAAAAGGGAGACTCGTGAGCTATTCTAGGGCATTATCCTCTTCCTAAAATCCTATTTTTCACTTTTCAATTGCTTCCAATCATCTCCAAATAGTAGAAGATAGCTTCCCCAAGCCGTTAGATCAAGATCTTCAACTCCAAATATTTTAACCCATAACATGCTTGATATTTTAGATATTTTAACTCTGGTACCAGTCGAAGACAGTCTTCCACTGCACATCACATGTGGCGCGGGCTCATTCCCAATACATAGGGTGACACCCGCGCGTGCCTATTAAAGCACTCATCATATGAGCCCCCGGGTGGAGAGCCACGCTTCGTCACACGATCACGCGTGAGAGTTTCCGGAAATCGGATAGTCTCCACTAATCCTTTGCTTTGACACCAAATATCACAAAGCCCTCAGATTCCGAGGATTGTGTGATTCGAATAAATATGCATAAATCACAACTTCTTGTGATTTGAAGATTGATATCATATCTCAACCGTAAAAGAGATCAGGTCTCTTACCTTTAAAAGGGGGTTCTTTCAAGGATGCTTCGCAGCCGCACAAGCGTCCGGCCTCGATGACTCGTCCACGCGAAGCTCCGGAATGATCAGCTTCCCGGGGAGTGCTAGCTCGCAGGGAGGCAGAAGGTTAGCTGAAATGGAGAAGGAAGAAGATGGACCTTCACAGCTCAAGAACTCCTTCTTGGGCTTTCACCTTCAGAGCTACTCTCTCCTCTCACTCTCTTTCTCTGGTGCTCTTGATCTTTTGTGTAGAGAAGAAGGAAGAGGGGTGGCCTATTTATAGGCTAAGAAGAAGGTGAGGTGTCCCTATGAGGTGTCCTGTGAGGTGTCTTGCCAGGACACATGTCACACATGCAAGAAAAAGATGTGTCCTGCTTCGCCACGTGTCACGCATGCAAAGGGGTGAGGTGGCCTGGAGGGCGATATCATGGATGACCTAATGAGGCAGATGAGGTCATGGATGACATCAGGAGGAGTGTGAGGTATTCAGGCCCGCCATATGTCACACATGCAAGCAAAAGAGGTGTCCTGCTCCGCCACATGTCACGCATGCAAGCAAAAGAGGTGTCCTGCTCCGCCACGTGTCACTCATGTAAAAGGATGACGTGGCCTGGAGAGCGATCGGGATGTGGATCCCACATACAGTATGTGGGTCCCACCTAAGCAGGACGTGGGTCCCACATACAGTATGTGGGTCCCACATACAGTATGTGGGTCCCACATATGCAGGACGTGGGTCCCACATACAGTATGTGGGTCCCACATGGGCAAGAAGTCCAAGTTCAATTTGACTCAAGCCAAATCTAATTTGGTTGGGGGCAAATTGAGTCTAATCAGTGATCCAATCACCAATTAACTTTTCCAAGCAACAATTTCTTAGGGCAATCAGTCAATCACATTGACTATTTTACCTCTAGACGATTCTCAATCGTCAATCAACCATTTGATCAATCCAGAAATTTCTAAGCGTGTGACCTCACAGGTTCGAGCCTAAGCCGGTAGTACAAGAACACTTCCTGCACTAATCGAAGTAACCATCTAGCAATGGGACCCGACGACCGGATAGGCCGAATAGATGCAAAGCAACATTCTAGAACCTATGGACCATGGTTACCGCATAATTCATCCTCTTGACCAGAAAATGCCCAGGGTGGGTTCAGAGTCTGTCTACCTTGAAACGATCCATCCGGAAATATGTTTCAATTCAATAAGTCAAGTGATAGGATTTGACTTTTTCTGGCCAGGGTACTACTTAATTGAAAACACAAGGCATTCACCCTTATTCCTAAGGGAGGTCAATCCCATCTTGATTTGCAACTGACTACCACAAGTATTTGACTGGACCCAGAAACCTTTCGTTGCTGGATTAGAAATCTAGGTAGTCCAGCACCAAAGTACAGTGAGTTGCTTGCAAGCCACTGGTTGCAATCTCAGGTCTAAAGGATACATATACCCATATCCACTCGGAACAACTCTTGACAAGAGAGAGTCTGTCAATTGGTCACGTTCAGTGAACGTACACTACCATTCACCTGTATACCACACTAGTATCTCTATACTCTTTGGTTTGGAAGACAACCAACAATTATGATACACAATGACCTACGCCCGATAATACTATCGTCCTATTAATAGTATATCATACGGTCATGAACATTTAAGGACCTGTGTGACAAAATCATATTTCATTACACAAAGCAGTCCTAAGGACTTCATCACATCGGAGTTTGTGAAGATGTTCTGGTGATGAATAAATATCATGTTATTTATAATTGATTCAAATACATTTACAATCAACAATTGATTGGATTTAGGACATAATTTCCAACAACCTCCACCACCTCCTTCCCCCTCCGTACAACTTGCAAAATATGCGGAGAGACCGGTAACCACGAGGAGAAGGATCCACTCCGAATTTTTGAATCAAGAAGGGTTCCGTTTAGGTGATTGGGTCCAAAGGCAAGGATGGGAGTATCTTTGCTCCCTAAATTTGGTAACCTACTCAGGCTTGGTTCATGAGTTTTATGCCTTCCTAAAAATTGGAATGGGAGGGCTTGTGTCTGAGGTCCGAGGGATAAAGGTTAGGATTTCAGAAGAAAGTTTGAGTGAGTTGCTCCATCTTCCCTGCGAAGGTGCAACTCCAGAAAGGCCGGAAAGCAAGTTGAGAGCTCTACAGTTGATCTTTAAGAGAGATGATTTTGACTATTCCGAAAATGTGACAGCTAGCTCTCTATCAGCTGAGATGAGGTTGTTGCACAACTTCATAGGTCGAATCTTGTTTCCAAAAAGTGGGAGATTTGATCACATCTCTGAGCGAGATTTGGTCATTATGGAGCATGTCATTCAGGGTATTCCCCGAACCTCCCAGCTTTGATGATCAGGCAGATGAGGGAGGCTATATGCAAATCGGAAGTTTTCCTGCCCTATGGTATGATACTCACCCTGATCTTTCGACAGCATGACATATCTGTGGAGGAAGAAATCTCCAGGCATTTTTTATTTACTGACACTTACACTGCGAGGGTAAAAAATCCTTTATTTTTGCAACTCGATCGCTCTTTTGACTTTGGAATAAATTTTCTTGAGCAGCGAGCAAAGAATCCGGGGTACGTAGAACGGATTGTGGTACTATCCGAGGTATTTCCGTGGTCACTAGTCCGTATGGGTTATGAGAAGGTGAACGGGCAGTGGGTACGTGGGGGAGCAGGGATACATGCACCGGAGGGTGATGCACCAGAAGTTGGAGACCCCATCCGTGAGGCTGAGGTACCTGAGGATCATCCTACGGCACCTTCAGAGGCTAGACAGTCGTCATCTGTACCTACGGGGTGCACAGAGGAGTTTTGGAGTAGGATGACTGAGCTTGTGTCAGCTCAGGTGAGGACTCTTTCTGATGGGATGATGAGCAGGATGGATAGTATGACTACTGAGATTAGAGACCTCCGAGACCAGGTGGTCACATTACAGAGAGAGAGAGAGCGACTCATGGTCCATCTGTGCCCCGAGTAGCTGAGTCAGAAGTTTCGGCACAGAGTCACCCAGCTCACCGAGCTCCATGCCAGACTCAGTCCCATCAAGCTCGACCTCCCCTCGCCACTTATGCCAGAAGGATGAGGACTAGATCACAGCCCTTAGATTCTCTCTAGGCCCGATGGTAGCACTATAGGAGTCCATCATGACTAGTGCCTAGGATTTATCTAGTTTTCATATGTATTCTACTTGGTTGATGTACTTTGCATCTTAACTTTAGAACATTGTACTTTTGATATTAATGTACAATAATGTTCCATTTTGATTAATGAAATTTCAACTTTTGATATGCATTTTTGATCAATTACTGTTTCTACTTATTTATTGCTATACACTTGTTTGATGATAACAAAAAGGGGGAGAAGTAAGAAAAGAAAGATGTTGCGATATAAAGGGAGAAATAAGTTTGAAAATTATAGGGAGAATTAATATTCACTTAAGGGGGAGCAATATGTAACAATAAAAATTTTTAAAACAAGAAAGTCTGAATTATCAATCAAAATTTCTGAATTTGGCACATACTTCTAGTGCCTCGATACATAACCTAAAACTCTTGCATTATCTAAAATCTTTGAAGTTTCATTCTTAACCAATTACAAAAGAAAGAGGGAGAAAATCAAAAGTTGTAATTGGCAATATTTAGATGAAAGAGAGGGAGTATTCACTTTCAAATTTGAAAAGCTGAAATTCAGCAATTCGAGCTCTTTCTAAAACAAAACTCCTAATTTCAATATAAGTATCAATCTGTTTATACTCAATATTTTGTAATCATCAAAAAGGGGGAGATTGAGGATAATAGTGTTATTTTGATGATTAACACAACCATTGAGAAAATATCTAATGAATATGACACCCTAGATACATTAAGAGAATGAGATCTTAATGTCCTTCAATGATTAACAACGAGATGTGTGATAGAAGAGGGATCGAGAATTCTTAATTTTATTTTAGCAAGGTTTCAAGTGAAATTTACTCTTAAGGGAAAAACCGTGATCTTTGTTGATTAAGAGTATGTAGCACTACCATGACATACACTAAAAATTACTTGGAATATATCTCTTTGACTATGTGGATAAATCTAACCTTAAGATGCAGGAAAGTGTGGAATGAGTCGACCCCCAACATTAGTGGAGTCGACCCTGGCACATCATGGAACCATCTGGCACACCCCTGCAAAAATGACACAGATGAACAGTAACTAGAGTCGACCCCATGTATGGCTTGAGTCGACCCCAAAAAGAGTTGAGTCGACCCCAGTGACAAGCAGCCGAAATACAAGGTTCTGTGTTTCCTGAGAGGGCCGACCCCATTGTAGCAGGAGTCGACCCCAGTGAAAGTTGGGTCGACCCCACTGGAAGTTGAGTCGACCCCAAGTCTGATGAACAGTAAGTTGAGTCGACCCCAGTAAAGGTTGGGTCGACCCCAGCACGGGCAGAGGCATAACGGCTAGTTCTGCAGAAGTACCTTTTGACCTCCCAACGGCTAGTAACGGATTATTTTTGAAATCTGACCAATGGGAAGTGACCAAAAGGTGTGGAAAAGTATTTATAGTGACACTATTTATCAGAACAAAGTACCTTTAGCAATCAAATCAAAGCTTATTCAAAAAAGAGAAAAGCCCTAGCCTTCTTCAATCAAGTACTTCATTCAAGAGAAAAGAGGAAGTGGTTGAGCAGATTAAAAGAAGCATTAAGAGCTCCACCAACTCTTGAAGAGTGAAGCTATCTTGATAAAGAAGAGAGAAGTCTCATCAAAGCGATAAATATATTCTAAACTCTTCTTTGTAGTTCATAGTTGTTATACTTGCTCATTTAGGAGTTTCAATTTTCTTCTTCTTAATCACCTTGTAAAGGTTTGTTGGTGAGCCCGTAAAATCAACTGTGTAGGTTTGTTGGTGAGCCCGTAAAACCAACTATGAAGGTTCGTTGGTGAGCCCGTAAAACCAACATAGGTTTTTGGTGATCCCGGAAAACCAAAGTGTAAAGGTTTTTGGATTGTGAGCCCGAAAAATAATCCAACTGTAATCCGTGGAATTATAGTGAATTTCTAAGGGGTCGCTTGGGGAGTGGATGTAGGTGCTTTGGAGAGCACCGAACCACTATAATTCTTGTGTGTTTGCATTGTCCATTGTTCTAACTTTACTACAATTACTTACTCATCAATTAACTCGATTAAGAAATCAAAAAGTTAGAAAAACCAATTCACCCCCCCCTCTTGGCTTGTCACCTTGGGCAACACGACCCCAGCTTAAAGCCTTAAAAAAACAACTCTCTGGAATTTACTAAGAGGGCCGACCCCAAGTTTCCTTAAGTCGACCCCAGATGGAGCCGACCCCAGGAACACTTGAGTCGACCCCAATGGAGCCGACCCCAACTAAACATGAGCCGACCCCAAGGATATGTGCTCAAAAACCATGTCTCTGGAATCCCTGAGAGGGGGGTCGACCCCACTGTAGCATGGGTCGACCCCAAAAAAGGTTGAGTCGACCTCAGTGAAAACAGCCGAAAATACAAGGTTCTGTAATTCCTGAGAAGGCTGACCCCACTGTAGCAAGGGTCGACCCCAGAAAAGTTTGGGTCGACCCCAGAGAAGGTTGAGTCGACCCCAAGTCTAATGAACAGTAAGTTGAGTCGACCTCAGGAAAGTTTGGGTCGACCCCAGCACGGAGAAGGGCATAACGGCTGGTTCTACAGAAGTACTTTTTGACCTCCCAACGGCTAGTAACGGCTAGTTTTTCAAATCTAACGAATGGAAAGTGACCAATAGAGATTTGAAAGTATTTAAGAGACACTATTCATTAGTGGAAAGTTATCTTTTTCAAAAAATCAATAGAGCATTCAAGTTTAAGCAAGCCCTAGCATTCTTCATCAAGGTTCTTCATTCAAGTCTCAAAAAGGAGGTGGTTGAGCAATCTGAGTATGCATTCAACAGCTCCACCAACCTATTGTGAAGTGAAGCAACCTAGGCAAAGAAGAGAAGAGCATCCTCAAAGCGATAACTATTTTTCATCTCTTCTCTTAGTGTAAAATTGTTATATTTGCTCATCTAGGAGTTTCAAACCCTTTCTTCTTACTTACTCTTGTAAGATTTGTTGGTGAGCCCGTAAAACCAACGATGTAGGTTGTTGGTGAGCCCGCAAAACCAACATAGGTTATTGGTGATCCCGGAAAACCAAAGTGTAAAGGTTTTTGGATTGTGAGCCCGAAAAACAATCCAACTGTAATCCGCGGGATTATAGTGAATTCCCAAGGAGACGTTTGGAAAGTGGACGTAGGTGCTTAGAAGAGCACCAAACCACTATACTTCTTGTGTGTTTGCATTGTGTATTATTCCAACTTCACTACACGCACTTAATTAATATTAACTAAACTACTCACTCATCAATTGATTTAAATTAAGGGATTGAAAAATTTAGAAAAACCAATTCACCCCCCCTCTTGGCTTGTCACCTTGGGCAACAAGGCTTTACAGTTGCAAGAAAACTCTTGCAATTCCTTTTCCAGTGGCCTTTCTTGCCGCAATGGAAATAGGTACTTGATCCGAAGATTTTCTTTCCTTTCTTCCTCTTTATCTTACTACTTTTAGTAGCATCATCCCCCATTGATCCAAGATCAGGGGTTTCGAAGATGTTGGAAATTTTCTCCTGAGTGAGTGCAATCTTTAAATTCCTCAACTAGTCCACATAGTTTGAACCGGTCAATTTGTTGGCATCCAAGATGCCTCTTAGTGATAGTGAAGATGCCATTAATGCAGAATTTATTCTACATATGCAAAGAACAAAACTAACATAAACAGACCAATCATGATGACATGTATACAATTAAATAAGAACTTTTATCTAATCATCTCCCACTATTTTTATCGAATATCATAGCCCTCTCCTATGATAAACGAGAAAGTCCAATTTTTCTTTAGTGAGGTTGAGTTCCTAATTCCACATAAAAGCCTTGTGTTTGCACAACAAACTCTTATGAGTTTAAAGGTAGAAAACTCTTTCCAATTGCATCTCATGCAATTCTCAACTTTATCTTGTCATCTTAAAACACTTATAGCCTTGTGATTGCACAGCAAACTATAATATTTTAGTTAAGTTAGACCCTTCATTTTCATACAGTCATATTCGAATAATATTGCCCTTGTGGTTGCACAACAAAGCAACATATTAAAATATGCCGTAAGCATCTTTATGCACCAAGATAGTATAACATCAATCCCCATTGCAAGCCTTGTGGTTGCACAACAAACTAGCATGGATCTTGACATAATAATGTCGAGGCATGAAGGAAGGATATCAGTAGTGTTTTATCAATATTAAGCTTATCCATAATAGGCAATCAAACAATTGGCCAGGTAAGCAGGTGGGAGACTCCGCTTACTCAGAGAGTAAGGTCCTAATTAGAGAACCACCTTTAGTACTTTCCTTAGACACCAATTAGATTAATTGTTCTAGAATGGGTCAGCTTAAAGTTTTTCAATACTATGACTTAATATAATTTTTATTGAGGGCTTACTGGTCTCATGCACATTCTATAATTGTAACATATTGAACATGTCTTTGTATATTCTACAACAAATTATATATCTATCTCATAGTATATATAAATCATAACCAACTATCATGCATCATGGCTATCTCATAGTATGTATAAATTATTACCAATTGACTAAATCAATTAACATATCTTCATATGAAAATTCATATCATGACATTTATAACATAATACTATCTCATATCATGACATTTTATTATATATCATATCATATATGAATCATATAATTCAACATTCTTCTAAACATATGACATTACTATCTCATTGTAATTTAACAATCATACATCATGCATAATTACTTGATTGAACCAATTAAGGATGGCACTGATACCACTGAAAGGTTTTCACAGTCATAATGGGCAGCGGAAGCTAGGGATTTTAAAAAATTTCTTAATAAAGTTCCTTAACATGAAACCCTTATAAGCCTAGATCACCTTAATGGTAACAATCAAATGATATATAAATATAAATGTAGGAATAGAAGAATACCTCTAACGCTAATCCAATATGAATGATCTCTACAAGGCGTCCAAGCGTCCACCCTCCAATGATGATCCACACGAAAACTTGATTTAAGACTTTAGCTCCAAAGACTTTGATCCTTAATGCAGAATTCTTCCAAAAAATTCTAATGGCTTGCTTTCCTTCCTTTCTAACTTTCTTCCACTTTCTAAAATCACTTCTAATTCTTTTGTCCTAAAGAAGACCACCTTGTCTTGGATTAGGACACCCTCGAAGCAATCCTAGAAAGAGACAAACTCTTGTAAGAAAGAAGGGACAAGGGAGAGAGAATGCGGTGGAATGGGATGAAGGAATATGGTGGAATGACTCCCTTTTAGAGATGGCGTAGGGATGCATGCATCCCATCCTTTCATCCATGAAGGGAGGCGTGAGATCCAAGGGATGTGCCTCTTGATGAGAGGGCATATCATGATAGAAAAATTATGGAGAGATAAGATGTAATCCTTATCTGATAAAGAGATAAGAATGCCTTATCCATTACTAATCAAGGAAGCATCTCTTCATGCCATCATCATCATGCCACTAGCCCATGTGAGGCTCCATCACGCCATGAATTCCATCATCACATGATCCAAGGGCTATAAATCAAGGCACCATAAGGAGAGGGAGTTATGTCATCATCCAACGGTTCGATGATGATCCAAGGGCTCCAATCCAAGGCGCCTCATCATGATTCCATTATGTCTTCATCCAATGGCTGATGAAGATCAAATGTTCATGATTAAAGGTCCTACCTAACCCAATCCAATTGGGTTCAAACCACCTCACCATTATGTCTTCATCCAATGGTAGATCAAGATATAATGGTCTAGATTGAATGATTTATCAAATCTAATCCAATTAGACTCAAACCAAGCCAATTAGGTGCCAACTCTTGGCTAACCCATATTAGAATATGATCTAATCAAATTAGATCAATTAAGAATGAGATTCAAATCCAATTCGAATTAGATTCGAATCCAATTCGAATCAGGAGCTAAGGTTTGCAACACCTGCTAGGATGTTTATCTTGCAAATATGATCAAATCCAATTAGACCCTGGATCAGTTTTCTTGTGTGTGACCCATTGGGTTCCATACTTAGCCAGCAATAGGTGTGAGTGCGAGTTGACCCAACTTGATTAGAATTCTTCTAATCGATTTAGGTCCAAACTGCGCGAACCTGAACTTAACAATTAGAATCCTTTCTAATTGGTGATCGAATTAAACTCTTTAATTCGATCAAACCTATAAGACAAGATTAACGTCTAGCAACGTGTCATGTCTACTCGAAAAATATGAAATTTGGTGGAAATACCAAAAATACCTTTCAGTGGCAAGTTACCGTGCAATTCAATCCTTCAATCAAACTACATCCTGAATATGTATATGAGTATGAATGTATATCAAACTCAATTTCATATTTATATTTCTCTTAATCTTCTAATGATAATTCGAATCATGAAACATTATAAATTCTTTCTAATTTTTATTCTGCTTTGATCAAAGACTCCCTGAATTATCATATGATTACAATAAAAGGGATGCGATCTTCTCTTACTAAAAGTGATTGATTCCTTGTTGACCTACTCATAATCTTCGTACACAATCCACCATATCCAGAAGACCTCGTACATAACTTATTGTCACGAATGAGTGTAAACCAAAATATGGATTTATGTGCATAAGATACCGTGGTGATCTCAAGTCAAAGGATCAGTTGCACAACTCCCACTAAGAAAATCATCTTTTGACATGTAAGTAAGACTTCATAAGATATTCTCTTGGCAGGTCAATTCAGTAAACCCATTCCTCTAATGAGCGCCCACATCTTTGTATTAGTGTCTCCACACAAGTGATTGTGAGATCAATCACCCTCTGCATCGAGCATACACAAGACGTGCCAGTCTATCCGGTAACATTAATCCCCGACTCAATGTACCAACGACTGGAAATTCTTAAGATTAGGATTTTAGGTCTCACTAGTATGATCTCATCATAGCCTCAAAACCATTGCCCTATTCTAAGGGGTTCATCACAAATATAATCAACAGTATATGATGAAACACAATGCCTTTATTTATATTAAATGTCATGTACATGATTTAGAAAATTAAAAGAAAACCCTTCGCAATACATATTGCGATTGGCTTGTAGGGCATCTACTCTTTCAAGGTCATTAGCAAAGATAAGTCCAAAATTGACTTCTTTTTTACCCTGCCTCAACAGCTCAAGAGAATATATGTGCTAAAGCAGTTAGAGGGCGGTCCATATAGACCCTCATTTGACTTTGATCCAGTGTGATGCTACCTAGACCTCCTCACAGTTATACTTTAGATGTTTGTGGATTTGGTGGAGTTTTGATGTTTATGGCTTTTTATTGATTCGGGTGTTATAATTCTTAGTGTTATCAGTATATATGCTGTTGTTTTGCCTTTTCTATCTAAATTTATCCAGGACATTGAACCATTCCCCTCTCTTTTCTCATGATCAAATGGAAATTATGTGATGCAACAGCTCATCTTGGAATTTTGCAGTACCAAAATTGGCGGCATATTGCATTAAGGATAATTGGTCACATTGGAAATATGTGGCATTTCGCTAGATCGCTTGGATATTGCTGATTGTCCATAAGTAATTTATCTCTTTTGGTCATTGCCGATTCTGCATTCTTAGTGTTATTAGTATATATGCTGCTGTTTTGCCTTTTCTATCTAAATTATATTCAGGACATTAAACCATTCCCCTCTATTTTCTCATGATCAAATGAAAATTATGTGCTGCAACAGCTCATCTTGGAATTTTGCAGTACCAAAATTGGCGGCATTTTGCATTAAGGATAATTGGTCACACTGAAAATATGTGGCATTTCGCTAGATCGCTTGGTCATTGTCTCTATAAAAAATTTTATTAGCATGAATGGTCGTCAAAGAATCAAAAAGAAATTTTTTATAGGGGAATAAGCAAAAGAAACTTATTAAGGGCTACTAAAAGTAAAATATGTGACAAAATTACGGAGCTATTATAGGAATTAGCATATTGACTTACATTTTTAATTTATTAGAATTAAAAATACATAAAAAATCTGACTAAGATATATCAGGGGTATTTATGGTATTATGTGGTCGGTGATCTTGAATCCCTATACCATACCAAATAAGTTACTTATGGATACCCAGGGATTTTTAATCACTGGATCATGGCCAATCAAATACAGTGATCTTTGATCATTGGGATCAAATCATCCCAATATTTAGATCACTGTGGTGATCGGGGTTACCAAACGCCCCCCAAGATGTGATGCGAGGGGCACGAGGAGTTGCCGAAGGCCATGGGCTGAAGTCACAGAAAGAAAGATTTTACTGGCAGGACTCCGGATCGGACAAATGTGAAGGATTTTGTGCGGGCGTGCGACGCCTCCCAGAGCCCATTTTCAGCCCTAAACCCTGTTCTAGAACCCGAAGCGGCAGATCTCCCCCACTTGCCTCGGGAACGGCGCTGGCTGCTCCGCAGGGGTTTCCGGCTCTTGACTGGTTGAGGCCGCAAGACGAGCCGTGTTGAAATTCAAGTCGAGATGGAGGGACGACGGGAGAAATCGCACAACAAATCCTCCTCCTTGTCTGTGGATCAGTTCGTCTCCGTCATGACCCCTCTAATCGATCTGGAAAAGGTTCTCTCTCCTCCTATCTCCGCTTTTTCTCTCCGTGATAAGTGGGAATTTGGTTTGTTCTTCTCATGTGGAATTTGAGATTTACGGGTTTTGCGAGTCTTGAAGTTTAAATCTTGAAGACATGTAGCCAATGAGCGTTACTACTAGAACTTTTTGGTTGCTAAGGAATGCAATTTTGTTCCCGCTGTGGGATTGGACTTCTGGAGTACAGCTTGGCTTCCAATACTTAGGTCGCCCAACCGGAGCCTTCATCAACGTTCAACTTCACCTAAACCTTTACTCAAGGTTGCTGTTATTATAGGATCAAGAATTAGAAATGTCGCCGTGTGGGGAATAAATGGTCTCGAATGTTCAATCACGTTAGCGGCCAGTTCTGCTTTCTAATTTTCTTGGCGTCTAAAATGCTTTCTGCTCTGTTCAAAGTGCAGAGGAAAAAAAATTCCTGCTACCAGTTGGAAGGGAGGCGTAGTTTTGGGAAGCTTGAGGTCTACCATTGCTTTGCCTCATGTGATTTTGTACTCTTTTGCGGAGAAAATGGCTGAGCAAGTTAAGCATGAACCTCCTTCAGCTACATGGGAACAAAAGTTTTGGATAGTGACCGTACTGCGGTAGGGTATCCATGCACCGAGGCATACTGAGGGCATGCTGTGTATTTACCGTACTGTGTCATTTCAAACCTTGGATAAACCAGTAGTAGATAGGAAGAGTAGCATGGTACCTTCCATACTGATGTTACTGTTACACCTCGTACCATGGTATTTCAATCGTTGTGTGAACATGTTTCGTGGTTGATGGAGTGAACAATTCAATCCAGCCTTGTAATTGTCAGGCGATGATTGGATGACTTGTTGCAGTTTTCTGTAAGCATAATGCATGACCACTGTTTTTAGAAAAGGCACTTCATGAATGATTACTGAGTAAAGAAATGGTTGTTCGATTCATCCTATTAAATCGGTTGCTTTCTCGTCATTGATCGCGCATACTTCCCACAAATAGACGTTGTTATTGTTAGTTATTTTCCATGTCCCCCCTAAAATTATAGCTTGTTTCATTCCTGAGATTGCTGATCTAACTTGACACATGATAATATGCGTTTCAGTTAATCATGGAATTTAAGCTGCGAGCTGCTTCATAATTTGGTCATTCTCATCCAAATGAATTATCCTCACGATCACCTAACTAAATGCATTTAAAAAAAAACACATGCTTTGAGGTGCTATATCTTGCACCATGAATATCCTGAGCATCTCATGAGATCTGTAAGTTGCAGCCTTTTCTTGTGATTGCTAATACTGGTATATTGCTGATGCATTTTTTGTCCATGGCTGTTCTAGGAGGCTGAGATATCAGCATCTCTTGGTTCATCATCATCAAAGAGTTTAGATATTGCTCAAAAGAAGGGTTCTGCTATTCTTAATCTGAAATGTACAGATGCTCAGGTGTGTATTTGTTCTGTCCTCTTAGTGTTTAATTAGCTCTTTTTATTAATCAAATTCTTACTGTGCTTATAATTTACTAGACAGGGTTGATGGGAAAAGTTCTTCTTGAGTTCCAATCTAATAAGGGGGATGTTCTTCTTGCTCACAAGGTGATGATCGTGCAGAAGCCAACTTGTGGTTTCCATACTCTATATATTTATACACATCTAGGTGAAAACAAATTCTGGCAATTTTATGTGTGACATTTAAGTGTTCTATATTTTCTGGTCTTTTATCCCTTGAAAAAGTCAGCTTGTAAATAGATTACCACACTCTCTGTATAGATTCATCTAGGTGCAAGTGAAATATGCCAATTTTTATGTGACACCTAATTGTTTTATGCTTTCCATTCCTTTTTTTTGTCAAAAAGAGTATGCAAAGAGGTGCATTCTAAATTCCTGAATCGAAAAAAGGTTAAGAGAGAGAGAGAGTGTGTGGCTGCTGCTATAGAGTTTTATATTTCTTACTTTATTTGTTATTTGTGATATGGAGCAAGGTTTTACGTCCAGGCGGGATGGGGAGTGTCCTGGCCATCCTGTTCCATTCTTGTAAGAAAACAGGACTAGGACGGGGTTGAGACTCCAAAACCCATCCATGCGGGGAGAGAAGAAAGAGGAAAAAAAGAAAGGAAGGAAAGATGAAGAAAAGAAAAAAGTGAAAGAAAAGGAGGAGAGGAAAAAAATGAAAGAATGAAAGGAAGGGAGAAGAAAAGAAAGGAAGGAAAGAAGGAAGAAAGGAAAGAGAAAGAAGAAAATTGACAAAAGAAAGAAAGGAGTGGATAAGAAAAGAAAGAAAAAGGAAAGGAAAGAAAGGAAGGTAGAAGAAAAAGAAAGAAAAGAAGGAAAGAAAGGAACAAACGAAAGAAGGAAAAGAAGGAGAGCGAGATAGAGGACATCTACTGGCACATATGAATGGGACCGTTGTTGCGATGGGATGGGTCAGCAGGGCATCCTATTCCATGGAGAAACTAGGACACCTCCATCCCACAAGATTTAAAACCTTGATATGGAGGACCTAGTTTGAAAAGAATAGGTATAATGCTTAGTTGATGTGAAGTCATTTTTTCTCTTATAATAATTAGGCCAAGAGGCTTTAAGTGTTTTTTTTTTTAATTTTAACGTGAATGGTATGTGCAACAATTTTCATTTCTTGTTATCATCTCTCTTTATATCTTTGTCCATTTTTCCTTAAGTTTCATAGGGGCCTATGAATAACTAGGAGTGAAGTAGCGAACTTGAATAAAACATGTATTCCTAGCCTTATTCTACCAAATAATCTTTTTTGGTACCAAAACAAAACAAGTTTAAAGAGGGTACTTATGGGATTTTAGACAAGCTGATAAACACCTTTTCCGTCACTTATTTCCTTGTAACCTAGATAAATCCAAAATTGTTTAATAGTTTTATTCAGACTTTATGAAGACCTTTTCCTCTACTATAGCCTCAAACTTATTCCTTTCATTCATATGGATGGAAACTCTAGAGGGATTGATAGTGTCTAGGTGTCCGATTCCTTAATCATAGAGACTCTTGATGTTCAATTTCTAACTTAAGACACCAGAATCCTATCAAACACTTTAGGACTTCTCAAAATTCACCTAAAATTACATAAAATAAAATCACTTAATTGATTTAAAGGGCAGGCTTTGGCATAACAATAAGGTTTATCCATTGTGACTTGGGTATCACGGGATTGAGACATGGAATTAGCCTTTTCACATGGTGAGGTAAGGTAGTGTAGATTTGACCATCCCTAGATCTCGTAGTGGTAAGAACCTCGTGTACCAGGATACCTTTTTTCAGTACCACTTGCTCCTTATGCACAATCTTAATCTTTAGCCTTTAGTTAGATTTGATCTTTCTTATTTATAGGCCAAGAATAATTTATTAAGGTAATAAATTTCTAATTGGTGCGTCTGACAGTTTAATCTGGGTGATTGATAACAACGTCCCGCAACTTTACCACTTGAACCAATTGACACCCTTTCCATGAATATATTAATTACTCTACATGATTCTAATTAATGTAACTATTTTCATTCTGTTTTAAGTAAATTGTTCCTAACCTCCTTTTGCTATATGTTTACCAGGTGCCAGCCTTTTTTTGACTATAATGCTTCTGATAAAGTTGCTTTGTGATACAGCCAAACTGCATCAAAGCTTAATTACACTTTTAAGTTCTGACTTTATATTGTGTTATATTATCATAAAAGGTTTCTATTAATAAGGAATCTTCAGATCTTGGTTTAGCATTGTCATTTGAGTCAGTCTTCATCCTATCTATTGTCGTAGTCCTTGACTTGACCTTCCATATTTGACCTAGATCTAATAATATGTATTTTATTGGACATAGAACCAAGAAGTGCAACTGTGCTTCGGAGGATATGAATCAGCTTGGGCTGACAAAGATCATAGTGGGAGAAGGAAAGGACCAGAGTTTGTTTTTTAATAAATTCCTGCAAAACATGATCTAGGTTACAACAAATTTTATACTGCAACGATATTTCCACAACACTACTCCTCTAATCTCTTTCTTGTAGTTCTATTAAAAAGGACAACTAGAAACTCTTAAATAGTAAAATTCATAATCAAGATTTGTCAGACAAGTATCGAGGCTCACATCGACTGGCGATCGAGTTTGTATGATATTGGTACGTATTGTACCGAACCGGGGTGTATAGAACTATGAAGAGGGAGAGGGAGGAGAGTGAGGAAGAGAGAGAGAGAGACAGAGAATGAGGGAGGGAGGGAGGGAGAGAAGGAGAGGGGGGAGGCTTATTGCCTGATGGTGTCGCGATGTCGTAGATGGGGGAGTGAGCTAGCATCTAGCGGAGGCTGAGAGAGAGAGAAGCTTACCAGCCAATAGCATCGTGGTGTCAAAGAGGGGGGAGCATGTGAGCGTCCGACGGAGAAAGAGAGAGGGGGAGGCTTACCAGTCGACAACATTGCATCGAGAGAGTCCTCAAAGGTTCTCGAACTAGCAAATTGGGGGGTGTGGGGTGTGGGAGGGGTTGGGAGGTTATATATCCGAACTGACTTGTCTAGCCGAACCATCCTGACTTCGTGTCGGTTTGGTTTTGTTCGGTTCAGTTCAGCGATTGCTGTTCACAATCCTATATTACCCTACATAGATAGGTCACAAAATGTTTTCAATTACTATTCTAGTAGTTTAAAGATTTCTTGACCCAACCTATACTCAGAGCATGATTTTAAGATGATATTCCTCCTCACAAACTAGGACTCAACAACTTACCACAAAAGTTAGCTACCAAAGACTTGCAATCATGTACAAAAGTTCCTAGAAGATAGAAAATCCACAAACCTCATCTTTTTCTAAATAACTTAAATATGGCTGATAAGGCTCAATAAAACAGCAAATTAACTATAAATAAAAAATAAGAATAATTAAATCTAAACTTGAACTACTTTATTACCTGTCACATTTATTTGCTTGAAGGGAAGTTATTCCATTATATACTTACCTATTTATCTTCGAACACTACATCAAAATCAGTAATATGTAGGGAAGATGATCTTGAAGGGATTTCTGCCATCTATACTACTTTTGCTTGAAAGATTTAGATTTTTGTTTTTTCTGGGTGTGTGTTTTTTTGCAGTTTGGGACCCATGATGTCGTTGTTCTAAAACCAAACAAGGCTGATCTAGGTTCTGCTCCACTTGGACAAGGTGTGGTTTATCGCCTCAAGGTATTGTGTATAATCATATGATGCTTGGAGACCTTATGCACTATTTTGTGAAGATAAATTAACAAAAGATGTTTTCATTTTCTTTATCTGGATTTGATTGTGGAAAATAAAAACAGGACTCTTCCATTACTGTTGCTTTTGATGATATTCCTGAAGATGGATTAAACAGTCCTCTGCGTCTTGAAAAAGTTGCAAATGAGGTACTTGGTTAGAATTTAGAAATGCATTGTGATATCTGAAACTTTTCAACCTCCTTTTTACCGACTTCTGTCTATTGATTAAAATAAATGCTGACATATCGTACGTACTGTTATTATGATTAAATTTTTCTCTGTTCAAAGTAGTTTCAGACACCTTAACCAGCTGCATAGTCTAATTTAACCTCATTTTATCACAAAGAGGATGTAAGAAGCGTAAGATTAATATTATCATATCTTGTCCTGGTATTTATTAAAGTTGTTGATATAAATTTAACCATTTGTGTAATGTGATTTTTGTTTCTCTGTAACTCTAGGCTTGGACATTGAAAAATAATTCAGCATATTTGCTTCCAGCCCTACTTGTCTTTAATTTTGTACAAGAATGCACTTATCCTTTTAGAGTTCAGTTGACCAATACCTATGGTGGGAAACACAAAGCTCGCAACTCAGTAATACATTAACTGTTGTCATAGGAAAGTTATATATTGCTCTACTACTGGTTCTTTTGGTCCCAATAGTCTTACGATTCTTAGTCCCTTAAAAGGTGCTGTATAATTTATTTGATGTGCTCGTTTTTACACAGTTTATAACAGTAATAAGAAGCTCTTCAATAAAGATCATCACGATCCTCGAGAAAAGCATTCAAGTATTCTACTATGAAGGAAAATAAAATTCATGCCTATAAATACAAGCAGAAGGAAGGATGTACTATCCAACTCAAGTTTTCATCCTAACATTCGTTTTCATGTTTGCCCTGATGAAAATTCTGAATGGCATATTTCCCTTTCCTATGGTTCCTATTCATTCTTGTGTTCTTTTATTTTCTAGTTCCCTCACCATGGAGTTTTCTGTGCCTGTTTCAAGAATTTGGAATGCCTTTTTTCTCATCTCCTGCTTCTCCTTGCTGCTTCATCAAATTGTGCATTGCAGCCACTTGCAATGACAAAAAATCATTCAAATGAGATGTTTCGAAAACAATAGAGGATAATCGTGGTAATAAGAATGTTAGGTGAATGGAAGATGTTTCTCTCCAGTGCTTGTGGTTTGGCACAACATTAAAAAAAAAGAGCTATTATTACAATATTACAACAACTAGCATAATGAATCTAGAGCATGGTATTTCGTACTGGCCCGAACCGGGCAGTACAGAATATACCGTATTGTACCGGTTCAGTATCGGTACTGGTACGGATACTATGCTAGTGTGGCACCGGTACGGGGTCCGGTACCGAGACGGCAAACCTTGATCCAGAGGTCTCCAATTACTTCTTGTATATGTACAATCAGCTGCTAAAGTGATGGCAATTGTTAGGCTGTATCATTTCTCACCTGGATAGAATATTATTTTTAAATTTAAATAGTTACAGCTTTTCCTTTTTGTCTGCAAAAGGGAAATATGTTTTGGAAGGGGTTCTATTTTATGAAGGGCTTTGACTATTGTTGCATCATTGGTTTGGAGATACAACTTGCAGGTTGTGATATGTACATATGTATGTATGTACGTATTCCTTGCTACTAACATTATTGCTTTATATAACATGTTTATTTTTAAGCATGACAAAATGGTTATTCAGTAAAATACAGCCATCATAAAGATACACTAAAGCAAGAAAAAAGTAGGGTATGTGAATATTTTAGTTGCACAATCTTGCATAAAATCTTATGACATCTTATGGCATCTTCAAGCCATGGCTGTAATATCTGCTACTCAACCTGAAATTAGTTGTTTACTTGTCAACTTGCTAATAGGTTTTTCTTTCTTACTTTCTTGGAGTCAGAGGTGGTGCAGGACCATCAACCTGTTGGTTTTTATTTTAACAAACTACAATACTACATTACTCTTAAATTTCGACTCTCTATTGTCATTAAACTTGTTGACTTAATAAAAGTTATATACAATTATCTGTTTAGATATTTTAATGTACAGTGTCATATTTTCTATAGCTACATGTGGAGCACACATGCTAGTTCACTAGTCTATATAAGAATTCTTGAGGTTGGGCTTAATAGTGACTCTCTTATATCAAATAGGGTGGGGGAGGCTCTTTCCTAAGGTTTATCGCATCGGTCGATACTGATGCATACTGATCGTATCATACCGTACCAAGGCCGAACTAATACGTGGCATAGGAGGCATACCGATACTTGGTGCACCGAATGGGGTACTATACGGGCGTACTGACACTGTAATAGGATAGTATAGGTGCGGGTCTGGTATCGAAATGGCGAACCTTGCTTTTCTCTAATTATCCATTTATAAGAGAGATTAATGGCTTTGGAGATGTTGTAGTCAAGTTGACGCCATAGCATTTTAAAGTTTAAACATTTCTTGGTAGATATATTTATTGGAGCCTTAGGATGCCATAGCATTTTAAAGTCTAAACATTTCTTGGTAGATATATTATTGGAGCCTTAAAACGAAAACCTGGAATGAGATAAATTCCTAGTTTTGTTTTGCTTTGAATGAGCATGTCCCCAACTCCCCACAACAAAAAAATTAAACGCACACACCCCATTACTCTTTGCTACTTTCTCAGCATGCTCAGTCTCCTCGGAATGAATGAATAACTAAAGCTTTTGTATGATGAAGGTATTTCTATCATTTGGAGTTAATTTTTCTTTTTGTCTTGTTTAAAATTGTAATCGGATGATATGACACATCTTGTTAACAGAAATTGATGTAGCTGCAATTGAAATTTGGCTTCCATAATATGAATGTCCTGCAGATTAGGATTAATATTGAATTTGATCAAAACCCTATGGTTCCTTTTTGGTCCTTTTGTTGGTAATTGAAGAAAAGATTTCATCCTAACTTGATTTGAACTTCAGCAAGAGATCTGCTGCATAACAGCAGAAATTTGTTATAATGAGAAGAAAACTAATAGAAGAAAGAGGGAAATAGTAGAAAATAAGAGAGGAGGTATGAAGATTAGAATAAAGAGTACAAGGAGAGAAGAACAGAAGAATGAGGCCTGCAGTCTATTCTCTTAAAGTTTATTTCCTGAGTACAACATAATAGTCTGCTTTTATAGCAAGCCATTAATGCCCTTTAATAGAGTTGACTGGTCCCCGTTCTTTTTTGATCAGCACTCTAGAAATAAGGAGAAATAAAATCCCAAAGCAGCCTGTGAAGACTATTGATAATTTGGACTTTTCATGTCAGGACCTGGATCCTGGCTCTGCCAAGTCCCCGGTCTGTGTAAAACTTGATAAACCATATGACCTGATTTTGTTTCAATTTGTTGTTGCTGAAGCACACTATTTTCAAATTAAACTTGAAATCATGTAATCATAATGTAAGTGGTCATTTGATTATATAAAGCAAACTAAAATCTCATCCAAATTAAATTTTTGCAGCTCACAACGTGATATCATAACAAGGTCCACTTTATTCCATCATCTTTATAATACAAAACTTGCTCATTATAAAACATATTTTACATCCTTCTGCATGGGTACTGTTGCTGGAAATTGGACCCGGGGGTGACCAGTGGCTGAGAGGGAGGAGCTCCGGCGAGAGTTGGTGGGTGGCGGTCCGTCGGCGGGCGGCGTCCTCGGGGGGACTTGCAAAAAGCCGGTGGCCGGGATTTTCGGCGCCGACCCTCCGATGCTTAAGTCAGAGGGGGCAAATGTGTGGAGGGAGAGAAAATATATCTCCTAGAGTTTCAGAGTCCAGCCCCCTCTAAGAGGGAGGAGTTTCCCTTTTATAGAAGGGTACATGATTACCTGTGATGTGACGGGGCGAACGGGTTACCGTTATGATTGAGCATGATCGTGTGAATTAATGCACGATCGTGTGAATTAATGCATTGTCGTGGGAGATCAGGCCGGAGCCAGTAAGTCGTCGTGACTGATCGGACGTAGCTGAGTGGGTCAACTGTTTGCCGTGGAGGGTTTGAGATCCGTAGATAGCATGCGCATTGATTGTTGAGTGAGCCGGAGATCAGCGGAGGCCATGCGCATTAATTGTTGACAGCGGTAGCAGGGCATGGTCCTCGGTCGAGTTGCAGAAGGATGTGACCACAGCAGGTGGATAGTGAGGTCGGGCTTCCGAGGTCAAGGATGCTGAGGTCGGGCGTCTCGAAGTCGAGCGCCTGGCCGGGCGCCAGGTCGAGAACCCTAAGGTCGGGCTCCAGGTCGGGCCCCTCCAGGTCAGGCGCCTTCAGGTCGGGCGTCCCCAGGTTGGGCGCCTCCAATCACGTGCTGGCGATGATGCGCTCACGTGTTTCGGGACGATTCATTTTTTTCCCAACACTACCCTCCGATTTTTGAGTTCGAGCCGTTTGCGAGCTCGGACGTGGGAAGTAGTTGCCTTTACTGTATTAGTGGGGGCCAGGAAGCCTTAAATTACTCCGGCGTTCCGCGTGCTTTGGGGCATCCTTAATGAGAGGAAACGGGGCGACGCCCTTTCGAGGTTGCCTCGCGTCGTTGGCTCATGATGGGGCTCCGGGATCCGATGGGACGCCGCCTTGATTCTGTATTCAAAGCGTCGATCCAGATTAAATATGTTGCTTCGGTCTTTGGGACCGACACGTGGCGCGATCTGGACAGAAGGCGGGATCCGGTCCTGCCGATCTGGGCCGTCAGGAGGGTCTATATAAACCCCCTGAGTTAGCCTTAGAAAGGTTTTGTTTGGCCATTGCGGTTGCTGTTCCCCTCTCCTTCCTTTGTCTCCTTTCTTCCTTTTCCAGTCGCGGCCGAGTCTTCCCGGCGGTGCCCTGAGGCGATTTCCGGCGACTCCACAGTAGGTCGTTTTTCCACATTAGCTCGGGGGATTCTTCTTCTTCTTTTATTTTTTCTTCTCTTTTCTTCCTCCTTCATCCCTTGTCTCCTTCGTCTTTCCTTTTGGAATGGGTCGTGGTCCAGGTGAGGTCGGGTCTAGCCTGACTGAGGAGGAACTGGAGCTGGTTCGTTCCCGGGTTTCATCTCGAACCTGCCGGGTCGGAGGACTGGGTGACGAGACCTCCTCCAGGTCGGATCGGGGTGTACATCGAGACACTCTGGGCCGGCCTGCGGTTTCCTCTTCACGAGTTCGTGAACGAGTTGCTGGTGGCGTACCAGCTCGTCCCAGCACAACTCGCTCCGAACTCGTGGAGGACCATCATCAGGTTTCTATCCTTTTGCCTTGCGCACGGGATACTGACCTCGGTGAACGTCTTTCGCCGGTGCTTCATGTTGAAGTCAAACCCGGCGGACGGGGAGTGGCTCTATCTCGCCTTTCGGGGTGGTAGGCCACTTTTTCGAGGTACCCCTTCCTCCATTCATGAGTGGAAGGGAAAATTTTTCTTCCTTTCCTCCGAGCTCACGTGGGGATTTGACCCGAGGTGGGGGCATCCCCGGCTGAAGGCCCTTAATAAGCTCCCCCAGCTTTCAGCGGACGAGCAGAGGGTTTTCGACGCTCTGCATGGCCTCGGGGAGGATATCCTTCTGACCGGCCTCCTGAGCGAGGAGGCCCTGGTGAACGTCAGCTTGAGCTCGGCGTGCCCTGAGGGTAAGAGCAGTCGCGCTGCTCCTTCATTTTGCTGTCTTTTGTCTTATTTGTTTCTTTCCTTCTCTTTTTGGTGTTGATCTGACACTTAGAAATTTTTCTTCTTTTCAGATATTCCCAATATGGTGACCAGCAACACTGCTCTCTTCGCCCGATTGAAAAGGAGAGCGGCCGAGGTCGGCGGGGCTCATTCCAGGCCGAGGTCGGCGGGGCTCGTCCCGAGCCCAGGAAGAAGGCCAGGTCGGCTTCGACTTCTGCTCCTTTCGAGGCGAGGGGTACTGGGGCCGGAACTTCCGGATCCGTCCGGGAAGAAACTCCGGCTACTGAGCAGGCGAGCTCGGGTTCTAGGAGGGCGACGGGTTCGGCGCCCCCAGCATGCCCCGTCCCCATTTCTCAACGGCCAGGTCGGCCAGTCGTCCGCCTGCGGCACTCGGGCCCCGAGCCGAGCAGGGGCCCTAGGGTCCTGAACGCGTCTCGCCCCGCCGTTGTGAGCCTGGGCAGGCCGAGCTCGTCGGGGGTCGGAGATTGCTCCGAGAGGGGGTCTGGCGACCCGGAGTCTCCGATCCATGAGGGCGATTCGGCCCTCCGAGATAGCAATGTCGCGCGCGAGGTATTTCGTCGCGCATTGCTCCCAGCTGACCGGGCCGAGTTCGAAACCGTCGATCTCGGCGATCTTGTCAATCAGACTTACTGCAATGCTGCCCGGGTAAGTCGTCTCCTCGTTTTTGCTTTGGTTATTGGTATTTTATTCACTTTCACTTATCGTTGCTTTTCCTGTAGCATCTTCATGAGATCGACACGCTGGTGTTCATAGCTTCGAGAAGAGGCTCGGAGGGGCCAAAGGTAGCTGGAGATGGCCGAGAAGAGGCTTGTCGACTCTGAGGCCATGCGGCTAGAGGCCGTCGCGCGGATGGAGGCTGCCGAGGCTGAGCGGCGATCGGCAGTCGACCAGCTTGAAGAGGAGAGAGCCACGCACACTTTGGCGAGGTCGGAGTTGCGCGCCTCCGAGGCGCGTCTAGTCGAGGCTCGCTCCGAGGCCGTCGGCTACAAATATGAGGGCAGGGTTCTCCGCCTGAAGGTCGAGTAGGTCGAGGCTCGAGAGAAAAGGGCACTGGAACAGGCCTGGGACGCGGTGGCTTCACAACATCTTCCATACATGTACTTTTCATGGCAAAGTCTGTGATGTGATTATTGATGGAAGGGCTGTGAGAATGTTGTGGCAGCATCAATGGTGGAGAAATTGAAGCTCAAAATGGAAGATCATCCTCAACCATACAAGCTTTCTTGGCTACGTAAGGGTAATGAGTTAAAGGTTCACAAGCGTTGCCTTGTTCAATTTTCTATTGGCAAGAAATATTTTGATGAGTTGCTTTGTGATGTACCCATGGATGCATGTCACCTATTACTTGGTCGTCCATGGCAATTGATACAAAAGTGATACATGATGGGTTCAAAAATATGTATTTCTTTATGAAGGATAGGCTGAAGATCGTGTTAGGGCCTGCTAAGATAGAAAGCAGTCCTAAGCCTACTAAAGGGGAGGAAAATAACTTTGTCCAAAATTGAAATTGAAAAGGCCATAGTGAAATCTCGTAGAACCTACGCCCCTATTGTTTTAGAGGAGAATGAGGAAAAGTGTGAATTGCCCCTTATCATGAATACTTTGCTTCATGAATTTTTTGACATTGTTCTCGATGAAATTCCACCTAGACTACCGCCTATAAGAGATACAACATTGCATTGACTTTATACCCTGTGTTAGTCTCCCAAACAAGGCAGTATATAGGATGAATCCTAAGGAGCCAGAAGAGTTACAAAGGCAAGTAGACGAGTTGATTGCTAAGGGGTTCGTGAGGGAAAGCATGAGTCCATATGAGATTCCAGCTCTTCTTGTGCCTAAAAAGGATGGTTCTTGGAGTATGTGCGTTGATGGTAGAACATTGAATAAAATTACAATCAAGTACCGGTTTCCAATTCCACGTCTTGATGACCTACTTGATTAATTACATGGTGCTTTTATTTTTCGAAGATTGATCTTAGGAGCGGTTATCATTAGATCCGAATGAGGCTGGAAGATGAGTGGAAGACTGCATTCAAGACAAGGGATGGATTGTATGAGTGGATAGTTATGTCATTCGGATTGTCAAATGCCCCGAGCACTTTCATGCACCTTATGAATCAAGTGTTTAAACTATGGTCCGCCGAACCGATCGGAACCGGTCGGTTCCGGCTGTATCGAACCGGTGCCGACAACTATCGGTACGGTTCGGCTGTGAAAACCGGTACCGAACCGAAATCGGTGCGACCGACACTGGTAGAAGCGAGGAAGAAGAGGAAAAAGAAAAGAAAGAGAAATAGAAGAAGAAAAGGCAAGTACCAGGAGAAGGAGGACCTCTCTTCCTTGCTCGCGGGAGAGCGGGTGGAAACTGGGAAAGAGAGAAGAGAGGAGAGAGGGGAAGGAAGGTTCGGGAAGAAGTGGAAAAAAATAAAGAAAGAAAAAAAAATCCTGCGTGCGGGGGCGAGTGGGAAAGCGGGCACGAGCGGAGAACTGCGAGCCCGCTTGCCTTCCACGCGCAAGGAACCGTGCCCGCATGCGGTTCCCTGCGTTGGCCATGATTCCCCGCGCGGGCTTTTAATGCCGCACAAAGTGGCATTTAATGCCACTCTGTGGTAACGTGGACGCGCGCGCCCGCGTATCGGATGCATTTTTTTTTCTATCTCGACTGGTTCGGACCGGTACCGAACTTGTACCGTACCGGTACCGATGAAGAACCGGTACCGAACCTGTACCGTATCGGTACCGGTCTTCACCGGTACATCGGTACTATCGGTACCGCAGACCCATGTTTAAACCTTTTATTGGTTTGTTTGTTGTGGTTTACTTTGACGATATTTTAGTGTACAACAAGCACATTGATCAGCACATGATTCATCTTCGTCAAGTTTTTGAGAAGCCTTGGAAGCAAAAGCTGTATGCGATCTTGAAGAAACGTCACTTTTGCACCACTAGCCTTATCTTTTTAGGCTTTGTAGTCTCAAGTGATGGAATCAAGATGGATCCGAGCAAGGTGGAGCCGATCACAAGCTGGTCTGTTCTGAAGTCTATTCATAATATTCAAAGTTTTCATGGGTTAGCTTCATTTTATCGTCGATTAATGAAAAATTCCAGTACTATTATTTCTCCTATCATTGATTGCTTGAAAGGGGGAGTCTTTAAGTGGACTGGAGAAGTTCAGAAGAATTTTGAGGTTTTGAAGAGGAAGGTAATTGAAGCTCCTGTCTTAGCATTGCCAATTTTGAAAGCTTATTTGAAGTAGATTGTGATGCTTCTAATGTGGGGATTGGTGCTGTCCTTAGTCAAGAAGGTAAGCTTATTGCCTATTTCAACGAGAAGTTGATTGAGTCTTGGAGGCAATACTCTACTTATAACAAGAAATTCTATGCTATCGTGCGAGCTTTGGATCACTGGAGTCATCTTTTGCCCAAGGAATTTGTTTTTTTTTTGATTATGAAGTACTGAAGTACATCAATGAGCAACACAAGTTGAACTGACGACATGCTTAGTGGGTGAAATTTTTGCAGACCTATTCATTAACCATTAAGCATAAGTCCGGATTTCAGAATAAGGTGGCCAATGCATTAAGTCGAAGATATTCCTTGCCATCTACTATACAAGTGAAGGTCTTAGGCTTTAAAGTTCTCAAGGAGCTGTATCAAGATGATCCATATTTCGGTACTATTCTAACTGAATGCATGAAAAAGCCATTTAATCATTTTGTCTTGCAGGATGGATTTCTTTTAAAGGATAACTAGTTATGCATTCCTCAATGCTCACTGCGAGAGGCAAGTATTCTAGAAGCTCATGGAGGTGGCCTAGCTGGATATTTTGGGCGAGATAAAACTCTTTTGTTGGTGGTGTCTCATTTCTATTAGTCTAGAATGGAGCGAAACATTATGAAGCACTAGGAGCGATGCAAGACTTGTCATATAGCCAAGAGTCATGGTCAAAACATAGGCTTGTGTACCCCATTACCGGTTCCAAATTCATCATGGGAGGAAGTTAGCATTGACTTTGTGATGGGGCTACGGCGGACACAAAGGAACACGGATTCTATCATGGTCGTTGTTGATCGTTTTTTGAAGATGGCGCATTTTGTTCCATATAGCAAGATCGTGGATGTTCGTATCTAGCTGGCTGGTACTTTTGGAAGATTGTGCGACTTCATGGTGTGCCAAAAATGATTCTATTGGATTGAGATACCAAGTTCATGAGTCATTTTTAGCGTACTTTGTGGAGAAAGCTTGGAACAGAGTTATTTTTTAGCACATCACATCATCCTCAAACCGATGGTCAAATTGAAGTTGTTAACCGAATCTTGAAGAATTTATTGAGGAGTTTTGTGGGTAAAACATTCGTTAGTAGGATCTTATGTTAGCTCAGGCGGAGTTTGCCTACAATCGTTCCACAAGTCAAACTACTGGTTGCAGTCCTTTTGAAGCAGTGTATGGCCTTAATCCAATTAGCCCCTTGGATTTGGCTCCTATTCCATCAACACAACAATTCAATGGAGATGCCAATGAGCGAGCCAAGGCTATTAAGAAGATGCATGAGCAGATTAGAGAAAAGATTGTCAAGCAAAACGAGAAGTATCATGCTAGTGCCAATAAGCATTGTAAGCCGCCGGCTTTCAAGGAAGGAGATTTGGTGTGGATTCATCTTTGGAAGGAGCGTCTTCCAATTGGAAAGTATGGGAAGCTGATGCAACGAGCTGATGGTCCATTCAAAGTGTTGCGTCTTGTTGGGGAGAATGCTTACAAGGTTGAACTTCTAGGAGATTATGGTTTTTTAGCTACATTCAATGTATCTGTCTTGTCCCCTTATCATGGAGATGAAGATAAAGCTGGTCCAGACTCGAGGACGAGTCTTTTTCAACCGGGGGAGCATGACACGGGTGCTTAAGGAGAGTCCTTTTTAACCGGAGGAGCCAAAAAAGAATTTTGTCTATGGCAATTTATTTTTTTGGTTAATGTCTAAGCAAAGGCTAATTTTGGGATGCCAATATATGGTGTTTTTTTCTTTCTTATGGAACGCCTAATTATGATCTTTTTTTTTCTCCTTAAGTTTAGGATTACTTATTGTAATTGCTTGAAAAGCACTCCAAACATGCCTATATAATAGCATGCCCTATATTATGTTTTCAGAAACTAATTTCAAGTTTGAGTGAATTAAGGATTAAGCCTTTGGCTTGATGAGTTTCTTTTTTTGGATGTTCTGTATCTTTAGGTGTTTCTTTGGGTGGTGAGCGTGTTCTTGCTCTGTATCTCAAGGAGATTATCTTTGAGTGGTGATCACTAGAATTCTGTATCCCTAGGGTGGTGCCTTTGCGTGGTGAGTTTTCTTTTCCATTAAACTTTGTATCCCTTGGGTGGATTTTTTTGGGTGATGAGATTTTAGCTATCCATTGTTCTTATCCTTGAAAATTTAGGTTTACCATTATTCTCAGATTTCTAGGTGGTTTTGGTTTCCTCGTCGTTTTTCTTTCCCTCGTTTATTTTTCCGGCATCAATTTACCAATCTAGCTTTTTTTAATATTTTTTTAAGCATTAAAGCAAGGTTCGCCGTCTTGGTACTGAACCCTGTACTGGTGCTACACTAGCACTATATCGGTATGGTACGATACAGAATCTTTCCGGATTACCGAATGTTGGTACGCCTTCTGTACCATGTCTTGGTACTGAACTGGTACGGTACGACGCATCTGTACCGTCCGGTTTGGGCTGGTACGACGAATCATGCATTAGAGTGCACTTAACAACGATGCAGCTGCTTGTTAGGGGTTCATTGAAACCAACTATCATACCTACTGGCTGGGGTTTCACTGACCGACCAGTGTTTTCTTGTCAATCGATAAACATGATATTTTTCATTCTAGGCCATGCAGCAATTAACTCATGTTTTGCATAATCAAATGAAGATCAAAGAAATCTCTTCAATACAGTGACATGGATTTTCAATTAAGATAGCTCATCTTAACCTTGATAATTCCAAATGTCAATGGTCATGCAAAGCTCAAGGTTTCCAAAATTAACTTAGGCATGCAATTCTTAGTTAGGAGAAATTTGAAAATCATGAAATCTGTGATTGAATGTGTAAAGTAAACAAATCATTTCATTTCAGTAAGCTAAGATCCTGATTACAAGAAGACAAAGTTCTTTTGATATGTCAAATGTAAAGATGTTAAGAAACTATTTTAGAAATTGGTAGATAATGAGAACTATCATTTAGACAATAATATGTTAACTATGTAAGGCCATTCACCGATTCTTGTCCTAGAACTTCGTTTCCTTTTGTCCTAGCTGATTGTTTTCTGTGCAGCTCTTTTCTTTTGTACTTTTCTCTCCTTACTTATCTAGTTCCCCACCTTATAGATGGCTGATGTTGTTGGAGTAGCAAAAATGGTAGTAGGAGGGCTGCAACCTTTATTTATAGGTAGGTTGTAATCTAGCCACCATAATTTAGTTGCTAGGTCAAGGTCCTGGATGGCTGAATGTCTAGCATGAGGTGGCAGGTTTACCATATGGTGGAACAAGCAAACAACTATCTCCTTGGTTTTCTTACTGCAACCGAATGTGGACAATTTGGTTTATTTTTTCCTTCACATCCTTGGCAACCAAATATAGCCTTCAGGTGTAGGAAAAAAATGCCTAACCGACAAATTTCATAAAATATCTAAATCTTAACTAAACAAAGTGAATTGCATCATGAATAAGGGGCTGGTTCAGCCTTCTTTGACTGCAGTGATTAGGGAAAATGCAAGGGCCTGATTGGACTAGTCTTTTGCCATTTTGAGTTGCATCCAAAATGGAACTTCGTTGTACCTTTGTGGACTTTGGCTTGTTCTTCTATCTCATTTTGTTTTACTTATATTTGAGATGGGTTCACATGGCTTAGCTTGAATATGGTCATTCCTCCTACCTTCAGTATCCTACTTAACTAACTTTTAAGGTTAGTTTAGAGCTTACTGTTTATATTTGAAGAAGCAGAAACTTCCTGTAGTCTTCGTAAGTTGGTTCATAAGATCCAATTGTAAATAAGGAAAAAAAATATTTGAGATTCTTTTCAATCTGATCCAGTAAAATGTCTCTCTTTCATGAAGATCTACACAAATTTTTGTGAAATTGGTACTAATTTGTGGAAACATAGATTGTAAAAATGAAGCTAACAAGTTTGCATATGATATCCAGATTACAATGCTTCTTAGCGACGTCATATGATGAATGCATATTTCAACTCTTCATGTAGGTAACTTATCGCAGGATGAAGGATGCTCTAATTCAACTTAGCAAGGGCACACAACAAGGACCAACTGCAGACTTGATTCCTGTATTATTTGGGGAGAAACAACCTACACATTCGAAGAAAGTTGTGCAATTTACTCCATTTAACAAGAATCTTGATCATTCACAGGTGCCTCTTGTCCCTGTTAGTTTCGTATCTCTGTATTTTGTCACATGTTGTTTCCACTGCATACATTTCATTTTCTTCACTTATGGTTTCTTTTCTTCCACTGAAACTTGATTAATAGCGTATCTCCATATATTAGTTATTCTCAAGCAAGCTTGCTGGTCACTCTAAGTCTTGTTGAAAGCAGAAACACTGGATCAGCATGCATGAAAGCGATGAATCAAAGTTAGCTATTGGTTTAGTGCATACTAAGATTATATTTGGCTGAGTTGATCAGGATTTTATTGACCTAATTCATTAAAAAAGAAAAATTATTAACAATATGAGGTGGATAAGAATCATGATGGAAAGTTGTTACTTTTTTCTTCTTGATAATCAAAGGAAGGAATTATTTTGGATGAAAGAACTAATGGTGTTGGCGTGTTGCTATTGTATTGGTAATGTTGTGGAAGAAAAAAATATAAGAACACACAAGATAGGAAAGCTTGGAAGGAATCCTCTATCTGACTTGGTCCATTTATTTTGATTCTCCTCTTCCTTCAATTTATTTCCGTGGAAGTGCATTTGAGGTGAATGTATTACTCAATCATTTTTTCTTATTTTCCTCCAATTGATAAAAGGGCAAAAGTACAAAAGAGGTCTTCTTTTAGTTGATTAATTTCTTACATTTCATACATATGATTAAAACATTCCCCTCAATTTGTGCCGTTAGTACTACTCATGTCCAACTAGCTATGTCAAGTTTGATGATGCAATCCTCAAATGCTCGTGTAGATGGCTTTTGCAATCTCACTAGGGATCTAAGTGAGTGTTGTGATTATCTTTCCAACAATCACCTTATCATTGATTAATGTGAAATTGAGAGAGAGAGAGGAGAGAGAGAGGAGGTGGTGGTGGCAGCAATACCATGGAGGGACTCTTGCTTAAATCTGTTTCCTATTTCTCCACATTAATTTGCTTGATATATTGACTAACCCAAGGTGTGTTTTTTCTGAAGAGGGCATCATCTGAGTAGTTGCAACTTGCAACTAAACTTTGAAAGATACAATAGGAAACAACATCAATAGATAGTATAGTTAATAAGGTAACTTTCAACTTGCAACTAGACTTTGAAAGGGACAATAGGAAACAACATCAATAGATAGTAGTTAATAAGGTAAGATATAATGTGAATGTTTTGTTCCAAATAGTGAACTGTCGATGGTTAAGGCTTAACTTTTACAACCAATCAGAGGATTCACTTACTTCATGATATATGTGTAGTATTGTCACAGAGGAGAAGCATAGGAAAAGGGTGGAAGAGTCATCAAGGATATATGAATGGTTGGAAGGACAGTTGCTGGGCCAATTGGTGATCACAACAAAGTCTGGTTCAATCCATAAGTTCAAAATGAAATGGCATGGGTCCACAAGGATGGTATCAAAACCCTGCCGGATGGCACAAATCTTATCATTAACCATGGAAGATTTCAGTAACCCAAGGTTTTCTACTTGAAAGATCTGGCTAGCAGAGTTGTGAATGATGGATCCACCACCATCATTGCAAATGGAAGGATCAAAGGCTCCATCAAAGTTGAGCTTAATACAGCTATTTTTGGTGGCATCCATTTGAAAGTGGTTGTATAGTTGGAGGTAGTGGTAAGTCCAGCAATAGTCTAGCTAGCTAATTAAGTTTATCTTGTTTGGTTGATTTGTAGGGACAATTATGAAGTGTTTAAATGCAAGGGCTACAATGGCTCTTACAATGAAGGAGATTTCTGTATTTAGGTTTTTACTTATGAGTCATTCATGCATTCAGAGTAGTTAACTAGTTGATTTCTGTGTATAATTTAGCCTCCAAATTTATTTGAGATTTCTTTGCTATTCTCATAGCATAATTAAGTTTTGAAATTCTTCATCTATAAGGATTTGCATCCATGAGAGATTAGCATTCTCTTGTTTGTCTGTATCTCAAACACATTTAGGTTCACGAGACTCATACCATCACTAAGTAGTTGCATCTCATTTAGATTTATTGCCCTACGGCTTATGATACCAACAATTAGATACCAAATGTACAATGTATCAGTATAGATCATGATGATGATGTGTATGCTCCTCAAGATTTAATGTGGCACTAAGGAGAGTGCATAATGATTGACTTTTCATATATGATTTATCTAATACGTTAGTAATTGCTGATTATGACATATGCTGTTTTTTACCTTCGTTTTTTTTAAATTATTTGATAATAGTTTCAACCATTTACCTGATGGTTTAAACTTGCTGGAGTTGTTTTGTTTTGCATCATTTCATACTATGTAGCAAGGTCCGCCGAATCGGTACTGGGCTCGTACCGGCACAATCATTTTTTTAGAGTTTTTAAGAATATTTAAGGGTTTTTTGTATGGATATCCTTCTAAATATAGGATTTTGCGTGAATACCCTTCCAAAATTGATATTTGCATGTATACCCTCGTAAAACTCTGTTATTGTACAAATACCCTTAATATAACGGTTGTTCTAACTGTGTTAAAAAAATCATATTTATATTAATTAAAAATAAAATTAAAATTTGAAATGGCGTTATTAGCCTCACCCTTCTCACACCCCCCACCGCCCCCCGCCCCCCCCGGCGCCTGGCTTCCCACCCCCCCTGGGGCACCTGGCTTCCCCCCGACCCCGCACCCCTGCGCTCCCCCCCGGCCCTGCGCAGCGCCCGACTCCCCCCCAAACCTCCCCTCCAACCCCACGGCCCCCCCGACGCCTAGCTTCCCCCCCGCCCCTGCACCACCGCGGCTTCCGCCCCCGCCTGCCCGCCCTCGGCGTATCTGGATCGCGATGGCGAGGGCCATGGGGAGCGAGATCAAGATCCCGCAGGCCATGGGGAGCAAGGTCGGCCCGAGAACGCGATGCAGCTTGCTCGCGATCTCCTTCCTCCTTCCTCCCTGTTCTCCTTCCTCATTGGCTGGCATTTCCCATCCCTTTAGAGAATAATAAGGCCATGGGAGCAAGCTAACAAGCTCCTAAGAAACCCATATCTGCCTTGAAAACCCATCATAAATTCACTTAAAAACGACCAATAGTACCACCACCCCCACACAAAAAAAAGAAGCGACTCTCTTACTTGTTATCACAAAGCAAACTCATTTCTCTGAGCTTTTGCTGGATTTTAGGTGGCTTTGTGCAGCCTTTATCCTGATTTTGTTTCTCTTTTTCTGTTTCCATTACCACCAACTCGATCAGTGCTGTTAAAGCCACCTACTTAGCATCATTTCTGGTCCTTAGACAAGCCACCTTCTTTCCAACTCAAACCAGCAGTCCTCTCTCTCTCTCTCTCTCTCTCTTCTGGGCCCAAGAGATTCTGAAGCAGAGCACAGCTGTGTGGAGCTCCTGTCTTCTTCTTCTTCTGGCACAAGAACAACTGTCTTCTGAAGCCGGGCACCGCGGGGGGGGGGGGGGGTTGCGGAGGGGAAGGGAGGGAAGAGTAAGGCACTGTTGGGGAGGAGGGGGGGAGGGGGGAGGGGGCGGTAGGGGTGGAGGTGGGGAAGAGTAAGGGTAATAACGTCATTTCAAGTTTTTATTTTATTTTTAATTAATATAAATATGATTTTTTTTAACACCGTTAGAACAACCGTTATATTAGGGATATTTGTACAATAATAGAGTTTTACGAGGGTATACATGCAAATATCAATTTTGAAAGGATATTCATACAAAATTCGATATTTAGAAGGGTATCCATGCAAAAAACCCAATATTTAATTGGTAATCACTCTTTTTGAACTTTTTCAATAATTTTGAGTCTAATTTGATGTTTTTTGAAGTTTCTATGATTCCGGTTTAACCTAGATGATGCATCTTATTACTTTAAAATAATAAATCATAAAATGAACAGCATAAAATAGCCTCAAATCAAGTAGTGACGTAAAAAATTAAAAAATAATACAATCAATTACATACATTTAAAATCCAACATATATACCGACATCTAAAATCGGGTCGAGTGGCGATGCCTCTTGTAGATATTCAGATCATTAGCGTAGTCAAGAGGCACATCAGCCCACTCCTCTAACCAAGAGACGTAGTCTTATACGTTCATCCTATAAAGAACGCACACCGAGTTATAAGCAGTCTTGGATCTCTTGCTGAAGCTTTGACTTTGAAATGTATCCTTTGGCTGATAATACGAATGTGGTGAGGCCCATTTGAATATGCTGGTAGCAAAATTCGATCCGTAAGATGCTCCAGGCTGTGTAGGATAGTTGCCACCGGAAGATGCCTCAGACGCACTATATCTATATCTGTATCCGTATGGGTCATTGGCTGCCTGTGGTTGTGGATATATGACGCAAAATCTGTACGTTTATGGATCTTACTCCATGTGCGAGGTCATCTGTCGTTGCATCGTGTGCTCCTGAATGACTTCAAGGGGTTTGTCTCCTATATGCAATTAGATTCTGGCGGGCTCCACTAGATCATGCACTGTGGTCACTATGTTGTATAGAATGCATAAACTAAAATTCATTGGTGAATCGAAGACCACCCTATGGCTGTCTCATAAATAATGGTCTTTTGTCTTCCACTCTCTTCCCGACCAATGAATCTATGAGCACCAGAACTATGATTGCTGCTGCTCCTGATTTCTGAATCTAAGTGTACTAACTTCTCAATACTCTCTATTGGCGCTGCAGGTGTTTTTTATTTTTCTTTATTAGTATGTTGGGCAGCTGCCTTCTTATTCTTCGTGCCCCTCTGCCTGGCTATGTTGGGAGCATGGTATGCTGTATCGATCGATACCGGTCGGTACAGGGCATACCATACTGGAATTGGTGGGTACTGGTATCGGTACGCCTGGCGTACCACGTACCGTACCGACACTCGGTACGCCTATGCTAGTGCGGCACCGGTACGGGATCCGGTACCGTTATGGGGTCCGGTACCGGTACGGGGTCCGGTACCGGTACGGCGAACCTTGGTTGGAAGGATGTATGTTATCCTCCTGATCAATCATTCAAGGAGAAATAGTGTGAACCTGATTCAGAATCGGATTGACTCGGTGGGAACTGGCCGGTGCGACGGTTCGCACCGAGTTTGCACCGAATCGGCCGGTTCTGATTGGTTCCGGTGGTTCGGACACTTACTGGCCGGTTCCGGTCGATAAGGGATCGGTTCTACCGGTTCCGGTCGATAAGGGATCGGTTCTAGCCGATTCGTAGGAGTTTCGACCGGTACGGGGCCAGAACCGAAAATATTCGTCGAACCGACCCGATTTCGCATCGGGTCGGCTCGGCACTACCTGAACCAGACGGTTCGGCTCGGTTCGGTAGATATTTAGTGAGATATTGCATGCTACAAGAAGCAACATGAAATATCCTAAAATCAACTTGTAAAGTGAAAAATACAAAATATACAATCAATTATATATATTTATAGCATAGTATGCCGAACTGGTACCGGTAGGCATACTGGTGGCCTACCAGACTGGTTCGATACCACTGGTTTGGCCGGATTTCAGCTACCGTGCGAATGGCTGAAGTGGAACCAGGATGTAATAGCTCGCCGCATATCCTTCTTATCCTTCTTTAGCATTGTGTCAACCCTCTATTGTTTCAAATTCCTGCTGAGAAAGGCATGTGAATCTAAATTATGGATGGCTGCTTCTGGTGGAATCTTTCTTGATGACTTTTTTTGTTACCAAAAGCCTCCGATATAGATGCAATACGATCACTGCCTCTACTGACAGCCTCCCTGATTGAGGTTTTTTTGAACTTTGGATCTGCCTTGCTGCTTGCAGAATCGGACCTCGACTCGTAGTATGAGGGCCCAAATCGAGCTCTATGCCTGACCATCTCATACTGCTGCCATTGATCATTCAGGCTCACCTACATGGCAGCCTGAATCTGTGCCTCATCATCTGGAACGGATGCCTTCTCTGACTCCCTAGAGTGATAGAAAGGTGGCTCTACCGCTTGGCTGTGCACCTCTGCCTTCTTTTTGGAAACTCTTTCTTTCTCTGCTCTGAAATCGCTGAAGTGCTTCTTCATTAGCTGCCGAACCTCCTGTGGGCATTTCCGACACAGATACGTCGAGGTAACCACCAGCTAAGTACAGTTTCAACCTGATTTTTTCTCCTTCCTGGAAATCTGTGTTGCACCAGTTGCACTTTCAATGGTGCTGATCTGAAAGCATTTGCCCATGATTTCAACTAATGTCACGCTCTGGCTCTTTTTTCTTTGATGGTTCCATTCCTGCAGGTTTATTAGTTTATCAATTATTTAAAAATAGCAAAATTTTGTTACGATGAAGATAATTTTTTTACCAAAAAAATATAGATGATTTATCTAATACATAATACTAATTTTTCATATATTTTTATTTATTTATATATTTTTAATAATTTAAACATTTAAAAATATGTTTAAATATCATAAATTTAAAAAAATATGTTTTCTACTTCAAAAAATACTCTTGAATTATGTAATATGTACTGCTAATTTTTCATAATTTTTGATATTAATTATATGTTTTTAATTATTTTTTAAATTTAAAAATAATTTTTAAATATAAATATTTTAAAAATTAATTTTAGCTCAGATTCATGTAGATTCCAATAATGGATGCTATATATATTTTTTTAGACCCTCGGGCATGCATCAAAGGCTACTTATTTCTCAATTTTTTTCAAATTTAGGCCTAGGTCACTGTGTGCATGATCCCATGAAAAATTAAATAAATGGACTCCAAATTTAGTTGGAGAGTAGCTTGCATTCCTCTAAATATGCTTCTAATTTTACAGTTTTTATTGATTTTTTTATTTTTTTATTTTTTAATTCAAAAATATATTTTTAGTTTTTAAAAATTATATTTCATTTGAAATTAAAATTTTTTATGTAATCATGTAGATCATCCATAGATCTACAACATATCATAAAAATCAAGCCAAAATCAAAAATTTTGGCATGATCTTCCTTGATTTTGTAAATTTCAAGGTATTTTTTGGCATAAAAAAAGAGAGGAAATGGGATAGGGGAGAGGAAGCATATCTTAATAATGATTTTGTCTTAGGAGTCACTTTGAGGTAGGTAAATATACATCTTCACAAATGGAGGCAAATTCCTTTGCATTTTTATTCAGTGAAAGTGAAAAAATGCTTTTGACATGAAGGGCCTTATGGTCCTTGCTGACAGCATGCTTGACAATGGAGAATGACATGCTCCTAATTGACCATGTTGATGTTTTAATTCATGTAAGGTTTTAATAAGGATATGAATGGCTTGGTTGGATTAACTTCCCCAATCCCGACCTGCTTTAGGAAAGTATTGGGCCCAGTGTCTATACACATGGGTGAGGTTTAGGCTTGTTTTGTGCTGGTCCATTATTTATTGGTCTGGCTTTAGATTGTCATAGCAGAGCAGTCATCCTAGTCTATATCAAATGGGACTTATTCTCATCCGGCACCAAAATCCTCATGACAAATTCATGCATAGATTTGCAGCTTTTTCTGTTTTATTCTCTGTTTTCAACTACTCAAGCAGAGTTAGTCTCTATCTACTGTTATTTGTCTATCTGTTGTGATTTATCTTTCCAATATTTTTTAGGAGTATACTTTTTAACATTTATAGAAGAATAAAAATCTTGCATTTGTTCAGGTGTACTTGTTTGTTTTGATTAGGCAAATAATTGGCAATGCTTCGAACATGTAGGAGCTAGTTGGATGAAAATTCCCTTTATAAGCATTGCTAGTGCGCTGTTGGAGAGGAAAATGCTGTCTATTTCTATTGAAGAGGAGCCTTGACTACTCGTCCTACTATCTCTGTAGTAGGAGTATCAAGAGTCTTGGCTAAAATTTTCAGTTGCCGCATAAATTTTAGCACCTGGGAACCATTTTAAGTTCTTAACCCTATAGTGTCATGAGGATCATAACAACGGTTAGTGAACTGTTCTGTCAGAAATGGACCTTAGATGTTGCAAGTTGACTGCTTTTAGTCAACTGATATTGAGACATCGCCCAGCATTGACGCAAGAAGATGCTTTTGAAAGTAGGTGGTGCTTAGGCAAAGCTTAGCCCGGGCAAAGTTTTGAGCATCTTCACCTGTAGTTTAGAAGTTTAACCAAGTAGCCATTATATTTTAATCCAAATTGAACATCTTGTTTAGAAGTGTAGAAGTGTCTTTTAGAAGTGTTTTGTTGGAGAAGAACATAACATCTTGTTCTGAGAATCTCCACCGGCAGTTTAGAAGTGTGCTGTTGGAGAAGAAAATACTGTCTATTTCTATTATTGAAGAGAAACCTAGACTACTAGTTCTACTACCTCAGTAGTAGTAGAATCAAGTCTTGGCTGAAATTCTCAGTTGCTGCATAAATTTTAGCACCTGGTAACCATTCTAACCTAATAGTATCATGAGGATCATAGAAACTGTTAATGAACTGTTCTGTTAGAAATGGACCTTAACTGTTGCAAGCTGACTGCTTTTAGTCAAGTGATATTTCCCAACAAGATGCTTTTGAAAGTAGGTGGTGGCATGGTGCTTAGGTGAAGCTTAGCCTGGCCTAGGTTCTGAGCATCTCCACCTGTAGTTTAGAAGTGTAGCTTGAACATCTTGTTTAGTTACATCTAATGATTTATTATTCAAGTAATACTAGTTGCTCGGCAACATGGGTCGGTACGGGCTCGTGCCGTGCTATGCCGGGCATGTACCGACACAGTAGAGGAGGCGGGGGAGTGGGTGAACAGGAGAGATGAAAAGAGAGAGAAGGGGGAGAGAGGGAGGGAGGCCGATGGAGGGTTGATGGAGGCCGGCTTCCAAGTAGTAGGCGGAGGCTGCGACCGTTCTCCTGTTTCGTTTGAAACAGGGGTCGGGCCGCTAAAAAATTTCGTAATTTTTAAGTAAAGTTCACTTGCCGACTTTACTTAAAAATTATGAAATTTTTTAGCAGCCGGACCCCTGTTTCGAACAAAGTAGGGGAATGGCTACGACCTCTGCCTACTGCCCAAGCGCCGGCCTCCGCTAGCCTTTCCTTCCCTCCCCCACCTACTCTCTCTTTTCCTCTCTTTCCTTCTCTCCCTCCCTCCCCCGCTCTCTTTTTCTCTCTTTCCTTCTCTCTCACCGCAACGGGTTTCGTTTCTATTGCCGGAACCATCCCGGTTCGTCGCTGGGACGGCTCGATATGATCGGAATTGTCCGATTCGGGACGGTTCCGCCGACCTTGAGTAGTAATTTCAAGTTCTTTTATAACTTCTTTTTGATTTTTCATATATTTCAACTAAACCTTTTCCTTTGCTTTTATTGTAGAAAGATGCCATCTCAAAGGCCCTCTCGTCTAAGAATGTATTTTTACTTCATGGGCCTCCGGGAACTGGGAAAACAACAACAATCGTGGAAATAATCTTACAAGAAGTAAAATGTGGATCAAAGATCCTTGCATGTGCTGCTTCTAATATTGCAGTTGACAACATCGTTGAACGACTTTTTCCATACAGGTACCTTGAGTTGAGTCATAGGACTATAATTTACATTTCATAGGTTTGTCTTCTTGAGCAAATTATGTATCACGAATGTGCTCAAAGAAACATTTATATATGCTGATTATTTACATTAGTTAGAAGGTTATTTTGGACCCTTTTATTGATTGTGTACTTTATTTCAGGCACCTCACTGCACCATTCTTGGTGGACATGTTTTAAACAGATACACATATTATTTATAGTTATTGGCAAGCATGATCTTTATACCTATATCTTTCTTATTTATATATTTTTGGTAACATTTCTCTAATCTAATGTTCTATGTTGCTTTTTGCATTAAATAATGATTTTCTCATGCTATCTAATATTTAAACTTTATCTTGGATTTGCCTTTGGCATTGTCTGCAGTTGAAAAGTTCTCTTCTCATATAATTAATAGGATTATATTATTGAAACTCTAATTTCTCATAAAATTGAAGGTGCAAAGGAAATTCCATGACATAATACTTGAGAACTAAGTTCATTGATTGTTGACCATAATGCTGATTGTTATTAACCATCCAATTAAACCAAACACATAAGCTGTTAGTGTATGAGTCAACAATGTATAGCATGTTTAACACCCCTCTGAGTCAAGACAGAATGAGTCAAGAAGACTTGTAAAGAACCAGGATATCAAATAATCGGGAATAATCAAATAAATAACTGATTTAAAGGGGATTTGAACTCATTGATATCAACCACCTTGGTTGTTGACCCATCCTGAAGGCTTAAGTTGATGGGGAATGAGTCAACAATGTATATCAAACCTAGCAAATGTGCCTGTAAATGCAATAATTTTTCTTATACTCTTAAAGCTGGAGAGTGATGCAGCGGCGGATGGGAAGGAGGCCGGCCTTGAGGAGGATGACGGTGTTGGGAACCCGCCCATACCGCAGAAAATTCAAAAAATTTCAGATGGCAGCGGAAGAGGCATGCACGGGATCGACGTTCATCTCATGAACATGTTTCAAAAACCGTTCGTAGATAGATTAGAATTAAAAACTTTTAAAACAAATGTGAAGATTAGATTTTTACCTTGTGCGGGTAGATGATCACCGCAAATTGATGATCGTGGTTTTGGAAGGAGGCTCGCTTGAAAACCGTTCACGCGTCCGGCCTCTACGGGTATCCATACGAAGTAGAGATCCGATCAAAGCTTTCTTGTCTTCCCGAGGTGCTAGCTCCCTTGCAGAGACAACTTTGATGGCTGATGTCCTCCTTTTGAATCAACCTTTGATTGTGCTTGGGAGGAGGAAGAAGAAGGATGAAGATAAGAGATGGATCAAAACCCCTGCAGCCTTCTTTCTTTTCCCTGCGTTGGAAGGAGGAAGGGAGGAGGAGGAGGCCGCTAAGGCCTTCTTCTTTTCTTCTCCTTGCTAGCGGCTGAACCAAGGAAAGGGGAGAGGGAGGCGTACGGCTGAAAGGAGGAGGGCTTCAATGCCCTAGGTGCCGCCTCCCTCTTCTCCTTTTAAAGGCATGTAGGGCTCCTACAAGTTAGGAGCCCTTGATCCTTTTTCAAGAGGGGTGCCGGCCCCTCTTGTGTTGCCGCACCAAGGAGAAAAAAGGGGAAGGGGCGAACGCCCCTCCCTCATCCCTCATGGTTAACCCTAATCCTCCTCTAAGGAGGATTGGGATGCCCTAATGTGGCTAAGCCCTAATCTAATTAGGCTTAGTCCAAGGGCGAACCAATTTTGGGTTTGATCCATGCAATGTCCTAATCCAATTAGAACTCAATGAATCATGACTCAATTGAACCCTTCAAGCCTAATCTAATTAGGAGTCATCTTGATTCATTAGATTAATAATTAAGTGGAACTTAAGAAATCCTAATCCAATTAGGACTTATTTAATTTTAGTCCTAATCCAATTAGGACTCTAATTTGAATCCGAAGTCCTAATTTAATTAGGACTTCTAGGAATCCTATTCTAAGTAGGAATCCAAATTGAATTCAAAATCCTAATTCAATTAGGATTGTAGGAATCCTACTCCATGTAGGACTCCCAGTCCTAATCCAATTAGGACTCCAGAAATCCTACTCCAAGTAGGATTTGTATTTAAGTCCAATTAATTAATTCTCATTGTTCCTTCTACTGATTATCAATCGAATTGATTACTCGTGATTCATAATCACTTTTCAACCATCGGATCGGTCAATACTTCTAGTGTGTGTGATCCCATAGGTTCTATTTTGACTGGTAGTGAGATATATTGTGATCTCTATCACAATATCATTGAAAACTCCTTTCAATGGGTTAGAACGATTCCAACTCAACTCATTAGGGTTTATCGATCATCGAGATATTTCCTGTGAGTCTCACCATCCACCAGTGGCACCTAGCAGCATGTAGTGGCCACCCAGCAGAATGGAATGATGAACCTCTAGGTGCAGTTATCGTATGATACAGTCCTACTATCGTGGATCCCCACAGGACGGAGGTCATGGACAACTTGTCAAACCCCATCATCTGTCGTATGTGAAGATTTATTCGACTTAAGTTCGAGAGTGGAAAACTCTTTCTGCACTGTGCATACTGCCCCGGCCGAGGTCTTACGAACTCAGTCTTATAAATCACATAGGATCTCTCCTTATCTATCAAGGTCGATAGATTCCATACAGGTGCATACCCTACTACAGTGAACCTACTGCAGCCAATCTACACTGCATGGATCCATATGTCTAGAGACCATGTATACGTGCAGTCAAACTACAATAACCTCACTGTGAGTAGCCGAAGCATCGTAGGTCAAAGGACCAGTCACGCTACTGCAACATCAAGCAAGTCACTGACGAGTGAATAGACATCCAAGTGACTTCTTGTATTGGTCACGCTCAGTACCCTTGTTCTCTAACAAGCACCTGCATTATTACTTCAGTGTCCCCACACCGTGGACTCGAGTCTCGTCCATCCACAAGCACCTGCATTATTACTTCAGTGTCCCCACACCGTGGACTCGAGTCTCGTCCATCCACAGGAAAAGCAATGTGTGCACTGATCTCATCGGATCGATCACCGTCCTCGTGATGATCCATCGATCAGGAGCGTTTAGAAATTATTCACCAATGATACATGGCTCAAATTCTCAACTCTTGAGAATATGCATCATCATCTAATTAATTTCTTGGACGATTCATAGACACAATAACAATATGAATGAAAAAATGTCTTTTATTTATTCAATAATAATAAAGTCAAATACAAAATTATGTCCCAGAATTAATAATGTGTCAGCCAGATTGGCTTCTAGGGCATACATCTAACAGACGGCTCCTTTTTTTTTCTTTTTCTTTGGCGGCTAGCTAGGCTAGGGTTTCTTCCTTGGCGGATGGCTAGGTTAGGGATGAGGGAAGATGGTCAATTGGGCATGGAAACGACTCAATTAGGTGTGAGTCGTGCTTGAGGGGATTGAGGACGTCGTGGGATTGGGTTGGACTCAATTTGGGATTGGGCTTGTGGTGTGATGAATTGACTAGGATGGGGCATCGGGAAGGAAAGGATAACTAGGAGGTTGGGTGAGAGAGTCCCACTCTCATACAACTTCCAAAGGCTTGGCGTGAAGAGGGTAGAGGAGTCCCATCTCCACTCAACTTCCTCCAAAGAGACTTGGTGTCTCACCAAGAAGGAGAAGGGTCTCGCTTCAAGAAGAAAAAACTCTCAATTTTTTTTTACTAAACTCATTCATCTCGATTTATTCATCAACCCACGCCCCCCCCCTTAATATAGAGTAGGAGGTTGGAGAAAATAGGAAACATTACAACCAGAATTTTGGGACTCCTATTTAACAAGGATTCTTTCAAAACAATTCAATCATTTGATGAAGTTAACTAAACAAAATTAACTAAGACTCCCATTCGACTAGGACTCTTCAAAAACACATGGACTTAGACTCCAAATCAGCTAGGACTTTTCAAACGACGCACGGGCTCAATGCACTTGTCATAAATAAGACTCCAAATAAACTAGAACTCTCCAATGTCACATGGATCCAATGTAATTGGCGTTGGAACTCTTGGACTCAATGTATTTTGGGCACGCTTAAGCAAGGCCCAAACTTCACATACGTTCATGATAACTGGGGCTCAAGCATGCTGCATCAATTCCCCCGGGCTGAGAAAGAACTTGACTTCGTCGAGTTACGTGAGTGGTATAGCTCGTACAGATCTGGGTTTAGACGCTGGACCTCTTCTGTCTTCAGCCACGAACAATCAGATAGGGGTTGGTTCTTCCATTTCACCAGAAATTTTTGGTATCTACCTCAACGTGTCGAAACGATTTGATCATCTAGGATGGCTTCAATTTCATTTTTTGGGGCAGATCGTCGAGGGAGTGCTGGCACTGGCAAGGTGTTTTCAATTTCAGCATGGTGACCTTCATACAGCTGCAAGTCTTCTACATTGACGATGGGGCTGATTTGAAGGTTCTCGGGTAACTCCAGCACATAAGCATTTGGTGCCATCTGCTTCAGAATTTTGAATGGTCTAACTCTTCGCGGATGAAGCTTCTAATAATTTTTGCGAGAGAACTGTTTAGCTCTTAGCCACATCAAAACTAGATCACCTTTTTTGAATTTATAACTCGATGCTTGTGGCTAATTAGCGTCTAACTTCAGCATGTAGATCCTGGGATGTGCCTCGAAAAATCATCTCCACTGCTGATCCGTGAGTTGTTGGTTAGGGGAACCAAGTCAATGGTACGGTTGATGGAACTGTTGTAAGCAGATTCAGCATTCATCAAAATCAGTTCCCATGAAGTAAACACGATCACGAACCAATCATCGAAGTAGGTTGCCGAGGCTTTGATTCATGACCTCCATATGCCCATCAGTTTGAGGATGATAGGCGCTTGAATAAGACAATCGCGTGCCAAGTTTTGCCAGCCTTCCAAAAATAACTGACAAACTTGACACTGATCTAAAACTATGGTCTTCGGTAGTCCATGTAGACGAACCACCTCTCTCAAAAATAAGCAGCCACTCGAGAAGCATCATAATTTTTGGAGCAAGGCACGAAGTATGCCATCTTTGAAAACCAGTCGACAATGACAAAAATCGAGTCATGGCCACGTACTGTCTTTGGTAATCCTAGCACAAAGTCCATGCTAAGATCTTCCCATTGAGAACTCGGGAGAGGCAAGGCTGTGTAGAGCCTGGCGTTGGTCCTTGTTCCCTTGGCTAGTTGGCATGTGCGGCATTGCTTGGTGACTTGTGGCAATGGTCTTATCATGACCAAAATGTCTAGGTAACCCTCCACCGTGGATCTCCCTGATGATGTGGCCACGTAGAGAGGTTTCTAGGACAGCCTTGTGCCATGGAATAAGAATTTGTCATGAAGGGAATACTCCAAGTGTTGTCGCCGATCCCCTGTAGACAAGTCCTGGTAGATTGGTTGGAAATAAATATCTGAAGGATATAAAAGTTTCATTTCCTCGAGTCCTATAACCTTTGCATTTAAAATAGTTAGGAGATAAGATTTTTGGCTTAATGCATCAGCAACTCGGTTCTTCACGCCAGATCTATGATTCAAGAGTGAAGGTCCGCCGTACCGACTGTACCGCCGTACCGTCATACCGACCATATCGACATACCAGTGGGCACCGGTACCGGTATGGTACTGAATCGAGCTGAACCGGTACCGTACCGGTGGGGCTGGTTTCGGCCCCGACGTCTTTTTTTTTTGGGAAAGTTCTCACTTTTGGATCTTTTTTGGATGTTTTTATATTTAGGTTTAAGGTTTAAACTAGATGATGTATCTTATTACTTCCAAATGATTCAAATCATGAGATGAACATAAAATATCTTCAAATTAAGATACAATTAATTACATACATTTAAAGCATTCTCGGATATTTAAAATTGGATCGAGTGGCGATGCTTCTCGTCGATATCCATATCATCAGCATAATAAAGAGGTAGATCAACCCATCCCTCTAACCAAGTGGCGTTGTAGTCTTGTATGCTCAATTTCCGAGGAATTCGCGTCGGGTTATAAAAATTCTCGGATCTCTAGCTGAAACTCTGATTTTGAGAGGTGTCCTGTTGATAATATAGCTGTGGAGGGGTCCATCCGAATATGCTGGCACGAAAATCCAACCTGTAAGACCCTCCGGGCTGTGCAGGGTAGTAGCTATCGGAAGATGACTTCGATGCACCATATCCATAGGCTGCTTGAGGCCGTGGATAATAGGAAGACTCAGAACTTGATACATCTATGGATTCTACTCCACATGCGAGATTATCTGCAGCAACATCCTGTCCTCCTGAATGACCTCGAGGAGCCCGTCTTCGATGTGCAATGGTATCCGATCGAGATCTATCAGATGGCCTACTAGTGTGGACACCAGTACCGGACCGCTTGTTACGCGGGGCCACAGTCGTCGAGGAGGATGATCCAGCCACTTTCATTGTCGCTGGATTGATTTGATGTTATTTTATTTTGTTTTATTTTATGTTGATTGGGCATGTTTGCATATTGTCATTTTAGGGCCTTTATGGGATTATTTTTTTTTTGTAGGGGTCTTTTTGTTATTTTTTAATCCTATATATATATGGTCCATACACTTGTTTAGGGTTATTGAATGATTGAATGAAAAATAGCCTCCTTTTCTCTGAAACTCTGGTGTGAAGCCATGGCCAGAGTAAGGTGAAAAGCCTGGTTCTTCTTCTTTCCCCTTCTTTTCTCTTCTTTCTCCTTCCCTCTCCTCACTGCAGTTGTTAGTATCGGAGCAGGCTACGGGAAAGAAACCGTCTTGCCGTGCCCTCCCTGTTCCGTGGGTTCCTTCTTTCCAAAAGTTCCGCTCCAAGCCCTAAATCAAACGACGCTTCCTCACGGCTGCAGTATTTGCCTTTGGATCCCATCGTTTCCAACTTCACCGAATCATCGTTTTCCACACGGATTGAGATCCCTCAGCCAGATCAACCGAACCTTCACTCCCGCTCGGCCGGATCGAGCGGCTCCCGTCGCCGCTCGTGACCAGTCGCGACCGCCATACACCATATCCGAGAGAAAAAAATCTTACCCTCTGTCGAGAAGCTCCACTGTGTCCCTCCCCAAGCACGTTCTCATGCCGCCGCCGCGTGCCGGATATGGAGAAACACCGTGCGTCCTCACCGCAGGGCCTCTGCTATCGAACCACTGCCACCTGCGGCTCCTCGCTCGGCCTTACCGTGTTCTGCGGAAGTAGGTAACCACCTGCAACTCCTTCCCCTCAAAGCCTCCATGAAGGAGCCGAACTAGGCACGAGTTATTGGAGCGGTTGAGTCCGTTAACTCGAGTCCACGTGACCCGCACGTGTCGGACTCGTAACAGGTTATCGGAGCGGGTCACGTTCGATAACCTGAATCCTAACGGATCCGGGTTAAAAAAAAAGAAAAAAAAAGAAAAAAAAGAGAAAAAAAAGAGAAAAAAAAAGAGAGAGTACTTGCTCTTCCTCTTTTTGTGGCCTCCCCTTCGCGATTGCCCACATCGCCGCCTCGCCCTCACCGTCTCCATCCTCGGCTGCTCCCGCCTCCCCCGTCGCCATCCTCTGCTACCCCTCCCCGTCGCCGCCCGAGCTCCACCTTCGCCCCTTTCTGCCGCTATCCCTCCCCGTCGCTGCTTGCCGCTTCCTTCTCCTTTGCTTCCACCCGAGCCCCACCACCCTTCGCTTTTCCCCTCCGAGCTCCACCGCCCCTCTGCCCCTTGTCCCGTGAGATAGCACTCGACCGCTCCTCACGGCTTCGTTCCTTCGCTTCAAGCCCTCTCTTCATCTCCTCAAGGGTTTTGGCATCGAAACCCTTGTCACACCACTACACCCGATCCCCCTCAACACCCGGGCCCGCCCTTTATCTTCTGCAGGCTTAACAGGCCCGATCACTACGCCTCTCCAACTGCGCCACATCACCCCTCCCGCCCACACCACCACCCTTCTCCGACTTTGGGCCCATCAGGCCCAACCACACCACCCAACCCCCTCCCTTTCTAGTCATCAGGCTCTTCCAGCCCGCCACATCCTTTTCAGAGCTACTGAGACCAGGTTCGCCGAGCTGCTATGATCAAGCCCTATTTGTGCCAATTGAAGAGACTGCTTGTCACAACCACACTTCTGGTTGTCGCCTAACCCAGGTCAGATCCTCTATTTGTAGAAAATCTATTTGTTTGTCTAAAATTCAACATCGTTGAACTCTTATGTGCTTTATTGACTTAGTTTATTGTGAATTCAACACATATATCCCAGACAATCCTAAAACCCTTGTAGTGGCCCATATTTGTCATTAATTGTAGGGCTACTTAATCTTTGGGAGTTCTTTGAGGCTCCGTGCAATCCTGCAACACACAGAACACTCACACTATTTGATTGTAATCACTTGTCTACATTTATTACGTAATTCTAAGTTTGATTTCAGTTGCTACGGATTAGCTTTCCGTTTATATTGAACATATACATTGCGCTTTAGGCATCATTTTCATGCATTAGGTCTTTCTAAGAACCACCACTGTCTTAACATTGTAGGGCCATGTACAATTTTGCACACTCGTTATATGCACCTTCGTAGTGGTCGTATTGTCTCCCAGTTAGAATCCCAATGTGCCATGGATCCCAACATCGAAGCCTTGCTAAAGGTTGTCCAAGACTTGACCACAGTGTCCACCCAGGCCTACGCCCGACTAGACTCAGCTAAGGCTTCCCTTCAGAGGATTATGAGATCCAAAGAATGTAGTGCCTGTTAGATGTATGCCCTAGAAGCCAATCTGGCTGACACATAATTTATTCTAGGACATAATTTTGTACTTGACTTTATTATTATTGAATAATAAATGTGCATCTTTTTTATTCATATTGTGTCTATGAATCGTCCAAGAAATTAATAAGATGCATATTCTCAAGAGTTGAGAATTTGAGCCATGTGTCATTGATGATTAATTCCTAAATGCTCCTGATCGATGGATCATCACGAGAACGGTGATTGATCCGATGAGATTAGTGCACAAATCACTATTCTTTTGATTGGACGAGTCTCGAGTCCACAGTATAGGGACACTGGAGTGATAGTGCAGGTGCTTGTTAGAGAAAAAGGGTACTGAGCGTGACCAAAGTAAGAAGTCACTTGGGTGTCTATCGACTCGTCAGTGACTTGATTTGCAGTATTATGACTGGTCCTTTGACCTACGATATTTCGACTATTCACAGTGAGGTTGTTGTAGTTTGACTGCACATATACATGGTCTCTAGCCATATAGGTTCTTGTGGTGCATATTGGCTGCAGTAGGTTCATTGTAGGAGTAGGGTATGTACCAATATGGAATCTATCGATTTTGGTAGATAAGGAGTGGTCTTATGTGATTTATGAGGCTGAGTTCGTAAGACCTTGGCCAAGGCAGTATGTAAAGTGGAAAAAGAGTTTTTCACTCTTGAACTTAAGTCGAATAAATCTTGACATATGACAGACGATGGAGTTTGACGAGTTATCCATGACCTCCATTTTGTAGGGATCTATGATAGAAGGACTGTATCATACGATAACTGCACCTAGAGGTTCATTCATTCCATTCTGCTGAGTTGCCACTATATGCTGCTAGGTGTCACTGGTGGATGGTGAGACTCATAGGGACTATCGTGATGGTTAATGATCCCTCATAAGATAAGTTGGAATTGTTCCAATTCATTGAAGGGAGTTTTCAATGATATTGTGATAGAGATCACAATATATCTAACTACCAGATAGAATAGAACCTATGGGGTCACACACATTAGAGGTATTGACCGATCCGATGGTTGGATTGTGATTTGGAATCACAATAGTTTATAATTATTAATTTGATTGATAATTGGTTTAACCCACTAAGAGTTAGTGAGTAGAAGAAGGAATAATTGCAATTGGATTGTAATTTGATTGAATCAATTGGACTTAATTAATTGGGCTTGATCTTATTAGATAAGATTCAAGAGTCCTACTTGGAGTAGGACTCCTAGAGTCCTAATTAGATTAGGACTGCAAATTATTAGAGTCCTACTTGGAGTAGGATTCTTAAAGTTCTAATTGGATTAGGACTAAAATTATATGAGTCCTAATTGGATTAGGACTCCTAGAGTCCTAATTAAATAAGGACTCCTTATTAGATTAGGTTAAAGCATCCTAATTGCAAAAGGACTCCTAATTAGATTAGGATTGATGAATCCTAATTACAATAGGACATCTTATTAGATAAGGATCAAGAGTCCTATAGTCCAAATTGAGTTATGATTGGATTGAGCCACCTAATTCTCCTTAGAGGAGGATTCACGCACAAAATAAAAGGAGGGGCGTGCGCCCCTCACTATTTTATTTTATTTTTGGATTTTTTTTGGGGTGTGCATGAGAGGAAGCCCTAGGGGCTTTGGGGGCAAATCTGGATCGTAAGAAAAGGAAAGAAAAAAAATAAAAAGGGCCGACGGCTCTCTTTTTCTTTCTCTTGGGGCGTGCGGCCTCCCTTCCCTTCTCTTGGGCGTGGCCTCCTCTTCTTCCCTCTCTCCTTTTCCTCTTGGGAGCAATCAAGAGTTGATTGTTCAAGAGGATTTCAGCCATCAAAAGCGATCTCTGCAAGGGAGCTAGCACCCCGGTGAGATCTACGCGCTTGGATCAATCTACATCCTCGTGTGGATACCCGTAGAGGCTGGACACGTGTGCGGCTTCAAGCGAGCCTTTCAATATTACAACGATCATCAGATTGCGGTGAACATCTATCCGTACAAGGTGAAGATCTGATCTTATTTAAAGTAATTAATCCTAATCTATCTACGAACGGTTTTAAAATACGTTCATGCGATGAACGGATCCGTGGATGCTTCTTCCGTTGCGGATCTGATTTTCTGCGTCATGCACGGCATCCCAACAGTAGTATCAGAGCCATGGTTGCGTAGATTAAGATTAGGATTAATGGTTAAAGGCATGATAGTTCTGAAAATTTAAAGATTATGCTTGCTGTATTTTTCTGCATGCAGAATTTTCAGGTTGCTGATTTTTATGCATATAGATTAATGATTCTATTGCTATATTAATGAGATTACAAGTAATTAGAATCATGTCTTGCATGATCAGCAACTCATATGATGACATAATCTATTAAATATTCAGATCTGTAATTTTAATTAATGCATGAGATGCATGTGGTGATAATCATGGATGGACCCTTTACATGTGCTGAAATATTCTGTGATGTTATGTGATGACATGTAATTCAGAAATTCAGATGCCTGCGTGCATCTTATATTGATGTATTAAAGACATGCGAGTCTAATAAAAAAGGGAATGTAACTATTGTTTTAATAGCATAGTTTTCTAGAATGTAATTTGTGATGTATTTGCACGTCAATGGTTGATCGATGCATACCTCTACAAGCGCGAATTGCGTGGATTAAGATCAAGAGTTGATTGGAGATGGATTAAGAAGTTGATCGCGATTGGATTAAGGGTGGTCAAGATCGAATTAAGAGTTGAAGACGATCTAACTAATTGACGTGCATGTGCTTGTTTTATGACCCTCATCTTGGATTCATGAACATCATCAGTTGTTTTATATTTATTTTTAGCGGGTTGATTATTATTTGCATAAGATGTAAATAATTAAAATGATGAAAGAGATCTAAATTAAATCTCCTTGAATAAATATTAAGTCTAGCGGTCTTCCACCGTAGTAGAGCTGCTAACGTCTTTTCGATGATGACTCGTCTCGGCTGGTTACAGTAGTCAGTTGCATCGGGGGGCAGGACCTCTCTATTAGCATGAGATGTTGCGGGGTAAAGATGGGGTTGGGCCCAATAACTGTTAGGTGAAGGACCCAATGACAGCTTTGTTTCTGCGGATATACGGTGGGTTTGACTTAAATAGGGAATGGAACCAATAACTGTTAGGTGAGGCCTTCATGACTTAGAGACCGGATAGCGCTGCAACTTGCTTGAGAAGCATTGTACAAGAGTTGTACATTCATCCTTTTATGTGTCGCCAATAACTGTTAGGTGAGGTGGCATGTAAATCGATGAGACCGCAGTACCCACTTGAAATCCTAGTCGCGAAGGGTTTCCGTTTCTCTACCTGAGGAGTGTGAAAGATTCGAGAAAATAGTTGGAGGTGTATTTGTTTTAAAAGATCCTAAAATAAATTAAGATCAAGTACAAAATCTAACTAGAATATTTACTCTCTACAGATCACAATGTCAGCTTCTAACCCTTTGATCCGAATTCTCGAGACCAACCATCTGATCGAAAGCAATTATAAAGACTGGTTAAGAAACTTGAAAATTGTTTTGAGTTGCGAGAAAATAGGCTATGTACTCGACAATGATATTTCCACGTTACCAGCACGTCCGACCACTGATCAGCATGCTACACATGATAAGTGGACGGATGATGACATGTTCTAAGACTTCCGATGCTTCTAGAATTACCAAACTTTATTTTGACGAAGTCGTTAGACTCCATGGCCTATCCAAATCTATTGTGTCTGATAAGGATGTTAAATTCATGAGCTATTTTTGGAAAATCCTTTGGTACATGATGGGCGCCAAACTGAAATTTTTTTCTGCCTATTATCCTCAAACTGATGGCTAGACTGAAGTTATCAATCGTAGTCTTGGAAACCCGTTGAGATATCTGGTAGGTAAACATGCTAGGATCTGGAATTTAGTGTTACCGACAGTTGAGTTTGCATATAATAGTTCGGTCAATAAGTCCATAAGCATGAGTCCATTCAATGTGGTGCATGGTTACAAACCTAGATAGCCCATAGACCTGATTTTCATGTCTCATCAGCATGGAATATTTGAGTTTGCACAGTCATTTGCATCGCATCTGCATTCATTGCATCAAGAAATCAGCAAATGCATTTACTTTAATAACTTAAAATATAAATTTCTTGCTGATTTGCGCAGACATTCTCGCGAGCTAAGTGTAGGAGACTGTCATGGTAAGAATTAGGCCTGAACGACTTTCTTCGGAAACGTTCAAGAAGTTGCATGCTCGTAGTGCGGGACCGTTCAAGGTCCTAAAGAAAATCAGTTCGAATGCTTATGTTGTGGATCTTTCTGAGGATTATGGGATTAGTGCGACATTTAATATTGAAGATTTAGTCTCCTACAAAAAGACAACATTTATTCCTTCTGACTTCTTTGTTGACACACCTGTCCTCGTTGATCACCCTGACCCGTTACTTGTTGTTGAGCTGCCACCCCCAAAATATCATGTGCGTAGAGTTGCAGCGCCTTGACCTTGGCCTTCTAGAGTAGTATGATAGCCGGCCAGACCTGCACTCGACGAGGTCGAGTTTTTTCCACTTGGAAGGAATTGATGGGGCCATCAGAGCCATTCAGTCAGATGATCGAGCCATCAGAGCCACTCACTCGCGTTCGCACCGAGGATTGACATCATTGTGGCTGGAAGATAATCTTGAGCCACTATCCTGGGTCGGGCCCTGGATTGGGTCCAATCGAGTTTGCGTCATTTTTATTTTATTGCATTATTAGTTACTTGAGTCAATTTGGTTAGTTATTGGGTCAAGTGATTAGATCAATTGATCAATGTAAAGGCCTAATTATAAAGGTCAATTTGGCATTTACTAAAGCCACCTCACGAAGTAGCTTGGCAAAACCTCGGGTCCTCATCAAGCGAGGGACATTGACCGACTCCTGCACCTCGTTCAGCATGACAAGAAAAAGGCTCAATGTTTTCTTTTTCGGTGACTTCCATCATGTCGAAAAGCTCCACGAATCTGTCGAATTCACAAAAAGAAGAATTGACCCAAGGTCCGGCGTACCGGTCCGGCTCGGCGTACCGGTGGCCGGCCGGACCGGTACGGTACCGGTCCGGACCGGTACGGTACTGGCCGGGCTCCGCGAGCTAGACTTTTTTTTTTTAATGTTGTCTCTGTTGGATCTTAAATTAAGTGAAAATTGATGTTTTTTTATTACTTTTTTCATGATTTTTGATATTTTCATATTTAAATTTAGGGTTGAAATTTGAAACATATATGATGCATGATTGCATGTTATGTTTTCCTCCCGTTCCAAATGATAAAATCATACACATAAAATATCTTCAAATTAAGATACAATCATTTACATACATTTAAAGTACTCTAGGATATCTAAAATCGGAACGAGTGCCGATGGCTCTCGTAGATATCTGGATCATAAGTATAATCAGGAGGAGGCAAATCAACCCAATCAGAAGGAACGCGCGCCAGGTTATAAGAACTGTCGGATCTCTCGCTCACGCTCTGGCTCTGAGAGGTGTCCTCTGATTGTGTAGGGGCCCATCCAAATATGGCGGAAGCAAAATCCAATGCACCATATCCGTATTCGTCAGGCTGAGGCTGTGGATAATAGAATCCGTATCCGTATGTTGTCGGATCTGCAGTCGTATCCTGTCTTCCTGAACGACCTCGAGGAGCCCGTCTTCTATATCCAATAATATCCTCACGATCTCTATCAGGTGGTCGACCGTGGTCCGTATCCTGTGTAGCACCCATAAATTGGGACTCACCGGTGAAATAAAGACCACCCTCTGGCTGTGTCTCATGAGTACCATACTGTCCTCCGCTCCCTCCATGGCTAGAAGATCCATCACCACCAGAACCTTCATCGCTGCTAGTCCAAGTCTCTTCCTCGACACTCTCCATTGGGATTCTTTGTTTTCCTTTCCTGGCCCTCTCTGTCTGGCTCCCCTGTGCCTGCGGCTGATCAGCTCTGGGAGTGCGTGGAATATTGCGCTCAGCCCATTGCTTTGGATCGACCCCAGCTTCGGTGGCTATGAAGGTAGCTGGTCGTGGAGGCGATCCTGGCTCGTCAAGCTCGGGCTCCTGCTGCTGGCCTACAAGCCAGCCGAGTAGTGGATCATCGTCATCAGCGGTGAAGGACCCGTAAATCGGATCTGTATACTTGAGCTCCACTTCCTCCTGGATGCACTTTAGCTTCAACCGCAAATTGTAATGCACATAAACAAGGTCGTTGAGGCGCTTTTGCGTCAAACGGTTTCTTTGTTTGCTGTGGATAAGGGCGAAGGTGGACCAATTGCGCTCACATCCACTAGAGGAGACTGTTTGGGAGAGGATCCGGATAGCTATCCGCTTTAGATTTCTCGCGGATCCGCCAAAATGCACCCACCATTCAGCTGCAAAAATATTTATGAAAATTACATATATGATAGTTCCATAATAGTAACTAAGTAACACCAGGTGAATGTTTTCCTGATGTGTCACGTACCTGGATTCATATTGTGTTTGCTGACGACAGCCGCTCGTTGGCCAAAACTGTAGCTGCCCTCTCTAAATAATTTGCTCTGTGAAAAATAAGCATAAGAAAACCATGTTAATAATTGAAGATGCTGATATACTTACACATGCTAGTAATTACTAAATCATAATTACCTCTTCAAGACATAGGGCCGCTTTTTCTAGATCTGCCTCCATCTTGTAAATCACATTACGCAAAGCATCCAGAAGTGTTTCATCCATACCAATTCCATCTATGCTGTACTGAAATCGGGGGTTTAGGTAGTATGCTGCACATATACGAGACTATCTTAGCATAATTATATAATTATATCCATCACTATAATTGTCACTATAATTATATCTTAGTTTACCTGCTAGATGTAATTCCGTACCCATTTGCGCTCCCCACCGTTGCTCAATGATGTTGATGTATGACCGGCCATGTGCTGGATCTGCCTCCATAATCTGATCCTTTGCCTTGACCATCATGTGATACAAAAACCCCATCTGGGGGTAGATCTCGCTATCTACGGCCCGCAGCACTTCATATAATGGTTTGATAGCCTTGACTATTGTAGTAGCCCGCTGCCAGAATGGCTGTCTCGTCACCAAGTCTTCTATCTTGCTTCCTTCAGTGCCGGCATAAGAATATCTACTATCATACCACTCGGGACTGGCAAAATCTGACGTAGGGCTCCTCTCTTCTCGAGTATGCTATCAAGTGCGATGAAGTTGGTAGCAAACCGTGTGACTCCTGGTCTCAGAATCTCTCTCCCTGCATACTTTCTCATCAATGAAAGAACCCAGTTATGGTTATAAATATACCTCGTAATGCGTTGGGCTGTCTCCACCGTTTGTTGCACCCTACGGATCTTTCCAATGTCCATCAACATAAGATCGATACAATGTGCAGCACATGGGGTCCAGAAAATATATGGCCGCCGCTCCATCAAGACCTGCCCGGCAGCCTTATATTGCGGCCCATTATCAGTGACGACCTGCACGACATTCTCCTCTCCTACCAGATCAATCACATCCTCCATAAGTTTCAGCATGTACGAGGTGTTGTGCACATAAGCCGAAGCATCAATCGACTTGTGGAAGAAGGTCTTAGCATCACAGTATGTCAGGAAGTTGATGCTCCGCCTGGTCGGACCGGTCCAACCATCGCACATGATGGTTAGTCCATATATGGGTCACTTGCTCTTGTAGGAGTCAATCCAATTCTCCAGCTCCTCCTTATCATGCTTTGATGAATAACTAGATTCTAATTCACAAGGCTGACAATGTATTTATCATGCAAGTATATGGTGTGTGATTTTTCTTCTTTCTCTGTCTCTAGTTATGAATCTTCTATTTTTGATTTTTTTTTCTCTTTCTGCAATTTTGTTTTGTTTCAAACATTGAGTACAGAGTTAAATGGCTTGATGTAGTAATTATTTTGTCCTCTAGAGTGAAGTTGGTGAGATTGGGGCATCCTGCACGCTTACTACCACAGGTGTTGGAGAGTGCGCTTGATGCACAGGTACTGAATTCCATATTGCCTCCATAAAGTTTGTATTTTCATGGCAGGCAATTTATATGAGTGCTTCTTAACCATTTACATGGATGTGTACAAGGTCTAATGTGCCGGAACTAGGCCTGGCGGCATAGGTCGGTACGCCCCCGTATCGTTCCATGTCGGGCCCTACCAACACAGGACAGGAGGCGTTGGGGGAGAGGAGAACAGGAGAGACGAAAAGAGAGAGAGAGAGAAGGGGAAGAGAGGGAGAGAGAGAAGAGGGTGGCAGAGGCTGGCGGACCTCTCACGTCTTTCCTCTCCCTCTCCCTCCCTCCCTCCCTCGCTCTCTCTCTTTTCCTCTCTTTTCTTCTCCTTCTCCCCCTCCATCGACGGCTTTTTGTTTCGGTTGTTGGAATCATCCCGGTCTGCTATCTGCACGGCTTGGTACTTCCCGAACCATTCGGTTTGGGATAGTTCCGCTGACCATGGATGTGTATACAAAACTAATTATTTAGCTGCAAGCAAATAACATTTACAAAACTAATTATTTAGTTGTAAGCAGATAACATTATCCTTCTACTTAAAGGAATCTTGTTAACCTTGTTTAGATCATGGTTTTATATGAATGACACATTTCAACAATGTGCATGACAATTGGTTTGCAACTATCAGCTGGTATCTTGATCTATTTGGATGAAATACAATTTTATTATATTTTTGTGACTTACATTCTTACTTTCTTTCTATATAACCACGAATAGGTTTTACGAGGTGATAATTGTACCTTGGCAAATGACATTCGCAAGGAAATGAAGGTAACTTTCACAACTTCGTTTTATCGTACATCTTGTAAGATGATTTACTCCCTTCTTTGCTAAATTGTGTTAGTCTTTGAATCATAGATGTACCAAAGTCAGAATGATGACATGGACTTCCAACAGGGCTAAAATTTACTTTTCTATATATAGAGATTGTTCTTCATATGCTCCTTGTCCTGTTCCTCTTTTAATAGGCTTCTAGCTTCCTTTCCCAGGTATTGAATGGGAAGCTGCTGAAAGCCAAAGATAAGAACACAAAAAGGGATATCAGGAAAGAACTTAGGACCCTTGCCAGAGAAGAGAGGAAGAGACAACAGCTTGCAGTCACAGATGTTATAAAAAATGCAGACGTTGTGTTGACAACTTTGACTGGTGCATTTACTCGCAAACTAGAGAGCAGTGCATTTGATTTGGTTATAATTGATGAGGCTGCTCAGGCACTTGAGGTAGCATGCTGGATAGCTTTGCTAAAGGTCTGTTATCTCTTCTTGTTCATTTGTATCAATTCATCTATGTTTAGTGTTGATTTATTAAACTCCTGTTTCTTTCCTGTCTGTTTTACTATTTGAGCGACATGAATATGTTCACTTTCTTTTTTTGTTTAGGAAATCTTACTACGCATTCCTGTTTCTTTCTTTGTATATTGTTTCTCATGGTTCTCCTATGGGAAAGCTTTCTTTCCTGATTAGCGTTTGATGGAATTATATGATAAAAGGTCTGACAATTCGGTATGAGATTTAGGAACTGAAGAAAATAATTGAAGCTGGTCTTAGTGTACTTGTTAAAGTGGGAATGGGCCTTCAAAGCTGGAAATATGCATCTGTCAAGTTAGCTGACTGTTTTTCTTTGGAAACATCAAGTTTCTGTTATATTCAGAGCATAATAAAGCAAAGGACATTTCAGAATATTTTTGATTTCTGGAGGCAGTGTTATACTGTAGGGATGGTGGGCACGAGCTTGCTCTGCTATGTATCATCTCTTGTTGATCCATGTCAAGAAAAGAAATATTGTTATGAATAGATATTCATAGTATGGATGGAAGAGACCCATTGTATAAAGGTATGAATTCTTGTATTCTGTTGAAACTTGCTGACAGAGTACATCTAGAAGATGTGGTAAAGTATGGGTTGATTCTTTAATCTGTTAGTGTAGATGATTGGTGAAGAAGGGTTCACAGAGCCGACATCATATAGCTGAAATAAGATTTGATGGTTGTGATTATGGTTATCCTCGGTAGAAATTGTCTATGAAAATATTAACTATTGTGCTATGGGAAGAGTGTCCATCTTGGAAAAGATATACAGATATTTGGTCTAACGTAGGGATATCACAGCCTTCAAACTGTTGTACACAATCTAAGTCAAATGATTCAGGATTTCAAAAAAATTATCCGACCTGGGATGCTGATATAACTTGCACCATGTTGTGAAGCCCTGTTCCTATGTTCTGCTCAAAAGCTCTAGTTCTTCCTGAAGTCAGAACTGGCTAAATCCATTCAATATCAGCCACTTGAGTGATGGATTGGTATCATTCAGTATTGTCTGGACTATATCTTCTTTGTTGAGATGTTTCAGAACCTAGGCTGATTGAGACATAGAAACTAGAGGTTCCAAGATCTAACCTTCCCTGTAACTGATCAGTCATGGTTTAGCTTAATGTTAGTACCATCTCAAAATAGGTTAGTAAGGTCTTGTTTACATCAATATGTCTCCGTCAACTTAGACCTGCTGCATTGCATCTAAATGTTTCGTGTACTTCTGCTTACATGCTGTACTATTTTATGATGGGTTATAGAACTTGTGGCTGATCACTCATTTTTCTTATATGGATCATCGAAGTTATCTGATTCTGTTTCTTGCAGAAATAATAATTTGAATACAAAAGTAAAGTCGAGGGTGTCAACTGGCTGAGTTGGTAAAATCTTTTGTATCAATACAGGTCTAGGTTAGACCCTACACTCTTTCCGGTATTCGGGCAGTCTTCCACCTGTTTTAAACTCTGAGTTCTTGAAATAAAAATGAAAAAATTCAGATATGTGATGTCTTCATTCACTATATCAGGACATCACCAAACTTAATTAGCTATGGAAGACATATTTTGAAAGGTTGCATTAATAAGGACTGTTCAAAACATTGAATGAATAGTGATGCAGGAGCATTGAGCCCAATCACATTGGGCGTGAGGATCAAGTCCATTTGTTGTGGCGTGTCAAATCCCCTTTGAGTCCTAGTGTCCAATGCCCAAAATCCCATTGAGTCCTTGGCGTTGAGGAATCCTAGCATGAGTAGGAGTCTTGTGGTTGAATTAGTCAATGTTTGGAAGAGTCCAAGATTAGTAGGAGTCCTTGTTAAGATAGGAGTTTGATTTTTTTTTAAATTTTAGATTGTAGGAGTCCTATTTTGTCCCAACCCTATATAAAGGAGAGGTTGAAGAATAAAATTCAGAGATTAATTCATTGAGTTCGAGTTCCTTTCATGTGAGAAGAGAGATTCTTCTTTCCTTGGTGCGACGCCAAGAAGTGGCTGAAGGGATAGGTGAGATGCCAACTCCCTTTTATGCCAACCCTTGGATTGAATGAGGGTGAGACTCTCTCATTCAAGTCCATAGTTATCCAATCTTATCTCACACCATACCTTGCTCGCGCCCACCTAGAGTTCTAGTCTCATTAGAACTCCTAAACCTCCTTTCATGCCTCCAAGTCTCATGCGCAAACCCAAATCAACTTGGGGTCCAACCAAAGTCCATCTGCCCTTAACACTTCAAGCCCAAACCCCCAATTTGGCCACATCACATTGAGCTCAATTGAACCCATTAGCCATCCCCTTCCTCTACCTCCCTTCCATTCGCAAAAAGCCCTAGCCACCACTGAAGAAGAAAAAAAAGAGAGAGATCAACCACCATCATCTGAGTTTCAGCAAGCACCCATCTCCATCTGCGTCAAGTGGTATTAGTGCAAAGATCCTTGATCACCATGAGTACCCGCAGCGGCCGCCCCTACAACAACGGGAGGAAACGTGCTGAGGAGATGGCTGAACTTCTCCATCAGATGGTCGCCTTGAACCAAAAGATGGAGGCCATTTGGGAGCGTGTTTTCCTCGAGCCAAACAACTATGAAGATGACCTTGGCGCCTATGAACACCCAGAAAATTTAGAAGCGCCACGAGGAGATCCTAACACCGAGATCCATTCTCCTAGGGGTCTTCCACCCCAACGCCACCCAAGGGGTCCTCGAATACCTCCCGCAATCAATCCTCGCATGGGAATTAATTTTGGGAATCCATATTGGCAGCAACAACAGCGGGAGCATGACGACTTCGATGATGCATCAAAATGGGTACGTATCAATGTTTTTGATTACAGCGGAAGCATGGATCCGAGCCCCTTTCAGAATTGGCTGATATTCCTCGAAGATTACTTCCAATGGTACAACATGACCAGCGAATGAAAAGTTCGATTTGTGAAGATGAAGCGGAAGGGCCAAGCGCGTGTTTGATGGTACAGCATGGAGGAAAAGCTTCATCACCTTCGTCAGCCTCCTATCACCGATTAGGAAGACATGAAACTTCGATTGAAAGAGAAGTTTCTTCCCCTTGATTATGAAAAGACTCTTCGAAGATCTTTTGAAGCACCACCAAGGAAGTTCATTTGTGCAGGTCTACATCACCCAATTCTATGAATCGACGATCCACAGCAATGTTACGGAGATGGAGCGATAAGCTTTAGCTCGGTACCGATCCGGACTGATGGAGGACATCCAAAGAGAGTTGGTATCAACTCGCTTTTTGCGTGGAGGCATAGCTGCAACAACGCCGCCCTGCCAATTCATCAGTTGGGCGACAACCTCTAGAATGCAGCACCAAATGCACTTCTTTCCCTCGGGTAACCTCACTTTTATGAGATCTGATACATTTGCAAATAGGGGTCCAAATATGGAGCGAGGAGTAGCAAGGTCCAGCGAAAAAGAAAAGGGACCTATGGCGCAAAGAGGGAGCCAATCCGAATGCTACAAGTGTGGTGGATGAGGGCACTTCGCCGTCGTTTGCCCTACTATAGACCAGCGCTTTGCATTGGTGTGTGAAGAGGAGGAATGCAACAAAGAAGAGGCACCTGCGTTGGAGCTAGAAGGTTTAGATTTGCCCGTTTGCGTTGTTCGCAGGATCTTTATGGCTAGCAAACAAGAGGTGATGCGGATACCAGTGCCAGATTGCTCATCACTCGGGTCTACAGTTGCCGCAGGAGGATGGTTCAGCCAGTTTCATTATGGTTGGAGTGATTTTATTTTATTTGGGCTTATTAGGGTATTTTGTTATTTGATAGCCTTTCGGGCTTATTTTGATATTTTGTTATCATTGAGGGTTTTGTGAGATTAGTTTTTTTTAGGGATCTTTTTGCACCTTTTAGGTTTTATAAATATGTTGGACCGTATATCGTTTAGGGTATGCTATGAATGAAATTGTGATTCCTTTCTTTTAGCTCCGGCGTGAATCCCTAAGCAGAGCTAGGTGCGAAGCCTAGTTTTTTCTTCCTCCTCTCCTTCTCAATTTCTTCTCTTTCTTTCCTTCCCTACTGTTCGGCATCAGCATTGGTATCAGAGCAAAGAAAACAAAACACCTTTCTAGGCTGCTGTGGCTTTGGCCTTCACGTGAGGGCTCAGACTTTACATGATTTGGGCGTCGACCCCCTCAGCCGAGAAAGGGTCCCGATCCCTCTTTTTGAAGCCGTACTGCCAAATCCTCCGTGGCCGTCCCGTGGAGATCAAGCCTCATACGGAAGCAGCAACAAAAAAACAACTCTTCTTCCTGTGGACAGCCGCAATTTCCTTTCTTCTCCCCACGACCCAATGGAGAAGACCGCCGCCACGGCCTGATCTCTGGCCGCAGCCGCCACCCGAGGCCAGGTCCGAGAAAAGGAGCATCCCATGTCCGCGACCGCTTCGTTGCCGCTTGCGCCTTCGCACTCGACCACCACCGCAGGGCAGGTAACCCTTCCCCTCAAAGCCCATAAAGGATCTGGGCCCTTAGTGGGTTAGTGGTGCGGCTAGGCCCGCTAACTCGAATCCAGTTGGGTTTTAAAAAAAAAGAGATCCCTTTCCCCGTGGACAGTCCCTGTTTCTCCCTCCCCTTCCCCCTGTCAGACGTCTCCAATGCCGTCGCGAGGTCCGCTGCCCCTCACGCTGCCCCTCACTTCAACCACGTGGCCCTCGATCTGAAGGAGGGAACCCCTTGGCCACGTCCCTATCGCCACCGTTCGTGGCTGGATCCGGAAGAGGAGCACTGCCGCCCCTCTCCGTTGCCGCCCCACCGCCTCCAACCGCCGCCGTGCCCCACATGCCGATCGCCGCAGAAGCCGGTATGGCCAACAACAGCAACCCGCGAAGGAGAAGGCCTAGCGGGTACGTATTGGTTGAGCAGAGCGGGTCGTGCCCATTAACTCAAACCCACTCAATAAAAAAAGAAAAAAAAAGAAAAAACAAAAGAAAAAAAAAGAGTGCACGTGATGGACCAATAACGGGTTATCGGAGCGGACGCGCCATATAACCCGAATCCTAACGGATCCGAGTTACAAAAAAATCCTTACCTATTCATCTTCTTCCTCCGATCACCTGCAACATCACCGCCACCTCCACCTTCCTCCGATTGCACGCAGCACCACCGCCGCCTCCACCTCGCCGGCACCACCTCTACCTTCTCTTTCCCTTCGCTCACCGCCTGATTATGCCCAAAGAATAAAGCGGCTATTGAAGTATGGATTGGGGTGTTGATTCCACTAGAAGGTAGAAACACTAAAAGAAACTACAAAACTAAGAAAAAATATCAAAGCAGTAAAACATAATGTGAATGTTTAACAGTAAATTGATAATCAGATTGTAGTAGTAAAAAGATGTGACTAGAATTAATGGCAGCAAAGCATCGGAAATTCCTCACTTGAATCACGTAATTTCATTCATATTTGATCCATTGGATAACTCAATTAGAGATCATAGCATCAGATTCTCTAATCGGAAGATATAGCATCACAATCAAAATATTTAGTGGTAATTTTAAGAAATCATTCTCTTTTAAAATCAAGGATTGTTATCCTATTAGATTCGGATTCAAAGACAAAAATATACCCAATGGCAATATTTCAACAGAGAATCATACTAACTAGATAAACAATCAAATCTGGACATAATCAAGCACCTCAATAATTTTATAGAAAAAGACGGTTGAATCTATTGAAGGAATTAGTTCAAGATTATCCCAACACAAGAAAAGATCTATTGATGAGAGATAATAAACAAGAATTTTATCAATATGAGAATCTACTACATATATTAAATATAACTAAAACTACCATCATCCAAGCAAGTTCATTTTTATCTTCACCAAAGAATTAGCTCTCCATGAATTTGTGGCTCCTCTTCATGATTTCTTTGCAATGCGACCTTTTTCTTCTCAGAACGGCGAGCTCCCCCCAAGTATATATAGGGTTTAAGGACTAAAAACCCTAGGAAACACGGCTTAGACACACTTGCATGCATTTTTCCGACTTTATCCTCGAGCACCAACATCAGCATGAAGTTTGGAAGGCTCTCCAGATCACATCCGATCTCCAAATTTCACATTCTTACAGTCATTGGAAAGCTCTAGAAGTCTAGTTTCCAACAAAATTTGAATCAGCTCAATTAGACTTTTGTAGCTCCCGAAATCATCAAAATACTACACAAAGGTCCAATTTATCAGGGCCCAGGCTGGAGGTTTAGGGAAACCTAATTTTGCAACCTCATAACGTTTTCTCCGGAGCTCCAATTGACTTGATTCTTGATGCATATGAAACCTCAACATGTCTATTTCATCTCCATAACTCCATTCCTACAATAAAATCACCAAAATCAATTAAGACTTGGACATTTTGTGAAGTAAAGTTCAGATTAGAAAGATATTATAAAAATGCCCAAATCATGCTTAAGTCTTAACAATTTAGCCTAAAGTGGTAGTGTTAAAATGTACATTTTCATGCACCTATCACCGCCCGAACCCATTGCCACCCCTTCAAGGGTCCCGACGACCCAATCACCACCTCCGCGGCCACTCGTAGTGCCTCTTTGCTTTGCCACCTCCATTGCCGCTTTCGCCTCTGCCAGCGCCGCTTCTATCTCCGCCCTGCCTCCCTCGTCACAGTTGCCTCCACCACACCCTCCACACCAAACTAACACCCTGTTCCCCCCGTTTCATCGGGCCAAAACCACAGAACACATCCCGCCCCTCCCACAGCTCAATAGGCCCGATCCACACCACCTCCAGCATGTCCACCGGCCCAAGCCACCCCCACTACCCCTTCTTCAATTTAAGGGCCCAACAGGCCTTGTCTTATACAGATCCACACCCCCCCTTCTAGCCTCCTAATTTGAGGCCCAGCAGGTCCATCAGGCCAATTACACACCGATCCACACAACACCGCCCCTCCTATAGTTCGCAGGCCACTCAGGCCCCACGAGTTCCTGAGATTAGACCTGTCGAGTTGCTGTGATTAGACCCGATTCACGCCATTCGACGAGCCTACTTGCTGCGCCGCGCTTCTGGTCATTCTCCAGCCTAGGTCAAGTTTCTTCCCTTACTGCAAAATGTTTTTGTTCGTCTACATTCAGCCTAGGTCGAGAAACTCGTGTGCTGTATTGAGTTATCTTGCTGTGAACTTACCATATACATCCCAAACAATTCTAAAATCCTTGTAGTGGCCCATCTTTGCTATTAATTGTAGGGCTGCCTAATCTTTGGGAGTTCTTCGAGGCTCCGTGATACTCGACAACACAGAATACTAGCACTATTTGACTGCAATTACTTGCTTGCACTTATTACGTGATCCCCTGCTTGATTTCATTTGCTACAGATTAGCTTTCCATTTATTTTAAGCATTTACATTAAGCTCTAGGCATTATTTTCATGCATTTAGTCTGCCTAGGAACCACCACTGTCTTAGCATTATAGGGCCACACACAACTTTGTAAACTCATTATATGCAGCTTCGTAGTGGTTATGTTGCAGCTAGAATCCCCAACTTGCCATGGATCCCAACATCGAAGCCTTGCTAAAGGCTGTCCGAGACTTGACTACAGTGTCCATCTAGGCCCATTCCCGATTAGACTCAATTGAGGCTTTCCTTTAGAGGATTATGGGTTCCAAAGAAGGTAGTGCCTCCTATTTGGAAGGCCTAGAGATTGAAAATGAAACTCTAGACCATCTAGGATCTGTTCGAAAGGCACACTTTGACACTAATCCTTTTCCAGGCCATCCACCAACCTACCCTCGTCATAGAGGACCGGGTGCAGTCCCTAATGTCGATAGGGGTTATCACGATAATGTAGAATCCAGAGAGCCTCGTGAGCATGATGGTGTGATGAAAGGCATTTGGGTTGAAGCCCCAACCTTTTGATGGTCGCCTTGACCCAAAGGTCTTCTCAGACTGGTTGCACGAAATAGACTACTTCTTTGAGTGGTATAATTTATCTTAAGAAAAAAAGGTCCAGTTGGCCAGAATGAAGCTCATCGATCGAGCTAAGCTTTTCTGGCAAAATACTGAACAGTTTCTGGCTAGCAGACGTCAACCTGCCATAACTGACTGGATATAAATGAAAGAAAAACATAAGGAAAAATACTTGCCCATTAACTACCAAGATGATCTCCTTGACCGATAGAACAACTTGAGACAAGGCACCCGATCAGCTACTGACTATATTGCCCAATTTGATGAATACGTGATGCGATGTAATGTGACTGAGGATGAGAGGCCTTGGTTGTATGATCAACGGGTGAAGTATTATGGACATTCTAAATGTTATTCCTTGATGTATGCCAATAAGAAAATTGTTCTAAAACCACTTCGGATTGCTGATTTTACACCTGAAAATCTAGTAATCCAAAGGGTTTAATCTATGAGGCGATTTGAGAAAATCAAGCATGAGTTCGGAGTCATATACACATTGGTTTCGAGGGAAGTTAGGTCTGAAATTTCAGAAGTAATACCATCTGATTTTTAGACTATTTTAGATGATTTTTCTGATGTAACACCTGAGGATCTCCCCAAAGAATTTCCATCGATGCACGACATGCAGCATGCCATAGATCTCGTCCTGGGATCTAGTCTACCAAACCTCCCTGCATACCCGCTGAACCCTAAGGAGCATGAGGAGTTACGTCGCCAAGTCCAAGAGCTTTTGGACAAGGGATTCATCAAGGAGAGCCTCAGCCGCTGCGTCGTCCTAGTGTTGCTCCCTCCGAAGAAGGATAGTACATGGCATATGTGCATGGACAGCCGGGCCATCAACAAAATAAAGGTGAAGTATCACTTCCCCATTCCATGATTGGATGATATGCTTGATTTGCTTCATGGTTTTTCTATCTTCTCCAAGTTGGACTTGCGAAACGGCTACCATCAGATCTGGATCAAACCTAGGGGCGAATGAAAGACCACCTTCAAGACCAAGGATGGCCTCTACGAGTGGTTGGTAATGCCATTCGGTCTATCCAATGTACCAAGCACTTTTATGCGGGTTATCACCCAAGTGCTGAAACCGTTCATTGGAAGATTCGTGGTCTTGTATTTTGATGATATTCTGATTTTTAGTCGAAGCCAAGGGAGCACAAACAGCACCTTCGAGAAGTGCTTCGAGTTCTACGATCGGAGAAGCTTTATTTAAATCTGAAAAAATGTTCCTTTGCTGAATCTCGAGTTTCCTTCCTAGGATTCATAATTTCAGATCAAGGCGTTGCAGCGGATCTGAAGAAGATTCGAGCCATACGTGATTGGCCTACTCCGAGCAACATCCATGAAGTACGGAGCTTCCACGGCTTAGCCACTTTCTATCGCCAGTTCATCAGAAATTTCAGCACGATCATGGCGCTAATTACCAATTGCATGAGGGCCGACTTGTTCCATTGGTCACCAGCAGCTACCAAGGCATTTGAGGAGATCAAGGAAAGATTCACTCAAGCTCCTACTCTTCGACTTTCAGACTTTGATCAGCTCTTCGAGGTTGCGTGTGATGCTTCCCATGTCAGCATTGGAGGAGTTCTGAGCCAAGACGGACACCCATTGCTTTCTTCAGTGAGAAACTCAACGATGCAAAGAAGAGGTATTCTACTTATGACATTGAGTTCTATGCTGTTGTTCGAACCTTAAAGCATTGGAAGCATTACCTTCTTCATCGAGAGTGTGTCCTATATACTGATAATGGTTCGCAGAAGTACATCAACTTTCAAAAGAAACTTAATGCACGACATGCCAGATGGGTAGATGTGTTGCAGCAATTTACTTTTGTTTTGAAGCATAGATTGGGCGTGAAGAATCGAGTTGCTGATGCCTTAAGCCGAAAAGCCTATCTTCTAGCTCTTTTAAATGCAGAAGTAACGGAATTTGAAGATGTGAAAAATTTATATGCATCAGATTTTTATTTTCAGCTGATCTACATAGATCTATCTACAGGGAACCAGCGGTAGCACATGAAGTATTCTCTTTATGATGGGTTCTTGTTCTGAGGCACAAGGCTTTATGTTTCGGAAACTTCTCTTTGTGACTACATCAGTAGGGAGATCTACGGTGGAGGACTTGCTGGACACTTTGGTCGTGATAAGACCATTGCCATAGTAAAGGATCGCTTCTTCTGGCGGACCCTGCGGAAGGGCGTTAGTTGAAGCCATCAAGCATCGCTGGACATGCCAACTCGCCAAGGGCACCAAGACCAATGCCGGGCTCTACTCTCCCTTGCCTCTTCCGAGTTCTCCATAGGAAAATCTTAGCATGGACTTCGTGCTAGGACTATCAAAGACGGTACGTGGTCATGACTCGATTTTTGTTATTGTTGACCGGTTTTCAAAGATGGCACACTTCGTGCCTTGTTTCAAAACTTATGCTTCTCGAGTGGCTGCCATTTTCTTGAGAGAGGTGGTTCGTTTACATGGACTACCAAAGACTATAGTTTCAGATCGTGATGTCAAGTTCGTTAGTTATTTTTGGAAGGCACCATGGGCGAAGCTTGGCACACAACTATCTTATTCCAATGCCTATCATTCTCAAACCGATGGGCAAACTAAAGTGGTGAATCGAAGCCTTGGCAACCTTGTTCGCTGTTTGGTTCGTGATAATGCGATGACATGGGATCTGATCTTACCGCATGCCGAGTTCGCCTACAACATCTCCATCAACCGAACCATTGGTCTTTCTTCATTTGAAGTTGTTCTAGGTATGAAGCCACGACAGGTAATTGATTTAGTTCCACTACCCAACAACTCACGGATCAGGGAGAGTGAAGAAGACTTTTCAAGGCACATCCAAGACCTACATGCTGAAGTTAGATGCCGATTAGCCACCAACACAGAGCTCTACAAGCAACAAGCTGATGAGAGGAGGCATCCCCTGGAATTCAAGGTAGGTGATCTAGTTTTGATGCAGCTGCGCGCTGAACGGTTCCCTCGCAAAAATTTTTAGAAGCTTCATCCAAGAAGAGCCGGGCCATTCAAGGTGCTGAAGCGATTGGGCTTGAATGCTTATGTGCTAGAGTTGATTGAGGATCTTCAAATCAATCTCATCTTCAATGTTGAAGATTTGCAGCCATATAAAGGTCACCATGCTGAAATTGAAGACACTCCGCTAGTACCAGCACTCCCTCGACGATCAGCCCCGAAAGATGCAATCGAAGACATCCTTGATGACCAGATCGTGTCTACGCGTCGAGGAGGATATCAGAAGTTTCTGGTAAAGTGGAAGAACCGACCCCTTTCAAACTGTTCATGGCTGAAGATGGAAGAGGTCCAGTGCCTGAATCCGGACCTATACGAGATCTATCAGTCGTGTAACTCGATGGAGCCAAGTTCTTTCGTAGTAGGGGGGAATTGATGTAGGAGCATTGAGCCCAATCCCATTGGGCGTGTGAGGATTGAGTCCATTTGTTGGGGCATGTCAAGTCCCCTTTGAGTCCTAGTGTCCAATGTCCAAAATTCCATTGAGTCCATGGCGTTGAGGAGTCCTAGATTGGTTGGAGTCTATTTCATTTTGTTTCATGGCATGTGGGAAGGAGTCCTAGCCGACTTGGGCTCTAGTCCATGCGGCATGAAGAGTCCTAGCATGAGTAGGAGTCTTGTGGTTGAATTAGTTAATGTTTGGAAGAGTCCAAGATTAGTAGGAGTCCTTGTTAAGATAGGAGTTTGATTTCTTTTTAAGTTTCAGATTGTAAGAGTCCTATTTTGTCCCAACCTATTACTCTATATAAAGGAGAAGTTGAAGAATAAAATTTAGAGATTAATTCATTGAGTTTGAGATCCTTTCACATGAGAAGAGAGATTCTTCCCTTGGTGCGATGCCAAAAAGTGGCTGAAGGGATAGGTGAGACGCCAACTCCCTTTCACGCCAACCCTTAGATTGAATGAGGGTGAGACTCTCTCATTCAAGTTCATAGTTATCCAACTTATCTCACGCCATACCTTGCGCACGCCCACCTAGTGTTCTAGTCTCATTAGAACTCCTAAACCTCCATTCACGCCTCCAAGTCTCACGCCCAAACCCAAATCAACTTGGGTTCCAACCAAGGTCCATCCGCCCTTAATATTTCAAGCCCAAACCGCCAATTCGGCCACCTCACATTGAGCTCAATTGTGCCCATTAGCCATCCCCTTCCTCTACCTCCCTTCCATCCGCAAAGAGCCCTAGCCGCCATTGAAGAAGAAAGAAAAAAAAAAGATAGAGAGATCAGCCACCATCATCTAAGTTTCAGCAAGCACCCATCCCCGTTTGCGCCAGCTAGGTTTGCAAAGAAAAGATTATTCATTTTTCTACTAATTTCTTTCCAGCTACCTTTAGGAATGATTTAACTTGTTTCTTGTGGTCAGGTGTGGCACTTTTTGCATTTGTTCCAACTGATATGTATCATTAGGAATACACTTGATTCATTATTTTAATCTTGCAAAAATTCCCTTTTTTTGTTGCAGGGTTCTAGGTGTGTACTTGCAGGAGACCATCTCCAGCTTCCTCCAACAATACAAAGTGTTGAAGCAGAGAGGAAGGGATTTGGTAAAACTCTCTTTGAACGTCTGGCAAGTTTGTACGGTGAGGAAGTTATGTCTATGCTCACTGTCCAGTACCGGATGCATGAGCTGATAATGAACTGGTCATCGAAAGAACTCTATGGTAGCAAGGTGATTTTATCTGTTTTTGGCTTATGAAGATACTGTTATCAAATATGAGACAAGAAATTCAGTATGTAGGACTGTTGATTGAGATGGTCGAATACTTTCCCTACATTTTATCTCTGTACAATTCTCATTTTCTCATTTTGTTTTGAACAGATAGAAGCCCATTCAAGTGTCTCCCAACATATGCTTTATGATCTTGAAACTGTGAAAAAGTCATCTTCAACAGAGTCCACCCTTATTCTCATAGACACAACAGGGTAAGTGTTCCTTTTGTATATCACCAATGTTGTCACGCTAATGGTGAGTAAAGTCACTAATAGATTGATTTATATGCTTGAATTCATTTGATAATATAATTTTATACTTTAGGAGCCTAGTTAGTTTACTTTATCTTATCTTTTTCTTCTTATGAAAATGTTTACTTTGTATTATTGTTGCTTATTTAGTAATAATAATTAACAATACTTTAATTATTTAATACGTAGGAAAGGCAAAAATTACCTTTGCAAATTTTCAGTAAATTGATCTCTATTTACTATTTCATAAGATATATACGTATTATTAAGAAAGATTATTAAAACCAAATTTCCATCTTGGCCCATATTTTGATATGTCAATTGTGACAATATTGGGCAACGGTATCTCAGTTCAAAAGGTTATCTTGTCCAGTTTCAGTTGATCGATATAGCCCCCTGCCAAGCTCACAAAAATCTGAGTCACTGAAAACCTCCATGCATTACATTACTCATGGAAATGTTTAATTTGAAATGTGATTTTTTATATTTTAAGTTATCATAATTTCTGTTTTTTCTTTTTTACTTTGGAATAAATTACTATATTCATTGTTTTATGTCAATTAGTTTTTATTCATATTTTGTAATTTAAGCCATATATTCTCGTTTTATCTCTCTTCTAATTCTTACACACTAACTGCATTTCTATTTATATTTTTCTTTATTTCATATTTGTTTGTTATTTCTATTAATCCATTTTTCAATTGATTATCTCACTCTTATGTTCTTTTTCTATGTCCAACCAAGTGAGTATGATCTTTTCCTTTTTTTCTTTTGATGTCACCAAATAAGTTGTACATGCCCTTGTGCTAGGTTATGTTTATGTATTTATCTATCCATGAATGTACATCTGTATGTGCATATATAAATAAATGTGTATTTATATCCCCAGAATCCCTCTCCTCACCTCTCAATGATGTGAATCTCTATCCATTGCATTCTCTCTCCCCCCTCTTTCCCTTCTCATCTACTTCCATCTCCTCTCTCCTCTCCTTTCTCATGTTCCTTCCATTTTTTCTCTCTCTTTTCTCATCTGTATTGCGAGTTCTTAAACCCAGCCAACAGCTGGATGCTGCCGCCCAGCCCACCATCACCTATGTGGTGAGGTTCCCTCTATATCTCCTCACCAAAACATCCAAATCATGGGGGCCAAGGCGAAGCAAGAGCAAAGCTCATGTCCGCCTAGTGGCCATCTTTCATTCTTGGGGGCACAACCGAGGGTCGGCCAGCCTTGGCAGGCAAAGGCTGGGCTAATAGCAGCATCGACAAGGCACAGCAAAGGCACGCCCAAGACCGCAGACCATCGGCTGGGGCGCCTCCGCAATCGGGACAGGCGTTTTGTCAGGAGAGCCAGACGCAGGCCAAACCGAGTGGCCGGGAGGGCCAAACCAAATATCCAGCCGCGCGCATAGTCTGGATGCCTTTGGTCCAGACCAGTGCGCGCACGCACCCACAGGCAATCGACAGGAGGACCAGCGCGTGCGCGGCCATGGCATCCTCGGCCCAGGCTAGCGCACGCGTGCGCAAGGGGCAACCAACGGGAGGCAACTGCTGGCGCGCGCCAAAGAGCAGCGCCCACACGCGCAAGGGGCAACCAACGGGAGGCAACGGCCGGCGCGCGCCAAAGACCAGCACGCATGCGAGCAAGGGGCAACCGACACGGGCCCTTGGTGCCAAAGACCAGCGCGCGCGCTTGTGCAACATAAGGCAACCGCCTGCGCGCGCGGTCTGTTGGCAAGCCAGGACCGTGTGCACGCGGGCGCGAGCAAGAGATGACCACCGAGCGGCCAGGCGACCAGTGGCCAGACCGACAATGCCCAAGCGGCCAAAGGGTCAAGCCGCAGCAGCAAACGTCTAGCCTAACCAAAGGGTCAGGCGTGGGAAATCTATGGCGGCCCCTGGCTTGCCCATATCCACGCGCAGTCCGCCAGACCGCGCGCAACAGGGGCTTGGCCAGGACGCTAGGCCCTAGCCACATGATCAACCATCCGCAGAGGCAAACCCAAAGGAGTGCCAACCGCTAAAACCGACCAACCAAAGGCCTCCGCATTAGCCAAAGCTGGGCCAACCGCGAGGAACCGCTAGCAACAACAAATGCAATCAAATGCCATCAACAGCAAGAAACTGCAAGCAACCGCCACCAAGACAAGCAACAGCCGGCCAACCACCAGAAATCCCTTGAACTGCCGGCCCAACTGTTAGCAACCAAATGGCAACCGGATTAAGACAGCAGCCACTGCAGTGGAAGTTTTAAAGGAGTTGCCAAAGGATCCAAACAGCCAGCCAAAAGGAGAAGCCAATGCATGCCAATGTAAGGGTCTACAAATAGATCCGAATTGAGTTTGGGGGGGGGGGGGAACTTTTGGACATTGTATCAGTTAGCCACTTGTAAAGTGCATTCGGCCAAGAGGCTTGGGTAGGCATATTGCCTAATTCGGTCCTTAGGAACTTGGGCCAAGGCAGGGTACATCAAAAGGGACCATCTTCCCTCCTTAGAATATTTGTATTTTCTTTTCACCATCGAATCAAAGCTGAGGATGATAGTGTTATTTTGATGATTAACAAGCAATTATCTAGAGTATGTTATAAGTTAAATCAATACTTCATTTATAAGTCCATTACTCTCAGTATATTTGTATGAATTGACATAGATATATTTCATTGTTCATTTGAATGAATCTAACATTGAGATGCAGCAAAGAGTGGATTAAGTCGACCCAAAGATTGATTGGGTCGACCCCGGCACATCAAGAAGTCATTTGGCACACTTCTGCAAAATTGGCACAGATGAACAGTGAGTTGGGTCGACCCAAGGAAAGCATGAGTCGACCCAAACACCAAGATTCTTGAAACAAAACAGAAAAATGGCTCTCTGGATTTACTGAGAGGGTCGACCCAAACAGTGGTTGAGTCGACCCAAGCTTGAGTCGACCCAAACCCTGAGAGGGTCGACCCAAAGGCAAAACAGAAAAAGAAGTCAGGAAATGGTTCTCTGGAATTACTGAGAGAGTCGACCCAAGAAGAAGTTGAGTCGACCCAAGTGAACTTTGAGTCGACCCAAAGAATGGTTGGGTCGACCCAAGGGAAGGAAGGCTGAATTTCAAGTTTCTGTGTTTTCTGAGAGGGTCGACCCAAGGAATGTTTGAGTCGACCCAAGTGAAAGTTGGGTCGACCCAAGGACAGGTTGAGCCGACCCAAACACGGGCTGAAGCATAACGGCTAGTTCTGCAGATGTACTTTTTGTCCTTCCCAAGGTCAGTAACGGCTAGTTTTTCAAATCTAACCATTGGGGCTTGTCCAAAGAATGTGGGAAGCTATTTAAAGGGGCACTATTCATCAGATAGAATAACTTTTGAAAGAGATATCAAAGAGTACACAAGAAAACAAAAGTGCCCTAATCTTCTTCATTCAAGTGCTTCATTCAAGAATCAAAGAAAGGGGTTGAGCATATTCAAAGAGTCATCAAGAGCTCCATCCTCCCTTGAAGAGTGAAGCATCCTTGACAAAGAAGAGCAAAGCCACTTCAAAGCGATAAATACTTTCTAACTCTTCTTTGTAGTTAATATTGTTTCATTTGCTCATTTAGGAGTTTGAATCTTTCTTTTTGTTTGTCAAACTATTTGTAAAGGTTGGTTGGTGAGCCCGGAAAACCAACGAAGTAGGTTGATTGGTGAACCCGGAAAACCAATTGTAAAGGTTCGTTGGTGAGCCCGTAAAACCAACAAAGATTTTTGGTGAACCCGGAAAACCAAATTGTAAAGGTTCGTTGGTGAGCCCGTAAAACCAACAAAGGTTTTTGGATTGTGAGCCCGGAAAACAATCCAACTGTAATCCGCGAGATTATAGTGAATTTCCAAGGGGTCGCTTGGGGAGTGGACGTAGGTGCTAAGGAGAGCACCGAACCACTATACTTTGTGTTGTTTGTGTTGTGAATTGCCTTAGCTTACTAACCATCTATTTGACTTGAGTAAGATAGTTTAAATTTAAAAGAAACCAATTCACCCCCCCCTCTTGGCTTGTCACCTTGGGCAACAAGTGGTATCAGAGCAAGGTGCTCTAATAGTACTCATTGATCTCACAATCAAGAGTTAAAGATCATGACAACCCAAGTGGGATGTTCTATGAGTGAGGGACAATCCACAAATAGACCACCTCTATTTAATGGCACAAACTACACATATTGGAAAGCTAGAATGAGGATATTCATTCAAGCTTCAGACTATGAACTATGACAAATCATCACTAGAGGACCTCACACACCCACACTTAACATAGAGGGCACTGTCATACCCAAACCAGAAATGGATTGGAATGAAAGTGATAGAAGATTAGCACAGTTAAATGCAAAAGCTATAAATGTACTTTACTGCTCATTAGATGTAAATGAGTTTAATAGAATATCTACTTGCACTACTGCCAAAGAAATTTGGGACAGACTTGAGGTCACACATGAAGGGACCAATCAAGTTAAGGAGTCAAAGATAAACATATTAGTACACAAGTATGAATTGTTTAAAATGAAATCTACTGAGTCCATAACTGAAATGTTTACTCGTTTTACTGACATTATAAATGGGCTTAAGAGTTTAGGAAAATCTTACTCTAACTCTGATTTGGTGCGAAAAATTCTCAGGTCTCTACCAAGAAATTGGAAGGCCAAGGTAACCGCTATTCAAGAAGCAAAGGACCTCAACACACTACAGTTAGAGGAGCTTCTAGGATCACTCATGACCCATGAGTTGACAATGAGGCAAAATTCAGAAGATGAGGTCAAGAGAAGAAAGCCCATTGCTCTAAAGACTACCACCCCTAAACAACTAACTGAATCGGAAGATTCGGATGATGATGAAGAAATCGATGAAGAAGGGATGGCTGTGCTTGGGAGAAGATTCAGAAAATTTATGAGAGGTAAGAATAGGTTCCATAAAAAGAAACCCTTCCTTAAAGGTAACTCAAGCAAAGAAAAGGGTAAGGACAAAGAAAAGGAAAAAGAAACTCCCATTTGCTATGAGTGTAACAAACCCGGGCATTATAAGATAGATTGCCCAGATTTGAAGTGGATGGCAAGAAAGTTGAAAAAGAAAAATTTCATGGCTGAATGGAGTGAAAGTGAGGAATCAAGCTCAGAGGAGGAAGATCATCAAGAGATGGCCCAAATGTGTCATATGGCCAATGACGATGAGGTGTGTCTTGCAGCTGATAAAGTGGAAAAACGATGGTATCTAGATAGCGGCTGTTCAAGACACATGACCGGTGACGAAGATCAATTTGTCACCTTGGAATCAAAGAAGGGTGGAGTAGTAACCTATGGAGACAATGGTAAAGGGCATATCATTGGAAAGGGTAAAATTTTCATTGCTCCATCTATTTTTGTAGAAAATGTCTTATTAGTTAAGGGTTTGAAACATAACCTTCTTAGCATAAGTCAATTTTGTGATAAAGAGTTTAAAGTTACATTTGAAGCATCTTTATGCATAATCACTAATTCTAAAGATAATAGCATTGTACTTGTAGGACAAAGGCAAAGAAATATTTACTTAGTAGATCTTCATGAGTTAGGCAAGAAAAATGGTTTATGCTTAATTACTAATGAAGAAAAGAAAAATGAAACTAGTTGGCTTTGGCATCGAAGATTAGGACATGCTAGTATGGAATTAATATCAAAACTAGTCAAGAAGGAATTAATAAAAGATGTGCCAAAACTAATCTTTGGAAAGGACAAAATATGTGGACCATGTTCATTGGGAAAACAAACTAAATCATCTTTCAAATCGAAGAATGTAGTATCAACAACTAGACTATTTGAACTCATACACATGGACTTATTTGGACCTACTAGAACTACAAGTCTAGGAGGGAAGAAATATGGACTAGTTATTGTTGATGATTTCTCAAGGTATACATGGGTTTCATTTTTGGCACATAAGAATGAAGCATTTTCAGAATTTTTGAAACTATATAATAATATCATAAATGAAAAGAAACTCACCTTAGTAGCAATTCGAAGTGATCATGGTACGGAATTTGAAAATCAACACTTTGAAGAATTTTGCACTAAAAATGGAATATCACATCAATTTTCAGCACCTAGAACGCCTCAACAAAATGGGGTTGTTGAAAGGAAAAATAGGACATTGGCAGAAATGGCACGCACAATGTTGTGTGAGTCAAATCTTCCAAAGTACTTTTGGGCTGAAGCTATAAACACTTCTTGCCATATTCTAAATCGAGTTTTAATACGACTTATAACCAAGAAAACTCCTTATGAACTCTGGAAGAATAAGAAACCAACTGCTAAATATCTTAAAGTGTTTGGATGTAGATGTTTTATCTTAAACAATGGCAAGGAGGATCTAAGTAAATTTGATGCCAAGTCAGATGAAGGTATCTTCTTAGGATACTCCACATCTAGCAGGGCATACAGAGTATTCAATAAAAGAACCTTAGTAGTGGAAGAGTCAGTCAATATTATATTTGATGAGTCTGATAGTGAGTCTGCTAGGAAAGAAAATATTGTTGATGATGATACAGGAATTATCGACTTTGAAAAGTTGAATATTGATGACGTGCCAAATCAAGATAAGGGAGATGATTGCGTGCCACCACAACCCCAAAACTTGCCAAAAGAATGGAGGTATGCACATGGACATCCTAAAGACTTAATCATTGGTGATCCATCTCAAGGGGTAAGAACTCGATCATCTCTTAGGAATTTAAATGATTATTTTGCTTTCGTTTCACAATTAGAACCTAAGAATTATGAAGAAGCTGAAAAAGATAATAACTGGATAAATGCCATGCAAGAAGAATTAAATCAATTCAAAAGAAGTAATGTATGGACATTAACTGAAAGACCAAAGCATAATTCAGTAATTGGAACAAAATGGATATTTAGAAATAAATTAGATGAAAATGGATTAGTTATAAGAAATAAGGCTAGACTTGTAGCTAAGGGATACAATCAAGAAGGAATAGATTTTGATGAAACATTTGCTCCTGTAGCTAGATTAGAGGCTATTAGATTACTTCTAGCATTTGCATGTTTTATGGATTTCAAATTATATCAAATGGATGTGAAGAGTGCATTCTTAAATGGTTTTATTGAGGAGGAAGTATATGTAGAACAACCTCCAGGTTTTGAGAATCATGAATTTCCAAATCATGTGTTTAAACTACATAAGGCATTATATGGATTAAAGCAAGCACCTAGGGCTTGGTATGATCGATTAAGTAAATTTCTGCTTAATAATGACTTTAGTAGAGGAAATGTAGATAAAACTCTATTTCTCAAAAGAAAGGACAAAAATCTATTAGTGGTACAAATATATGTAGATGACATAATCTTTGGTGCCACAAATGATACTCTTTGCAAAGAATTTGCTGATTTAATGCATGGAGAATTTGAAATGAGTTTGATGGGAGAACTAAGCTTCTTTCTAGGATTACAAATCAAACAAACTAAAGAAGGCATTTTCATTCATGCTCTAGTGGCTTTCAAGGTGAAAGTCGGTTCTTCAAACTAAGTATACAAAGGAAATACTAAAGAAGTTTGGGAATGAAAATCATAAGGGAGTTGGCACTCCAATGAACCCTACTAGTAAGCTAGACAAAGATGAAAAAGGGAAGAGTATTGATATTAAGCTCTATAGAGGAATAATTGGATCCTTGCTCTACCTTACTGCTAGTAGACCCGACATCGTATTTAGTGTAGGAATATGTGCTAGATACCAATCCGATCCTAAGGAGTCACATTTAAGTGCTGTTAAGAGAATCCTTAGATATTTAAGAGGAACTACCAATATAGGTTTATGGTACTCAAGAGACTCATGTCTAGATTTGCTTGCATATTCAGATGCTGATTTTGCCGGATGCAAATTAGATAGAAAGAGCACAAGTGGCACATGTCAATTCTTAGGAAACAACTTAGTATCATGGTTCAGCAAAAAGCAGAATTCAGTGGCACTGTCCACAGCTGAAGCTGAATACATAGCTGCTGGTAGTTGTTGTGCTCAAGTATTATGGCTTAAGCAACAACTAGAGGACTATGGAGTTAAACTAGATAATATTCCTATTAAGTGTGATAATACTAGTGCCATCAATCTTACTAAAAATCCAGTTCAGCACTCTAAAGCCAAACACATAGAAATAAGGTACCATTTTATTAGGGATCATGTGCAAAATGGAAATATATGTATTGAGCATATATGCACTGAAAAACAATTAGCCGACATATTTACGAAACCATTGAGTGAAGATAGATTCTGCATGCTAAGGAGGGAATTAGGCATATGTGATCCTTTTTATTGAAGAAATATAAAAGGGAGCTAGTAGTCTCATGATACATTCCTCTAATTTCTAAAATTCCATGAAACATGAGTCAAACTTGTTATCTATAGATTTCTTACTCATATATCATTGTCCCAGAAAGAAGTTATAAGGATTGGAAGCAAAGAAAATTTTTAGAAGCAAAAAGGAAGAGAAAAAGAAAAATTCTGCACTTGGGTCGACCCAACCCAGAATAGGGTCGACCCAACGTTGAGTCGACCCAAGAAAAATCTTGAGTCAACCCAACGTCGGGACCCCACTGTTAAAAGGGGACCCGAGAGCATATCTAGGGCACTGTTTACCCTTTGTCCTCTTCCGAAAATCCTTTTCCCCACTCTCAAATCTTCTCCAATCATCTCCAAACAGTAGATTTCCTTGAGATCCTAGAGAAATGGGACCCAAAAGAGCCGTAGCCAAGAGATCCGGAAGAGTCACACGGATTCAACGGGAGGAAAGGCAACCTACGGAGCCATCTCCCGTGTCTCCACGACGTGAGGCACGTGCGGAGGCCCCTCCTCCTTCCCCCTTAGTGATACTTGCAAGATTTGCGGGAAGGCCGGTTACAACGGGGAGAAGGATCCATTTCGAGTTCTTTGATCAAGAAGGGTTTCGGTTGAGGGAATGGATCCAAAGGCAAGGTTGGGAGTATCTTTGCTCCCTAGATGTGGTAATCTACCCCGGATTGGTTCAGGAGTTCTATGCCTTCCTCAAAACTGGTATGGGAGGGCTTGTTTCGGAAGTTCGAGGGGTTCGAGTTCGAGTTTCCGAGGAGAGCTTGAGTGAGCTACTTCATCTACCCTGCATAGGAGCCACTCCGGAAAAGCCAGAAAACAAAATGAGAGCTCTAAAGTTGATCATGGAAAATGAGAACTTCGACTTTTCCACGAAGGTAATAGCTAGTTCTCTTTCCGCTGAAATGAGATTACTGCTCAGTATAATAAATAAGATTTTATTTCCAAAGACCGGAAGATTCGATCTCATCACAGAGCGAGATCTAGCAGTGATGGAGTGTATGATTCAGGGGATTCTCCTAAATCTTCCGGCCATGATACTGAGACAGATGAGGAAGGTGATGTGCAGCAACAGGGTATCACTACCTTATGGTATGATACTCACCTTGATTTTTCGACAGCACGGTTTAGCTCTCGAGGAGGAGGCATCCAAGAGTCTGCATCATACTGACACATACACTGCACGGACACTTATACGCATGGGATATGAGAAAGTGAACGGGCAGTGGATTCACACTGGAGCAGGCATTCAGGGTGAGGCACCAGAGGGAGATGCACCAGAGGATGAGGATGAGGAGCATATGGATCATCCTCCTGCACCTTCAGAGGCTGGACCATTATCATCCGTTCCTCCGAGAGATACGGATGAGTTCTGGAGCAGGATGACTGAGCTCATGTCAGCTCAGGCGAGGACTATCACTGACGGGCTGACGAGCCGATTGGACGCCCGGTTGGATGTCATGTCTGCTGAGATCAGTGATCTGAGGCAGCAGATAGGAGCACTCCGGAGAGAGAGAGACCCATGGACCATCTGTGCCACAGGCTGCTGAGTCAGAGATTTCGGCACAGAGTCATCCAGCTCGTCGTGCTCCACGCCAGACAGTCTCACCAGGCACGACCTCCCCTCGCCACATACACTAGGAGGATGAGGACTAGATCCCAGCCGTTAGAGTCTCCCTAGGCTGATCTTAGCATTTATGTTTAGAGCCTAGGCCAGATATCTAGTTCTCATGTGTATTTTGCTTTTATCATGTATCTTTAAACTTTGATTGAGGAACATTGTATTTGTTTTCATTTTGGGCATGACTGTATTAAAAATGTTCCTATTTTGATCAATGAAGTTTGAAGTTTGCTATTTATTGCATCTTTCCCATGTATCTTTTTGATGATAACAAAAAGGGGGGAGAAGTAAAGTAAGAGTATTTATTTTAGGAGAAGTAAAGATCTTAGGGGAGAGAAGTAAAGATTTTGTAGATTAGATAAAGTAACAAAAAGGGGAGAAGTAAAGATATCTTTAGAGTAAGTAAAGAAAGATTGATAAGAGTAAAAGTAAAGAAAGAGGAATAGTAGAGAAAGGAGAAGTAAAGAAAGGAGAAGTAAAGAAAGTAAAGAAAGGATAAGTAAAGAAAGAAAGAGAAATAACTTGTAAAACAAATTGGGAATCATATAAGAAAGCATATACATCTAAGGGGGAGCAATTTGCAACAATGAAAATGATCAAGTCAAAAATTTATATCAAATTTCAGAATTTGGCACGCACATCTCGCACCCCGATACATAACCTGAAACTCATATTTTATCTCAAATTTTTGAAGTTTCATCGCTAATGAATTATAAATGAAAGGGGGAGCAATTCAAAAAGTCAAATTGGCAACATTTAAATGATATAGGGGGAGATTTCACTCTTATATATGAAAAGCTGAAATTCAGCAAGTTAAGCCCTTTCAAAAACTGATTTCAAAGACAAATAACAATAGGTTCATACTCTTTATTTTGTAATCATCAAAAAGGGGGAGATTGAGGATGATAGTGTTATTTTGATGATTAACAAGCAATTATCTAGAGTATGTTATAAGTTAAATCAATACTTCATTTATAAGTCCATTACTCTCAGTATATTTGTATGAATTGACATAGATATGTTTCATTGTTCATTTGAATGAATCTAACATTGAGATGCAGCAAAGAGTGGATTAAGTCGACCCAAAGATTGATTGGGTCGACCCCGGCACATCAAGAAGTCATTTGGCACACTTCTGCAAAATTGGCACAGATGAACAGTGAGTTGGGTCGACCCAAGGAAAGCATGAGTCGACCCAAACACCAAGATTCTTGAAACAAAACAGAAAAATGGCTCTCTGGATTTACTGAGAGGGTCGACCCAAACAGTGGTTGAGTCGACCCAAGCTTGAGTCGACCCAAACCCTGAGAGGGTCGACCCAAAGGCAAAACAGAAAAAGAAGTCAGGAAATGGTTCTCTGGAATTACAGAGAGTCTCGACCCAAGAAGAAGTTGAGTCGACCCAAGTGAACTTTGAGTCGACCCAAAGAATGGTTGGGTCGACCCAAGGGAAGGAAGGTTGAATTTCAAGTTTCTGTGTTTTCTGAGAGGGTCGACCCAAGGAATGTTTGAGTCGACCCAAGTGAAAGTTGGGTCGACCCAAGGACAGGTTGAGCCGACCCAAACACGGGCTGAAGCATAACGGCTAGTTCTGCAGATGTACTTTTTGTCCTTCCCAAGGTCAGTAACGGCTAGTTTTTCAAATCTAACCATTGGGACTTGTCCAAAGAATGTGGGAAGCTATTTAAAGGGGCACTATTCATCAGATAGAATAACTTTTGAAAGAGGTATCAAAGAGTACACAAGAAAACAAAAGTGTCCTAATTTTCTTCATTCAAGTGCTTCATTCAAGAATCAAAGAAAGGGGTTGAGCAGATTCAAAGAGTCATCAAGAGCTCCATCCTTCCTTGAAGAGTGAAGCATCCTTGACAAAGAAGAGCAAAGCCACTTCAAAGCGATAAATACTTTCTAACTCTTCTTTGTAGTTAATATTGTTTCATTTGCTCATTTAGGAGTTTGAATCTTTCTTTTTGTTTGTCAAACTATTTGTAAAGGTTGGTTGGTGAGCCCGGAAAACCAACGAAGTAGGTTGATTGGTGAACCCGGAAAATCAATTGTAAAGGTTCGTTGGTGAGCCCATAAAACCAACAAAGGTTTTTGGTGAACCCGGAAAACCAAATTGTAAAGGTTCGTTGGTGAGCCCGTAAAACCAACAAAGGTTTTTGGATTGTGAGCCCGGAAAACAATCCAACTGTAATCCGCGAGATTATAGTGAATTCCCAAGGGGTCGCTTGGGGAGTGGACGTAGGTGCTAAGGAGAGCACCGAACCACTATACTTTGTGTTGTTTGTGTTGTGAATTGCCTTAGCTTACTAACCATCTATTTGACTTGAGTAAGATAGTTTAAATTTAATAGAAACCAATTCACCCCCCCCTCTTGGCTTGTCACCTTGGGCAACAAAAGCTGCCTTTGATGCCTCAGCATTCTCATATGAGTTGTCTTCATTGGCTACCAAAGCTTAAGATTCCGAAGAGGAGTGCAAGACTCCATTCTTAGCCAAGTATAATTTGGACTTGGAAGGAGCATAGTGCCGAATTTCCCTTTTGCTGGCGCTATCTACATTCGTTCAAGGTGGCACACCTTGTTTAGGCCAACGCCAAGAAGCTGGAAGGGACTCTTTGGTGTGGAAAGTGAGTGACCGACACTTGGTCCCCACCAATTTGGTGCTTTCATTGAGAGAACTTCATCAAGGAAGACACTGCGAGGTTCAACCCTACTCCGGTGAAGAACATCTTGAAGGTAGCGCCACTTAACAACTTTTGAACTTTGCTACAAGTAAGTCAAGTCAACCTTCATTCAGCTTACCATTTCCGAGTGGTAAAAGAGGGAAGGGCCACATGAGTGACCTTGTGGGAAGTGAGGATTCATTACTAGTTTTCCCCCTTTGAAGGATTGTTCTGAAATCATATAAAAATTTCCATGGATTCCGGGGATAACCAAAGATTAGAAGCCCTTGAAAGTCAGTCCAACTGAGTGAGTAAAATCTTAGAAGAACTTTCCAATTCAATGGCTGAAATGAGGAGAGAAACAAATCGAAGTTTGGAGAGATTGGAAAGGAGGGTATCAAGTGGAGAAAAAAATTCTAACAAGGAGCCTTGGCCGCATGCTAGTGAGCAGGACCAAGGAAGGGATAGTGAAGAAGATTTAGCAAGCAATCATAGTGGATTTCGGGTGAGAGAAAAAAAGAGTGAAAGAGTAAGAAGAGGAAGTCGAGTGGAAGGATTTGGGGTGTGTGTGGATCGATTTGGGAAAGGAGTTGAATATGAAGAAGTCCTTAGTATAAGGGAGTCCGAAGAGGAACCCCGGATTACCACTAGACCGAGAGGAAGAAGAAGAGATGAGAGGAGAAAAATGCCTCAACATGGTGAATTTGGTGATGATGAGGAAGAGCCTAGAAGGGAGATTAGGAAGCCACAAATTGAATTTCCTAAGTATAGTGGTGGAGATCCCTTTGAATGGATGGATAAAGTGGAACAATTCTTTTATGTCTATGAGGTTCCACATAGAGAGAAAGTATCCCTTGCTAGTTTTCATCTTGAAGACAAAGCAAGTAAATGGTGGAGATGGTTGAGAACCATGTATGAAAAAGAAGGGAGGAGATTAGGATGGTCAGCCTTTGTGAAGGAGTTTATGATTCAATGGGGGCCTTCCCCTATTGTGAATTACCATGGGCAATTGGCAAAAATAAAACAAGAGGGAAGAGTGAGGTCCTATGTAGAGGAATTTCGCCATCTTCAAACTTTGGTGACAGGTTGGTTGGAGGAAGCACTGATGGGCACATTCATTGATGGCTTGAAGCCTTGACTTGCTAAGGAGATCAAGTTAAAGCAACCCTCTTCCATGCAAGAAGCCATGCGAATGGCTGAAATTCTGGAGGAAGGATTCCAGTCCGAAAAGAGGATGATCAAGGAGACAATCAGCCAGGAGACCAAGTCACTTCCACCCAAAATTCTTTGGAAAGGCAAGGATGCAGCCGGCACCAACCCAAGGAATCAGCCACAGCAAGTGAAGAAGCTTTCAAGGGAAGAAGTCCAAGATTTCATCAAGAAGGGCTTGTGTTTCAAGTGTGGAGAGAAGTGGGGCTGTGAACACAAATGCAGATCAGGCCAATCTTTTCTCATTGATGTGCTGGAGGCAGAAGTGGGTGATGAAGAAGCCACCAATCCGAGTGAACATGAAGAGGAGTCGACTCCAACCCATGAAGATCATACAAGGGCGGAAGATAGTGATGCAGAACTTTCTCTTCATGCACTAACTGGGGTGCCAAAACCCAGCACTATGAGGCTCCTTGCATGGGTCGGACGACATGAGGTTTCATTGTTGGTTGACAGTGGATCATCCCATAACTTCATCAATGCTTCAATCGTGGCCAAGTTGGGACTGCATCCTATTGACATACAGCCATTTGAAGTTAAAGTGGCAAGTGGTGAGAGACTTACATGCAAGGAAGTCATACAAGAGGTGAAAATGAACATCCAAGGGGTAAGAATCAAGGTTGATTTACATGTGATTCAGTTAGTAGGTCTTGATATAGTCCTTGGTAATGCTTGGCTTCGGAGGGTGGGAAATGTGATCACAGACTTTGGTTCTATGACAATGGAATTCAAAATAGGGAGCCAAAAGAAGAAATGGACTGCCATTGGAAGTAATGAGGTTAAACCTTGTGAGGCTTATACTATGGAGAGACTATGCAAAGGAGGTGCCCCCCTATGTAGCCATCTTGTTAACCACTCAAGATCAAACCGAGCCAAGTTCCATGGAGGACGAGTTTGAAGGAATCCCTAGTTCGGTTAGACAATTGTTAGAGAGGCACAAGAAGATACTTGAAATACCAAAAACCATGCCACCACAAAGATTGTATGACCATCCCATCCGCCTTAAGGACGAATCCAAGGCCATAAATGTTCCACCCTATAGAAATGCCCACTTTCAGAAAGGAGAAATTGAAAAACGAGTTGAAGAAATGCTCAATCAAGGGTTGATTAGGAGGAGTTCTAGTCCCTTTTCTTCACCAGTGCTCTTAGTAAGAAAAAAGGATGGTACTTGGAGGTTTTGCACAGATTATAGAGCTCTAAATGAAGCCACTATCAAGGATCGTTTTCCAATTCCAACAGTGGATGAAATGTTGGATGAACTCCATGGTGCAACAATCTTTACTCGACTAGACTTGAGAGCCGGTTACCACCAAATTAGAATGAAGGATGAAGACATTCATAAGACAACATTCAGAACACACTCAGGCCATTATGAATATTTGGTAATGCCCTTCGATTTATGTAATGCACCGTCAACTTTTCAAGCAGCCATGACCGACCAGCGCCCAGGCGCCCAGCGGCCAGACCGACAATGCCCAAGCGGCCAAAGGGTCAAGCCGCAGCAGCAAACGTCTGGCCTAACCAAAGGGTCAGGCGTGGGAAATCAAGGGCGGCCCCTGGCTTGCCCATGTCCACGCGCAGTCCGCCAGACTGCGCGCAACAGGGGCTTGGCCAGCACACCAGGCCCTAGCCACATGATCAACCATCTGCAAAGGCAAACCCAAAGGAGTGCCAACAGCCAAAACCGACCAACCAAAGGCCTCTGTAGTAGCCAAAGTTGGGCCAACCGCGAGGAACCGCCAGCAACCACAAATACAGTCAAATGCCATCAACAGCAAGAAACTGCAAGCAACCGCCACCAAGACAAGCAACAGCCGGCCAACCACCAGAAATCCCTTGAACTGCCGGCCCAACTGTTAGCAACCAAATGGCAACCGGATTAAGACAGCAGCCACTGCAGTGGAAGTTCCAAAGGAGTTGCCAAAGGATCCAAACAGCCAGCCAAAAGGAGAAGCCAATGCATGCCAATGTAAGGGTCTACAAATAGATCCGAATTGAGTGGGGGGGGACTTTTGGACATTGTATCAGTTAGCCACTTGTAAAGTGTATTCGGCCAAGAGGCTTGGGTAGGCATATTGCCTAATTCGGTCCTTAGGGACTTGGGCCAAGGCAGGGTACATCAACCCTCTTTGGATTTGGCTAAGGAAGGGACCATCTTCCCTCCTTAGAATATTTGTATTTCCTTTTCACCATCGAATCAAAGCTGCCTTTGATGCCTCAGCATTCTCATATGAGTTGTCTTCATTGGCTACCAAAGCTTAAGATTCCGAAGAGGAGTGCAAGACTTCATTCTTAGCCAAGTATAACTTGGACTTGGAAGGAGCATAGTGCCGAATTTCCCTTTGGCTGGCGCTATCTACATTCAGTCAAGGCGGTACACCTTGTTTAGGCCAACGCCAAGAAGCTGGAAGGGACTCTTTAGTGTGGGAAGTGAGTGACCGACACTTGGTCCCCACCACTATGCTGGCTGTACTATTGCTTGTCATCTTATTGGTCCCGCACTGTTGGCCAGCTGCCCTGCATGGCTGCCACCTTTTGTCCCTCTTGTTTTGTACTTTGTACCATGTTCTCCTCAGCCCCTCCTCCAGATTGGGGCTTGTGCAATCTTGCTGATGTGCTAGAAAGTTCAGGTTGAAACGGTCTGAATTCCTGGCTGGTTGTGCTGTGTTATGGTTAGGGCCAATTAAACCATAGTAGCAAATACTGACCTAACAACTTTATTTAACCCATTGCCACATTCTAGTTTTGGCCTTTATTTTAAAATTTGATGCACTGGATTCAATAACCATCATTGTTCATACTGCATTGTGTATTTTATCTTATTCTGCTTAATTGCATAAGATTTTAAAATGTTTCCCTTAAGAATTTTATCTCATCTAACTCCTTGGAAATGAAACCAGAAGATAATCACTCTTAGTAAAGCTATTTTAGCCGGAAATATGGCCAAACAATTTTTGGTTCTTTGAGAACTAGATAGCAAAATCCTTGTAAAGTTGCACATAACAAGTAAGAATGATAAGTTAGCAAATTTAAAAATGATAGTCAGTGCATATTTCAAGAACTGAATAGAGCATAGAGCTGAATATATCCAACTTTTGCCATACTTAAGTTCTTTTTTTTTTTTTTTTTGCTTCTGACATTGCCTGAAGTTGCATCTGCATAACAAATGATTTATTAGTTTTGCTAGAAATTTATAGTCTGATCTACCTTGCATAGTCTTGAGTTGATTATTTCTTTACCTGTTTGTTATTTTACTTGCGATTATCCCTTTGTGGTTCAGTTGTGACATGGAAGAAAAAAAAGACGAAGAAGATAGCACTATGAATGAGGGGGAGGCTGCAGTTACCATAGCTCATGCAAAGCGACTTGTTGAGAGTGGAGTAAATGCATCTGATATTGGAATTATCACTCCTTATGCTGCACAGGTTTTATTCATTTCCTTTGCCACTTCCATTTTTGTACAAAAATTATCGACTTCTATAATGTTTAGTATTTATGGAATGATTATGTTCAGATATAAATCAGGTGCACCTTGACTTACATCACCTTGATTATGTTGAGTATTTATGGATTTTGCCTCTCTCTCTCTCTCTCTCTCTCTGTGTGTGTGTGTGTGTGTAAGGTCCTTTCTTTTTCCTATACTTTTTCCCTTTTATTGATATATATGCTTAATTTTTCTTGAAGCCATACTTCATGTTCACATTGTTGTCCCTCCAACTGGATGGTTTTCCTTCTGACTATTGTCTTGATGGCTTGGCCTGGTACAGGTAACCTATCTTAAGATGATGAGAAGCAAAGAAGACGGTCTAAAGGATGTAGAAATTTCTACAGTTGATGGATTCCAAGGTCGGGAAAAAGAAGCCATTATCATTTCAATGGTTCGATCTAATTCAAAAAAGGAGGTAACCTTAGAAGGAAATCAAGTATTTTCTTGAAATACATATACTCCAATGCCTCTTTATTTTGCGTAGTGCTTTTTGCATAGAAATGATGCTGCGCTAGGGTTATCTGATACAAGTTTGCATGCCTTTCAGGTGGGTTTTTTGAGTGACCATAGGCGAATGAATGTGGCTGTGACGCGCTCTCGAAGACAATGCTGTCTTGTATGTGATGCTGAAACCGTGAGTAATGACCGCTTTTTAAAACGTTTAGTTGAATATTTTGGAGAGCATGGCGAGTATTTGAGTGCATCTGAGTATGGACATGAGTAAGCATCTGCCATTTAAATCTACGTGTTAAATTGTCAAGCTAGCTGTTAAATCATGGCCTCTGCAACGGGCCTTGCACATTCTTTGCTGGGACAGCAGATGAAACTATGGAAATATGATGCTGGGACACGTTCCCTTGATGTATTATTAGAAATGTTTAATTCTATCAATGGTTAAGAAATATTAATAAGCTAGCGGCTTGTTGGGAAAACAGCCCTCGGGATGGTAATTGATTAAAAGAAGATGAAAGAACTGGTCCGTCTTGAGGAACCAAAATCCATCCCTGAGCGCGGTTTATCTCCAAGGTGTCAAAATCCAAATTTTCTTGTTAAACATTCAAATAATTAACTTCCATGCTGAACAAGAAGCTTAATAATTCAAGGTATCAAAATCCAATTTTTCTTGTTAACATTCAAATAATTAACTTCTATATAGACAAAAAGCATAATAATTCAACGATACTTAATACGGATCTTTACACATTGTGTTCTTACATCTCAGCATAAACTATGTATGTACGGAGAATTATGGTTAGCATCTCCAGTATTGCTTGGCAAGTATTTGGGCCCCACAGCAAGGGGCTGACCACAAGGCTAAATCACAGTAAACCAATATAATGGACTATTCCCGATTTGTTGCCTTGGTACTTCATCAATTACGGAAGAAGACTTCCATGATATCGCCTTACATTCTCAGATGCGGTAGAAGCAAAAAGGATCCAGTTGTGAAGGGACAAGGGTTGTATCTTTGGCGTGAAAGAAGGATTCATCTACCTTAGCATGAATCCACTGTTTGATTGTGCAATAACTATTTCGGGATCTGTACAGCTAAATTAATGAGGGAGTTTGATATGCTTTGAATATGTGCGGGGATTAATCTAATGGTTAGCGTTGTGAAAAAGGATTAATCATTTTTGCAAGCGAAGGGTATAACTCAAAGCCAAAAGTACAACTCAAGACAAATCTAGTGTGAAGTACCTCAATGTTCTTCTACGACCATGTTTGCTTGTTTTTTCTTTTTCTTTTTTGCCCCCTTTCTTTTCTTTTCATTTTCTATGTTTTCCCCATTAGATCTAACTACTACTCCAAGTAACCCTCACAAATATACCATCGGAACGCGGGAAGAGAAGAATTTTAACAAAGTAATCAATCCTAATACAAGGACAGGACATGCAGATACAGAGCAATCAATCCTAATACAAGGACAGGACATGCAGATACGCATGCAATCAAAAACTTTAAGAGTTCTTTTTCAAGGTAACATGGATTGAAAGATGAGAAGATTTTGCATGATAGATTTAAATTATTAACGGCATGAAAAATGTAGCATTATAATGTCAAACATTTAGGTAGCAACAACAATCAGCAAACAAGCCTTGTCCCTTTAGGATAGAAAGTGTGATCATGGAGAATATGCGAAGGAAGACAGTTAAATCATGCACTCAGAAATTAGGTTATGTATAATATTTTTTTCTCATAATAAACAAATGAATCTAGAAGTTACTTTATCAAATAAACCAAGTTTACTTGATTGGAACCTTTTCTCACAATAGAATATGAATTCATATATGACGGGGTATGGTTTCTAACTTTCCATCCCTTGTGCACTTGCTAAATTGCACTTGCATCACCTTGCAAGCTGCCTAGCTTGTATGAAAATATTATGAAGAAAAAGAGGAAGTGAAAGAGAGGGAGAGAGAGTGCAACAACAGAGGAACACATAGGAAACCACAGAGGCTAGGGAAGAGGGGGTCCCCTCATGGCTGCCCACCCTCAGACTAGGATGAAGAGAGCGTTAAGAGAGGGATAAAGAAGGGGGCAGCATTCTCATCCTAGCCACCCGCTCTCTGAAGTCCTTGAATTTGGACTCTGGAGAGGGAAAGGAAGGGATAGTGCTCCACTTCCTTAGTGGATGGCGCCCCTAGGGGTGCCCCAAGTAAGGGCATCAGCCCTAGTTGGCCGACTTCCACTTGGATCTAACTCAAGTGCCTTTTGTCAAACTAGGCCAGCTCTTACTTGACCTAACATAGCCCGATCATTGTATCCAAGCTAATTCCCTAGCCCAATCTCTTTTCTAATGAAATTTGGATCTTTCATGATCCAATTGATGAGAGAATCCTTAAGTGGAATATAATTCCAAATGAGCTGGAGACATATGGCACATGATAGATGTGTTACTTGAATAAGTCAACTTGGATTCATGATCACCAAATACATACACCCCTTGAGGTCCACTTATTTATACTTAGCTACATGATCTAGTATGGCAATATAGAGCCCATATTGTATTATTGAACCTCTTGGTATGTAAAATGAAACCAATTGATCTCCATGTTCCTGCACAAGCTATGTCTTGCAACTCAATCCTCCATTCCAGTGTTCTTGTATGGTCATTGAGTATTTCACTGTTCGATCGTTAGTTATAAAATATGATGGCCCATTAGAACAGTAAGTCATCTTCGACATATTTTTTGTGAAAATTATTCACATGAAATTTTCTTGTGTAAATAATTAATGTTATTCATAACAATTTATGAAAATAATTATTTTCAAAATCCTTTCAAGTTATAACTTAGGCGCTAGGACTTATATGTTTGAGCATGTCTATGTTCTAATATCAACGCTACCAATTATGATGGTTTCTATTTTGTATAGTCCGATATTTGTATCTAAATCCAGTAAACCATTATGCTACATATCAAGGATAAAGTCCAGGGTATCATGGTTGATACACTGTTTGGTCGTACATTTATTATCCTCGAGAATACAACAAATTTTGTCCTTTAGGTCAAGGGAGTCCTTGTAAATTTGTGTATTTGGTTCACACTTCTATTTCTAACGGTGCTTTTGTGAGTTGGATAGAGTGTTAACTGTTATAGTGTGATGGCACATCTAGGTGTCCATGCAAGATTTGACCTTGGTAAAAGAGGAATATCATGCCATCACTATCTACCACAACAACCTTATAAGTTTGATGCCTAATCTCTTCCATAAATATTAACAAATTTTAAGTACCGAGATTTATCAAATCCTATTTGACGAAACTTCAGTGGGGCCTCATCAATGCTAGTTATAGCTATAGAGATCAATAAAGGATTACAGAATGTTTAGCCTGAAAGAATAGATGCCCTACAAGCCAATCACAATATGCATTGCGAAGGATTTTCTTTTGATTTTTCAAATCATGTACATGACATTTAAATATAAATAAAGGCATTGTGTTTTATCATATGCTGTTGATTATATTTGTGATAAACCCCTTAGATTAGGGCAATGGTTTTGAGGCTATGATGAGATCATACTAGTGAAACCTAAAATCCTAAAATTCTAATCTTAAATATTTTCAGTCATTGGTACATTGAGTCGGGGATCAATGTTTACCGGAAAGACTGGCACATCTTATGTATGCTCGATGTAGAGGGTGATTGATCTCACAATCACTTGTGTGGAGACACTAATACAAAGATGTGGGTGCTCATTAGAGAAATGAGTTCACTGAATTGACCTACAAAGAAAAATCTTATGAAGTCTTACTTACATGTCAAAAGATGATTCTCTTAGTGGAAGTTGTGCAACTGATCCTTTGACCTAAGATCACCATAGTATCTCGTGCACATAAATCCATATTTTGGTTTCCACTCATTCATGATAATAAGTTGTATACGAGGTCTTCTGGATATGGTGGATTGTGTACGAAGGTTGTGAGTAGGTCAACAAGGAATTAATTACTTCTAGTAAGAGAAGATCGCATCCTATTTATTCTAATCATATGATAATTTACGGAGCCTTTGATCAAAGCATAATAAAAATTAGAAAGAATTTCTAATGTTTCATTATTCGAATAATCATTAGAAGATTGAGAAATATATGAATATGAAATTGAGTTTGACATATATTCATACTCATATACATATTCGGGATGCAGTTTGATTAAAAGATTGAACTGCACGGTAACTTGCCACTGAAGGATATTTTTGGTAATTCCACCAAATTCCATATTTTTCGGATAGACATGACACGTTGCTAGATGTCAATCTTGTCTTATAGGTTTGATCGAATTAAAGAGTTTAATTCAATCACCAATTAGAAAGGATTCTAATTGTTAAGTTCGGGTTCGCGCAGTTTGGACTTAAATCGATTAGAAGAGTTCTAATCAAGTTGGGTCAATTCGCACTCACACCTATTGCTGGCTAAGTATGGAACCTAATGGGTCACACACAAGAAAACTTATCAAGGGTCTAATTGGATTAGATCATGTTAGCAAGATAAACATCCTAGCAGGTGTTGTAAACCCTAGCTCCTGATTCAAATTAAATTCGAATCTGATTCTTAGATTAGGTTGATCTAATATGATTAGATCGTGACCTAATATGGGTTAGCCAAGAGTTGAAACTCATTTGGCTTTAATTAGACCTGATTTGATTAGGTTTAATGTTTCCTTTAAGTTGGTTAAATCCAATTGGATTGGGCTTGATAGGGCCTTCACTTCTGGACCATTGATCGCTCCCTGGATGAAGGATCTGGTCCACTGGTTGGCGCCTTCATCTGGACCATTGGATGGCTTCCTGGATGAAGAATTTGGTCCACTAGTTGGCGCCTTATTCTGGACCATTGGATGGCTCCCTGAATGAATAATCTGGATCATTGGTCAGCGCCTGAATCTGGACCACTGGATGGCTCCCTGGATGAAAGATCTGGACCATTGCTCAACGCCTGAATCTGGACCATTGGTGATGGCATCTTGCTTCTAGACTATTGGATGACACCCTGGATGATGATGCCTTGATCTGGACCACTGGTTGGCACCTTCATCTGGACCATTAGATGGCTTCCTGGATGAAGGATTTGGTCCACTGGTTGGCGCCTTATTCTGGACCATTGGATGGCTTCCTGGATGAATAATCTGGACCATTGGTCAGCGCCTGAATCTGGACCACTGGATGGCTCCCTGGATGAAAGATCTGGACCATTGCTCAGCGCCTGAATCTGGACCATTGCTCAGCGCCTGAATCTGGACCATTGGTGATGGCATCTTGCTTCTAGACCATTGGATGGCACCCTGGATGATGATGCCTTGATCTGGACCATTAGATGACGCCTAGATCTGGACCATTGGCTTTGGTTCCTTGCATTTGGGCCCTTGGATCATCAGGATTTAAGAGGGAGACGTGAGAAAGAAGCGTATCATTAGAGACGGCTTTTTCTAAAGCTTGATACGCCTCCCTCTCTCTCTTGTTAGCACCCTCTTATCACACCCTTTGATGCATGAAGGGATGGCTAGGATGCATCCCTTCACATCTATAAATAGGGAGCCATTCCACCGTATTCTGAATTCCAACTCCACCGCATTCTCTCTCCCTTATCCCTTCTTTCTTACAACCCTTTGTCTCTTTCTAGCATTGCTTCTAGAGTATCCTAAGCCAAGACAAGGAGGTCTTCTTTAGGACAAAAAAATATCAGAAATGATTTAGAAAGGTGAAAGAAAAATAAGAGAGGAGAGAAAGCAAACCAATTTAAATCCTTTGGAAGGATTCAGCATTAAGAATCAAAAATCTTTGGAGCTAAAGTCTTGATCGAGTTTCTGTGTGGATCACCGTTGGAGGGTGGACACTTGGACGCGTCATGGAGATTCTACAAACTTGGATTTAGCGTTACATGTATTCTTCTATTTCAGTATTTATATTTATATTGTTTGATTGTTACCATTAAGGTGATCTAGGCTTTATAAGGGTTTCATGTCAATGGACTTTATTAAGAAATTTTTAAAATCCCTAGCTTCCGCTGCATATTATGATATGATCGAAATACCCTTCAGTGGTATCAGAGCCGTCCTTAATTGGTTCAATCAAATGATTATGCATGATGTATATATGCTATGAGATAGTATTATGTTATAAATGTCATATTAATTGATAATAATTTATACATGCTATGAGATAGCCATGATGCATGATAGTTGGTTATGATTTATATATGCTATGAGATAGATATATAATTTGTTGTAGCATATACAAAGACATATTCAATATGTTACAATTAAAGAATGTGCTAGAGACCAGTTAGCCCTCAATAAAAATTATATTAAGTCATAGTGTTGAAAAACTTTGAGCTGACCCATTCTAGAACAATTAATCTAATTGGTGTCTAAGGAAAACACTAAAGGTGGTTCTCTAATAAGGACCTTACTCTCTGAGTAAGGGGAGCCTCCAACCTGCTTACCTGGCCAATTGTTTGATTGCCTATTATGGATAAGTTTAATGTTGATATAACACTATTAATAGCCTTCCTTCATGCCTCGACATTATTATGTCAAGATCCATACTAGTTTGTTGTGCAACCATAAGACTTGCAATGGGGACTGATGTTATACTGTCTTGGTGCATAGAGATGCTTATGGCATATTTTAATATGTTGCTTTGTTGTGCAACCACAACAATATGGGGTCAAAAATATTATTTGAATATGACTGTATGAAAATGAAGGGTTTGACTTAACTAAAACATTATAGTTTGTTGTGCAACCACAAGGCTATAAGTGTTTTAAGAGGACAGGATAAAGTTGAGAATTGCATGAGATGCAATTGGAAAGAGTTTCCTACCTTTGAACTCATAAGGGTTTGTTGTGTAACCACAAGGCTTTTATGAAGAATTAGGATCTCAACCCTACTAAGAAAAATTAGGTTTTCTCGTTTATCATAGGAGAGGGCTATGATATTCGATAAAATAGTGGGAGTAATAATTAGATAAAGTTCTAGTCTAATTGTATATATGTCATCATGATTGGTCTGTTTATGTTAGTTTTGTTCTTTATATATGTAGAATAAAATTCTGCATAAATGGCTTCTTCACTTTCACTAAGAGGCATCTTAGATGCCAACAAGTTGACCGGTCCGAACTATGTGGACTGGTTGAGAAATCTTAAAATTGTTCTCACTCAGGAGAAGCTTTCTTACATCCTTAAAACCCCTGATCTTGGATCAATAGGGGATGATGCTACTAAAAGTAGTAAGATAAAGAGAAAGAAAGGAAAGAAAATCTCCGGATCAAATACCTGTTTCTATTGCGGCAAGGAAGGCCACTGAAAAAGGAATTGCAAGAGTTTTTTTGCAACTGTAAAGCCTGATGCAAGAGTTGCATCAGAAGGTATGTTTATGTTACATGCCAGTTTGTCATTAAGTTCTTTAAATTCAAATTCATGGGTATTGGATACCGGCTGTGGTTTTCATATATGCAAGACATTGCATGGACTATAGAAAATTAGAATTTTGAAGAAAGGTGACTTCGAGCTTTATGGCGCTGGAGGAGAGTCCATCCAGGCTGAAGCTGTTGGAACCTACTTATTGGAGTTGCCGTCGGGCAAGCTCCTAGAGTTAGAAGATTGTTATTACATGCTCAAGATTATTAGAAATGTAATTTCCATTCCTTTGTTGTTAAAGAAAGAATTTGAGATTAATGGAAAGGGCAATGGTTGCTCTATTTCTTTTTCTAATAAGCATCTTTGCAATGGCATTATGAAAAATGGTCTTCTAGTTCTATCCCTTAATGACAATATTTATCATATTGATAAAAGTAATAAAAGAAAGAGAGAATAGGTAAATAACACCATCCTTTGGCATTGCCGTCTAGGTCATATTAGTGAATCAAAAATACACAAGTTATACAAAGAAGAGTTCTTTGATCCTTATGATTTTGAATCATTAGGAACTTGTGAATCTTGTCTTATGGGTAAAATGATCAAGTCTCCATTCACTGGATATGGAGAAAGGGCAAGTGAGTTATTAGGACTTATACATACAGATGTATGTGGTCCTATGACAACTCCAGCTAGAGGTGGATACTTTTACTTCATCACATTCACTGATGATTTATCAAGGTTCGGATATGTGTATCTTATGAAACATAAATTCGAAGTCTTTGATAAGTTTAAAGAGTATCAAAGTATGGTTGAAAAACAAACCGGAAAGTGTATTAAAATCCTTCGATCTGATCGAGGAGGTGAATACCTTTCTAGTGAGTTTTTAAATCATCTTAAAGAAAAGGGCATTCTCTCTGAATGGACACCTCCGTATACGCCACAATTAAATGGTGTAGCCGAACGGAGGAATCGTACTCTATTAGATATGGTAAGGTCCATGATGTGCTTTACAGATCTTCCTATTTTTTTTTGGAATTTTGCCCTAGAAACTGCCATATATGTGCTAAACAGGATACCTTCAAAATCTGTATCTAGTACTCCATATGAGATATGGAGAGGTAGGAAGCCCATGAAGGAAAAATTTTTCCGAGTTGTCCGATAAAATCGAACGCCAGGCATGAAAAATCAGTTTTAATTTTTTTTTATTTATAACAATTATAAATATTAAATTTAACTTTTATGTAAAATTACCTCAAGCCCGTAGCGGAAGTTGGTCGAGGTAATTTGAATCTGGATCTGGATCTAGATCCCTAAAGGTAGCTCTGCAAGGCCTGGATCTGCAAGCCCTCTACTTCGCACGCACGTCAAGCTTCGCAAGAAGGTTGGATGATGTCTTTACTCGTGCAAAACAATCTTTTGCAAAAAAGACCCTTGGAAGAAAGGAAATCTAGAAAAAGAACCTTCCTATTTCTTTCTTTCTTCTCTTTCTTTCTTTCTTCGGTTTCTTTCCTCCCGTTTCTTCACAATACGCCTGAGCCGAACTGATGCCCGTCTCTTGATCTTGATCACAGAGGGAATGGAAGGGAGGAGAGAACACTGGATCTGGGCCGAACTCCAAACCACCAGAGAGAAAGGACTCCTTCCTCTCTCTTCTTCTTCTTCTTCACAGAATCAAATCTCCTTCTCTGTCTGACAATTTCTTCTCAAGAAAATTCTCTTCCTCTCCTCTTCTAAGAGGATACGGTGGCCTACAAATAGGCCAACGCTGAGAGGAGTTAAGAGGCGTTATTGGCCAAGCATTAAAGAATTCATTCATGATGAATTTCATAACGTTTGTTTCAAAAACAAACGGTGGAAAAAACTAGTGAATCCATGAAAACGTGCCAGATTTCGAAAATCTAAATGAACCAGAATGTAGCCGGTTCAAAACTGAACATTCCGGTCCAGACGGCAAGCCGAACGGAGTCCTGATGGTGGCACGGTGTGGCGTTGAACCAAGGACGGAGAAGACTCTGTTTTTGCTCCCAGGCGTTTCTTTTCCATCGCGGCTCATAAGCATCTCTTAAGGGTCCATGAGCTTAAGGGTCCATGGGTCCACAGGAGTTTAAAACAAGTCAGCCGTTCACCATTCAAATGGGATTAGCCAAATAGAAAATGGGTTAGCCCATTTTGTAATAAAGCAAGCCTATTTGGTTCTAAACCAAATTGACAGCCCATTTGAATGATTTTTGATCCGGAAAAATTCCACATGAGTCCGACTCATGGGAGATTCAATTGGGTCCAGTTTCGGCTCGATCCAAGTCCGACTTAGATTAGAACAAATACGAAATTAAATCCCAATTAAATCGTGATCGAGCCCAATTGCACTAATTTAGACCCAATCAAATCCAATCTCAACAATTGAGTCCTGATCAAGTTCAATTACATTAATTGAAACTTGATTGACCCGAAATACAGACTTAATTAGTTGTTCATCCATGAAATTTAGCATGTACCTCATTGTTGCCCAGATAGACAACCCAAGAGGGGGGGGG